>NC_134581.1:43940500-44272000 GCF_037038515.1 Microtus pennsylvanicus
AGATGTGTTATTGGGGCAGTCTTTGTGGATACTGGTAGCGGGACCAGGATTTATACATTGTTCTTTAACTGGCTTTTTAGACTCCATTTTCTTTGGAGGGATACCTTACTCAGCCTAACTATAGAGTGAAGGGCCTTGGTCCCACCTCAAAGTGGTCTGTCAGACTTTGTTGACTCCCAATGGGAAAGTGCATAGGGGTGGGGTAGGAGGAGGTGGGGTCATCGGGAGGAGGGAAGGGAGTGGGAATGGGATTGCTATGTAAAATGAGAAAAGATTGTTTTAATGATTAAATTAGTTGGTTTTAAAAAGTAGATTTCTAAAGTAATCAGAGGAGTTCGTGTACCAGATACCCACTTCCTGTCTTTTGAGTGTCAGGCTTTCTTTTCTACTCTTATTTCTTCCACAAGACATTAATTCTTTGCTGTATCACTAGCATGAAATAGAAAATGAAATAAAATGAAACAATCTGCATTGAGCCAAATGACAAACCCTTAAAACTATGGAATACTATCCATAATTTTTAGATCCTCACATAAGTTTTAGATACCCTTGGCACTTGCTAAATCAAATATTGTGTTGAAAATAGAAACCAATTAAATTCAAAAACGGTTCTTATAAACTGTTCAAGTAAATCAACTTCCTTTAAAATTACCTGCTAAATTTTCTTCAAACTTGTGTTTGCATCTTTCTAAACTTTTAGTACCTCTGAAATTGGGAAGCTTTCTTACATTTCATAGATTTGGTTCAATGAAATACGGCATTGACCTAGAAACTTCAATGACAATTCTTTGTTTTTTAATAAGTATGATAAGGCTCAGCTGTGAGGGACAAGACTAAAAATGGCGGTGGCATGAGCATAGCATACATCATCCCTCCATTTTGTAAGCAAAGCCACAGAGGAAGAGGGTCCTGGACCCAAGCTGCACTTTGGTGTTACTCCTTCATCTCTTGTTCCTTCATTTCCAAGGTGGGACAACAGCTCATGGAGACTCCTCCATGCCTATCCATAACACTTAATTTCTGGTAGCAGGAAAAAGCAGGAGTAGAAAAAAAAAAAGCCCGAGTAGTCTTTTAAAGAAAATTTTCAGACAGTACAAGTGTCATTTCTGTGTATTGTACTGGAAATAGTAACAGCGGCACCTGGAGTCTGGCCAGTGTAGTCTCGTTCCTCAGCCTGCATGGGCCATGATAAAAATTCTATGACTATGAAGAAAGGATGGGACTGGAGACCTGGCACTAGCCACTGAGCACGAGGTACCAGAGAATCATCAAAGGATTCCAAAAACTAACATGCAAAGTTAAATATTCTTGAGGATGAGAAATATCCATATATTCCCAGGCTATCAAAAAAACATCCTTCTCCTTCCCAGAATTAAGTATTTTAGAGAAATGTCTTGGTATTCTTCACCACTGAGCTGGAACTGTGAAATGTTGGAATAGGCTTAAGTTTTTGGTTTCATTATTTAAACTTTAGATGTTTTTGGCTACCCAAATTAAAATGGGAGAGAGGGTGACGTTGGAGCTGACGACAGTAGGGTGGGTGTTCCACATAGTGTGTGCCCTGTAGGTATAGAAACAACATATAGATTCATAAGGGTGTTCTTAAGAAAACAAATGTGTCTTAAGGCTGTCTGTAATTGCCTTTCCATTCTCCATAATCGGACTAAGTAAAGAGGGTAACGTAAGTGAGTCTCTGGTGATTGGCACTCTGTGCTACGTCTGTTCATAGCATCTTCATAATCTCTAAGTAAAATGTAGAAATAGGGAGGTGTTCATATTAATTTTCAAATTGGCAAGTGTTGGTTTGGGAATAGAATTTAAAATTGATTTTTTAGCATAACAATATAAACAATTAAAAATGCCCTTTATGGAAGAATACATATTCTGTTTGAAGACAAATTTCTTCCTTTATATGAGATATTACATTTGAAATTTCTGACACTCTTAGGTTGTCCTCTTGGTTCTTTTAGTTATTAGGTAATATTTTATCAAATTAATTAATTAGAATATATCATTTATTAAACCAGAATTCTTTAGCCAGTTCCTGAAAGTTATTATTTTGGGATATTGTTTTTACTTATTAACTCTTGAAAACTTTCTTGGTTTCTAATAGAATGCAATACTTTGGGCATCATGGGATGTAACATTTTCTCTGTGTTCCTTAATTAAATCATTTGATATCATGAGGAAAATACAATTGAAGGTAATTTCTCTGACTAGCTTCAGGTCAGAGAGACTTCCTTTCATGGAAATGATATTAAAAAGTGATAAAAAGTCTTTAAAAGACCAATACATGAATTTCATGAATTCTTCTGTCTTATTGTGTAGTTAAATATGTTTTAGATAAAAAATCATTATAATTTATTTGTCTCTATTATGTTATCTTACTGAGGATTATGGCTTTTTTTGTAATTTTTAGTTTCAAAGAATGAATCATGAAAGGAGCAAAGGAGTGCCACAATAGTTTAATGGGCCCAAAGGAGAAATCATATTTTAAGAGATGAAATCTACCTGACTTAGCCCCCCTCCCTCCCTCTCTGTCTCACACACACACAGTCACACACAGATACACACACTTTTATTATTATTAGACTATCTTGGGCAAAACAGTCTGATCATCTCGCAAATGTGGAAGTCACATTCTACATCACTAAATTCTGCTGGAGTGTACTGTAAATGATAGTTCTTAATTGCCTCAACAATTAAATACAATAAATTATATTGTATTTCAAATCCATAAAATAACAACTGACATTCATATGCTCAAGTTTTCTGGATGCTTGAGGCAACTTAATGTGATATGCACTTAAATGCACACTGATAAGCTGATGAGAGAGATACGGGGAAGCACAGGTGATGTGTAAGCCGTGATTTTGTTTGGCATTTAGAAGGACACCTTTGAGACTGAGTCTGGGTCTCCTTGGTCACTTCTCTTAGCTTATGCTGCCCCAGCTCTGAGGTTCTGTTCTATGGTCCATCTAGCAGCACTGGCATTTCAATCAATTTCATCACCAATCCCTGTCATGCTCACCCTTGTCATTGAGGCCATTTGTGGTAACCAACATTATGTCCTTCTCTCTTCCGTCTAAGCAGCGAAACTTTTAGGAATGGACTCAGAGTTTCTTACTCTCTCATTGGGTGGTAATAGTTCTCTAAGTCGAAAGTGAATTTTCTCCTCAGTGCTCTAATTCATAAGTTAGTTTGGATGAATGCATTTACTTCATAGAGACAGATACAGTTTAAATTTTGCTTGCTTTAGACTTTGAGTCTATTTTATAATTGTTAGAAGTCAATTTTGGTAAGATGTCAGATTAGTAGCATCACTAGCACAAACCATGAAACGATTAAGTCAATGAACTTTTACCATTTACCGACATTTAAGTTCTTATACAAGGTGCTGCATCCACGTATTTCTCATAAAAATGACAGTAATGGAGCATGATGTCAGAAAAATTCTAAGTCAAAGGTCTAGTCTGAGGAGAAAGTCCTATTTAGCTGGGTCTTTAGCATACCCATTAGCCTTTTAGAAGTCAGTTACCTCATTTATTGAAAAGGGTTGCAAATATCCCCTTTTACTATGTCACCTAGACATGTTGAAATAGTAGCAAGAACTGACCCTGTTGGGAATTTAATGTGGGTTTTTATGACATCATGGTACTATATCTTTGGTATTATACACATTTTAAAGTTCTCTTTAATCTTTCAGAATTCATGAATATGAGCACATTAATCTCAGTTTCATTTCTCATAATGATGCAAAATTGAATGATTTCCTGTGTTCATATGAATTGCCCTGAAAGCCTTTGTTTGAAATTCTTTCACCTGACAGTCATATACACTCTCCAAAGGAGGAGAGCTATAGAAGTAATATTCTTTACAAGGGCTGATTTTTCACAATCTCATATGTCATTTCATGTGAATGAGCAAGCCATAATTCAAAATGACAGGGACACTGGTAGAAGGGTCCTTGCACTACATGGCAACCAGAAAAAAGCCTCCAATCCATGCTGTGATTCCCAACATGCAGCTAGCTGCCTTTAAACCCAAGCAGAAAGAAATCCCCTGTAGCTATGCTTCCCTCAGAAGCCTTAATGCACAAAATAATTTAAAATCATTATAAACACTGCAAGAGGGCATGCATGCATCTTTCAGTGACAGTGTGGACATTCTTGAAAACTTCTAATATATCTGTCTCCTTTCCCTTAGGCATCTTTTCCTGCCAAAGCCGATCTTCCTGAGGTTTTCATTGCTTCTTATAAGTGGCCTGGATGGACTCATGGTCCATTGGATCAAAAAAACTGTGCTGCATCCTGGGCTTTTTCCACTGCAAGTAATGACATTGTTTCAATCACTTCCTCATAACTTCTCCTGTCTTTAGAGCATGGTAGCGTAGTTGGACAGTTTATAAGCTTGGAGAATGTAAAAAATAGTAAATGGTCAGTTTAAATATTCTGGCCAAAGTAATGAACCTGGAGGTTACAAATTATAATCTAAATCTTGGATGTTAGTGTCTAATGTATATAGATAATGAATAAATTAGCAAAATTAATTTGATTTTGAGTTTAAATTTTAATTCACTTTTATCATAATGTCATCAAGATTTCTAATATTCATACATAAATTCACATAAAATCTTTACATTATTTTTATAAGATTTATAAAATTATAGTTATTAAGCTATTTGAAGCAAAGTTCAATTCTAGATTAAATCATAGTAGATTGAAGTTTTGCACCTCATTCTATACAAAATAAATCTTTAGATTTTAAATTTACAGTGATATAATATCTTTTAATAAGATTGCTTTCCAAAATAATGTTAATATTAATATTCATTTTAAGTTGTAAGAAACATCCCTCTAACAGCTATTTATTGGTCCTAAAGCCAATAAATAAGATATTCTGATTGATCCCAATATTTGATCTCCAAAATTATCCCCAAAGACCTTTTCACACTAAATAGAACCTACAGTGATAATGTCTGGATACTATCAACATCTTCATAGAGCTATGTTCTGCTGCTTTGATGTAGTCCTAAAAGAGCACTCAGGAGCAGGCTAAAGCATCTCAAAATTTCCAGCTGAAATGGTCCTCGCCCTGATTTTTTTCTTCTCCTTTTACATTTGACTACAATGGAAGTGTGGCCACACTGTAGTACACTATAGTCACACACAAGTTGATTTTTGCTACCATTGATCCATTTCCCATTTTTCTATGAGGGCAGAGATATGTCATCTCTTTCTTTTTCTATTCTTTGCCAGTTAATGTATATTTATTTTTCATGTTAAAATTTTAAAATAGTATGCATGATATTGTCATGGCATTCCAACACAACAACAATAAAACAAAACAAAAACAGAAGACGTCCACACCTAGTGACACATTTCCTCCAGTGAGACCGTATTTCCTAAACCTATCCTAATGCTGCAACCAGCTGGGAAGTAAGTTTTCAAATTCTGGAGACTATTGGAGACATTTATCATTCAAACAACTATGAAATACAGCTAATTACTTTTAATAGTAGTATAGTAATGATGGTTATAACCACAACTATGAATATACTCACCTAGTTGCACACACATACAATTATATGCATATATATGTGTGTGTATCTATATTTGTATATATAGAATTAACTACATGTCTACTAAAATAAGATTATTTTTAATCACATAATGAATATAAAAGTTTGGTTTAACTATTTAAGCTATAGTATAATGGATTTGTAGAACCTTAAATTAACAGAAATATGACCTCCAGGGAAGTTGCACCAGAAGCCAATGTAAAAATTAAGGATTTGGTTTACTTTAGTGTATAAAGTTACACTAGATTAATGGATTAATTAAAAATGAATTAAATTATAGTTAATATTATTGTGTTAATTTTTTTCATATGAAACATAGATTTATCTGCAACTCTAGGGAAGATGCTCTTCCAGGTGCAAGAGTTAGACAATTCAAGTACATAAATCTCTTTCTTTCAGAAAATCTGCCACTTGGCAGGTTTCTGAATGAAAAAAGGGTTCAAATATATATATATATATATATATATATATATATATATATATATATATATATATGCTATAAATGAATACAGAACTAGCAAAGCCATTGAGAAGTGAGTTACTGGAGCAATATCAATTTTGAAATGTAGTTGAGGGTTCAAATAAAAATGCATTAGAACTATGACATCACATGTTATTTTTATATTAATCAGTATTTTGTTTGAAACAGGTGTGGCAGCTGATCGGATAGCAATTCAGTCCAATGGTCGATACACAGCCAATCTCTCCCCTCAGAATTTGATCTCTTGCTGTGCCAAAAACCGCCATGGATGCAACAGTGGAAGCATTGATAGGGCTTGGTGGTTCCTGAGAAAACGTGGGTAAATAACTGTTCGACATGTGTTTCTAGGATTCTTATGCGTGTTTTCTTTTTTACATGAGGATATAGAAAAAGATTGGTTTCAAGATTCTATTTTACAAAAGGAAACTCTAAAAACGATGCCACATCTATATAACCATAAGTAAATGCCACACTTAAAAATATATTGCACTAGTCTTCTGCTAACATATCAGTCACTGGAAATAGTGTTGGAAGAAGGTCCACATTTCTGGCTAAATTAATGTGAAGACTCAAAGAAGTATTTGTTCCTGTTGCTCGAGCCAGATAGTTTTATTGGGTTGTCACAGAGGGAGTAACATTGGTCAATGCCACTGATAAATCTGTTATTCCATCTGGTTATCCATATTGAGGAGTATAGAACTCCAGGAAAAGTCAGATTAAACACAAGAAAAATACAATAAGTGAGCAATTTAGAGTTTTCATGACCCATTTGTTTCTATCCTATTGGATGGAAAATGGCAAGTGGCATTGTTTCAGTCTCATGTAGTTTGATAGCTATATAATATCCTATGTCTAATGTATGGCAAAGTTATTAAAGAACAAAGGGAACTCTAGCTGATAGACAGAGATAGTTGTTCTTTATCATATAAGACTAAAGTGCCTGCTATTTCATGGCATCTGATCACAGCCAGTCATCAGTGAGAGGGATGGCAGGTATTCATGGGAGCTAATACATTAAGTTATTTAATATATTTCACCCAGTAAAGAATTGTTGTGAACTGAAGTTGCCTAATTTGGTATCTTCCAGTATGGTTACCTTTTGCTTGGTCTTATGATCAGATGAAAGAGTTGGCATATCTACAATGCAACCCCTACACCTAGATCTTAGAACAAATTACAGAAGAGGGGCAGAAAGATGAAGAGAACCAAGATGCCTACTATGAGACAGAATATAGATCTAGTCTATGATATCAGTACAGGGAGTCAGAAACAGGAATATAGCAGGAAGTCACTTGCCAGATACACTAATCCACTGGTGTACACTAAATTAAGTGGGAGACTCTATCTAAAAAAGACGAGAATGAAAGGAAACCAAATTCAATCGCCATCCTCCATATGTGTAGTTAAGGACACAAGCACCATCACACATGTGGGCACACATAAGTCACACACAAACTTAATATGTTTATATTAAATATATTACACATAATTTGGCACTGCAACCCAACTAAGTATCATTGTGTTTATTTGTTTAGCCCACCATGACAAAATGACATAGACAATAGACATTTTATTCTGGAGTTGCAAAGTCAAGATAAACATGGTGGCTGATTCAGCACATAGGAAGTGATGTTTTCTTGGCTGGCAATATCTACCCTCTCATAGTATCACCATGTAGCAGAGAAATAGTTTCTCTTCTTATGAACAGAATAATCACGTCTATAAGTGACCTATTCTCATGATCTCACTTAAACTTGATTATCTTAAGGCCAAAGTTTAGATATCATTACCTAAGCTTTGGAGATTCAATAATAGCTTTAGAAAAAGAATACATTTCTAATTAAAATAGAATTATATAACTTCCTTTATTTCCTTTACTTTGTCTAGCCTCTCCCAACTCTCAAATATATAATTTTACCCTGATTATTTTTGTTGCACACACACACACACACACACACACACACACACACACACACACACACTATGGGATTTATGTACATATACATAAATACAACCTGGTGATTAGGTTTTTGTTGTTTGCCTGTATGCAGTTTCAGGGTTAACCATATTGTCTTTGATAGCCAATAAGAAGGCTCTTCCCTGGGAGAGGCTAATTCTTCTCTCTCAGCACTCATTAGTTGCTCATAGTTCTTTGTCTAGGGCTATGGTCATTTTTGGTCTTGCTTATTTATATAACTAATTACATGATTTTCTTTCCATACTATCCACTTCTCTATACAGTAGGTAATGTGAAATTTAGAGGCAAATATTTTGGACCCAAATAACTTATTTGTGGTTCAGTTTCAAAATCTACCAATAATAATTTAATTTTTATATAATATACAACTTAGAAAATTTTACTTTATAAATTTTAATATTATATGAAAATTATACTGTTTCCCCATAGTATCATGAACTAAACACGTATTCAATGAAATATTAAGAAAAAAAGATAATGTAATTGAAGTGTTGACAAAATAGAAAACCAATCTTAATTCTAAAAGTGAAGTTTTCAGAATATTCCATCAACAAATAATCAAGTAAATGTCTTCATATTAACCTGCATTTATTGCAGGATACTTTTTATCTTCAGGAAATTTCATGCTAAGTATATAATTATCAAAAATGGATTGAAGTAAGAGTTCAAAATCATAATTAAGAGTAAAAAGAGGGAAGATTATAGTATTGTTAGGCTGCTGTGTTATGTGGGTGGCCAACAATTCAGAGTCATGCGGGCGAATAAGCAGCAAAATCCACAAACTTGACTATAGACAGGGTACTATGGCATTTTCCAGAATACTATCCTGTTTTTTTTTTATTCCTCTTAGACTGGTATCTCATGCATGCTACCCACTTTTCAAGGACCAAAACACTACCAATAATGTCTGTGCTATGGCAAGTAGATCAGATGGACGGGGGAAACGGCATGCCACAAAGCCATGCCCCAACAGCTTCGAGAAATCCAACAGAATCTACCAATGTTCTCCCCCATACAGAGTCTCTTCCAATGTAAGTCTAAGCTACAAGGACTAACGAGGATGCCATTCTCAAACTAGATAACTCTGCTGTTATTCTTACTATTTTTAAATTATTATAGACAAGCAAATGTAGTGTTTGCAGGTATACTTTTTTTACTTTTAATGTATTTGTTTATGTTGTGTGTGTATGTGTGTGTGTGTGTGTGTGTGTGTGTGGTATCTGTGTGGTGTCTGGTTTGAGTGTACTTCACATATGGAGATCAGAAAACAACTTGGCACATCTCCTTACATCATGTGTATCCTAGAACCGACACTCAGGTCTTCAGGCTTGGTGGCAAATGCCTGGATCTCTGAAATAACCCCTGAATCTCTCTGTCCTGCTCACATACAGTTGTTGCTATTCTTAAAATGCCCATTAAAAACTTGCATTTTGATCAGTTGTAGGGCAATGTAATTGTTACAGCAAAAATTGCAAGGGGTTGGCATAAAATTTAGAATGCTCCCCACAAACCAAGGTTTAAATTCTGGCTTATTTAGTACACATGTGCAGGAGACTGAGAGCTCACAGCTAAGCCACTGCATTTTGGTGGCACCAGTTCATTTTATTGATCTCGTGCTTTAGTCCACAAAAGGGAGCCTCCACATAGTGAGAAAAAGAGCCCCTTAGACTCTGTGCCTACTGGTCTCCCAGTTTTAACCCAATCTCATCCAGGTTATCTAGACTAATTTAAGAAACATATGGACCTTTGATTACCACAGGTTTAATGAGATCATCATCTTAATGTTTTTATCGTGGTGTACTGGCCTTTTATGTATGGTTGACTTACAACATACGGAAGTTAATGTCTTGCCAGTATTTAAACCTCTACTTACCTATAAGAATCTTAATAAATGAGATGATTCTCTATTGCCTGCATAGATCATGCCTTCTCAATCTTCTTTTTTTTTCTTCTCAATCTTCTTTACCGACGTAGAAAATATTTTCTCTGACTCAAATGGTTATTCATTCACCTTTCCACCTGAAGAAACTTTGAACAAGGGTCCAGACCTATGGCAAAATTTTGTGTTTTGTTTTTTTTTCTTTCAAGTGGGATTAGTGTCTTCATATTAACCTGGATTTATTGTAGGATACTCTACATCTTCAGGAAATTGTACCCTGTTATATAAATATTTATCAAAAAATGGATTGAAGTAAGAGTTTAAAATCTTAATGAACTAGTAAAAGGAGGGAAGATTATAGTTTCCTTAAACTGTCGTGTAATGTAGTTGTTTTCTGTTTTTATCAATGGTTCTTTAAGCTTGTCCCTATAATAGAACATATTATATGATTCTGAAGTTTTTTCACCTGTCTAAACCACCAACATGTAACTATCTTAAAAATTATGAAGCATCAAAATTTCTTTCTATCAGAGTATGTATTAAAAAACTTTGTGTTAAATGTACATGGAAGACTGAGTGAATGAATGAACTGCCTCCCTACTGAGGGGATACTAAGAACAAAATAGGAGTGTTTGTAATGAAGTTGGTGTACTGCCTCACTCATCAGTTTGGTGCAGCTGCTCTTGTGATCGAAAGACCATAGGAAACATGAATATTGACTAGCTCAATCTCCTAATTTTCTTTATTGCCATAAAAAGTTAGTATAATTTTTTCCACCCCAAAAGTATTGTAATAAAAATCAATAAAGCAAATGGGCATTCACTGGCTTTAACAGGGTCATCAATGCATTATAGTGCATACAGCCCTTTCAAAGATCATCAATGCATTAGGGTGCATATGGCCATTGAAAAGTTCATCAATGCAATATGGTGCAGATGACCACTTCAAAGTTTATCAATGCATTATAGTACATATGTCCATTTCAAAGCAGGAGTGCAGCAAGTTTCAAGTGACTGAGTATCTGACAAGGGTTATATAATCCCTAAATGGATTGTCCTACAGCTCATATTATACACCAGACGTTTGCTTTAGTATTTCTTATTAATGCTCAATGATATTTTTCATTCCAGGAAACAGAGATTATGAGAGAAATCATACAAAATGGACCAGTTCAGGGTAAGATTAGATGAAATGTCATTTTCAGTTATGAATTTCTATAGTAAACAATGTTACATGATATGACACAAAGAGAACATAATTAAAAAAAGAAAACCTTAGGCATCTTCCTAAGAGTTCAACACTTCCAGCCTGTGCAGTTGCAGAAGATTGACTCATCAAAGAATATCATGAGCTTCCATTTTACTTTAAGAAGATAAACTTGTTTGTTGCTTGAACTCTTAAATGATAGTGGCACATTGAAGGAAAGCTGGCTGAGTCTTTCCAGAGTTATCATGGACCACCTGACAGGCACCTGACTTGCAGTAATTAATCCAGTGGAACTCACATTATCCACTTGGTAATTATTCTTACAAATTACACACATATAGATAGATATTTAAACACTTTCAGTTTAGGTGGCTTTAAGAATATATTGATAAAAAACAGTAAGCATTGCTATAAATCAAGTAAATATTTCCTTTTTATATTAGGTTAAGGAAAATCAAACAAATTGGATGGCTTTTGTGGTTTACACAACCATTTTATAATTTTTCCTACTTTTTAAATTTATTATTGTAGTAAAATATTATTAAATAATTAATTTTACAGTGGTATACTAGATATCGATTTTGGCTTAAAGGTATATCTGATTTCTTTTCTTTATTGGAATTTGTCTTGGACCAACAATGCTGGTAAAGATAAATACACAAGATATATTTTCTGTATAACATTTTCCCTGAAGTGCCTGAGAAAACAAACCCAATGAGGTATGAAATGGGAATTCAAGTAGTGAACACAAAAGGCCTGAGTATAATATCAATACAGTGGGACACAGATTAAAAACACTTGCTATGTATTTGAGGGACTACTAGTTAATATTCCCCTTTATTTCTGAATGCTGATCTGATTAGTATTGATACAGGAAGAATCATGGCTTTTAATATTTGTGTTGAAATTATTTATCAAAAAATCAAAGCTTATGCTAAACATGTGCTAAATTTAATTTTAAAAAATATGAAAACTTTACATTAACTTTGCAATCAATAGATAAAGCTCTTTTCTTCTTAAACGTGTGAAATTTGTTGGCTGTTTTAACAGAGAATTCGTGTGTGGTTTTCCTATATGCTTTGACTAGTGGTGTCTGTGAGACAAATATGAAAGAAGAAATTTTAATTAAAGGACAAACTCACAAGCCCTACTTTGACATTTTCTTCTTAAGAGGCTTCGGCAATTCATTATGCAGTAAATTTGGCTTAAATCATTCTGAACTTCCAAATCACAGTAATACCCCCAACCTCTGTTCTCAATCAAAATAAAGCTGAATCCTATTTTTTTTAATGCTGTATAAAACTGAGGTTTACTTTGCTGCCTTTCTTTTGTAAATTTTACTTACTAAATTATCAAGTTCATAGAATAAAAAAATTGTATCGGTGAATTCTCAGTTTGAAATTGTTGAGAAAATATCTCTTGGCAGCCTTAGCCACAGTCAAGATAAACCACACATTGGGGGTTCTGTCTGCTTCCCTCGCATGTCTTAGAGTTCTGTGCAGTAGCTTACTGTGCGCAGCTTTCCAAGACTCAGAGTGCAGAGCAGGTTCTTACACACTCACAAGCTTGTAGATTCGTCTCTTTTGGTTCAATATCAGAGACTGAAGGAAGATGGTATTTTGTTATTCATGTTGACTCCTTACCCGTTGCTTCAGCTGGCAGTGTTTTATGGCAGTCATAATATATCTTGTCCATGGTACTTAAAGCAGAGCTGATGGTAAGGGTTAAATGAGTCAATGGTTATATGGAGAGGGAAATCATTGGGTGAAATATCTTCATATTTTTGTGAATGAAGAGAATGCCATTTGGTTCTTTCTGTAGATGCAATTTGATTGCCTGCTTGCTGTAGCCTGGTTTAACTTAGAGCATTTTTGTCTGCCTTGTGACAAAAAAAAAAAAAGTCAAATGGATGGAACCTTGAGTAAATAACACTGCGAGCATTTCTCTAAAACCTGCAGAAAGCAGAAATTTGCATAGAGTACAACCTAAAAAATCTTAAACCCTGTGGGGGATGTGTTTTATAGTGGGTAAAGAAAATTCAACTTTCAATGACACTTAGAGCCCCCCAAAGGCCCTGAATGCTAAAGAACAGAGCTAAAAGCAGAAGATAAAAAGCTACATTTCCCTGTGCAGCATGAGCATCACCGTAGGATCTAGCAAATGCAGTGACCTTCATTCTGACTTTATTTAAAACACATATTGAGCTAAGATAAGTAAGCTTCATTCTTAGCTACCATGATAGCCATAGCTAGTCCCAATTAAAAAAAAAAAACTTCAGTAGATGCCTCCTGAGGGAGAAGTTTAAAGTCTTCAACCTGAATTGCACAAGCCCTTTCACAAAGCACCACATGAAATAGAAAAGAAGAAATGTAAGAGAAGGAATGAAGGAGGGTTTTAGGAAGCACAGGCTCTGGTTTTTAAGGAGTGCAGCACAGACTCAGGTAGACAGAGCGGAAAGGATGAAACTCTACCAGAATATTCCTTTGTATATGGTTTTCTTTTATTAGCACCCAACAAAGAAAAGCTTGAACTACATTTTGCATCTAAAACTCGTATATAAGTAATGTTCTATGTAGCTGAGATTGTTTTTTTTTTTTAAAGTAATAAGAAAAGTGTGTAGCCAATGGATAAGAAGAAAATCGGGTGCGCTCTCTTCGTAGACCCCACTCCCCACAGCTTAACTGTTGTTTGTTCTGGGAGAACTTCGGAGATTTTGAAGGTGCACTTCTATAACTGTGCTGTTTATCCTGTTGCATTATTTCAGCCATAATGCAAGTCCATGAAGATTTCTTCTACTATAAGACAGGGATATACAGACATGTCGTCAGCACAAATGAAGAATCAGAAAAGTATAAAAAACTTCGGACACATGCAGTTAAACTCACTGGGTAAGTCAATTGTTTTCATCTTTATTGTTTGGATTTTTTAAATTTTGAAAAATGAAGTCAAGAATAAGAGGAAACAACTATATAACATTGATTGATTGCGTATTCATATTTCTTTGAGCCTGTATCTGATATCTCCAGGTTGCCTTGGATAACTCATTTTCTTTCTTTCTTCCTTCCTTCCTTCCTTCCTTCCTTCCTTCCTTCCTTCCTTCCTTCCTTCCTTCCTTCCTTCCTTCTTTCCTTCCTTCCTTCCTTCCTTTCCTTCTTTCTTTTTGGTTTTTCGAGACAGGATTCTCTGTGTGGGTCCTGACGGACCTGAAGCTCATTTTGAAGGCCAGGCTGGTCTCGAATTCACCTGAGATCCTACCTCCGCTTCCCAAGTGCTGGGATTAAGGTGTGTGCCACCACCACCCATCCGGATAACTCATTTTCATGTGTACATTCTCTATTTGCCTTTTCATTATTAAATTTAGGAATTCATTTTCATATATCTGTATTCCCCTTTGACTAAAATTTACCTTTTTTCCCCCAGTTCATTTCCTTCTCTATCTTGGCATCCAACAGCTCTTTGTATATCATAATAAATTCATTCAACTTGACCCATATTCAATTGATCCTCTTCTAAAGCGACATACTTACTTAATTATGACCTCATAGCAAATATTTATAATCACCCTTACACATACACTCAGCAGTCAGAGATCTTTAGAGTAACAGAACAGATAGTATGAATGTGTGAGAATTATTCACCAGACTTATATAAAGATAATAACTACAGTTTTCTTGCATCAGAGAGGCTGAAAACTCAGTAGTTGTTTAGTCCTTGAGACTGGGTATCTCAGAACTTGGAACAGACCCCTCAGTGACTGTCTCACCTCAGAGAGAACAAGAATCTAGTAGTAATTCAGTCCACAAGGCTGAGTGCTTTAGCAGTTTCAGTGTGGCCCCGAAAACTTGAAAGGTTCCTGGAGAGCAGGCTGTCAGTCAGTGATGGAGTCTAGGTGCTGGTTCTGATATCAAGGATAGAATTATTACTAGCAGCAGCAACAAATAAGTCAACTCAGTAGCAAGCAGGAGATCTGGGCAGGCAAGAGAGAGGACAAAACCTCATCCTTCTATTATGATGTCTCTTTTGAAATCAGAGCTGCTACTGAAAGTTCTATCTATTCTAAGATGACCTTTCTTCATCAATAAGACAATTAGGATAATTCTTTAGTTGTGGCTCCCTACTCATGGTGATTCTAATTTGTGGCAATCTGGCATTAAAACCATTAAACCGTTGACTCTTCTTCCTTGCCTAAATCTTTGTGTTACCTCACCACAATGATACTTTTATATCATTTTAGAGTGATAAATTTCAATTAGATGTCTTATGCTACCAGGCATTTGCATTCTAAACACCTATATCCTTTATTTTCTCGGTTTTCAAATAAGTTTCTCAAAATCCCAGGGCTTCTTTCCTGCTCTTGGAGGATAATCAAGTCAGATATCACTGAAAAGTTTGAAATCATTAAAACACATTTCCTGGCATCACAAGTGCATTTGCTGCTGTTCTGTTACAGAACACACACAGAGAAGGTGCCTTGTTCTCCTTACATTCCTCTTCTTGCAGCATGTCCCCTACACCTCACAACTATTCAAGGACTCATTGAGGAGTTTTCTCTATTTCTTCTCCGGATTTGATTTCATTTGAGTAAAGTATCTCAGATCTCAACTTTAAGAGCAAAACCTTTCCTCTTAGCTCAGATTCTTCCCAATTTGCTAATGTTTTCTCTTTGCACCAACTCCTTTGCAGACTTTGCCTTCACTCAATGTCCTCAAGACTTCCTCCCAAGTATTTCTTAAACTTACCAAGTCCTTTCTCACATTTACTTGCTCCATTACCTTTCTAAAACCCGCATATTTCACAGCTATCAATTGTTTCTATCTTGTTAACACTGTTTGTCAGACTTTACCCTTGCTCATTCCTCCATCCTGGCGTGTCTGTATTTGCTGAAACTTCTCAGGTTTCTTTTCCCTTCTTGCTTTGGCTTTCATTGCTGTAGTTGTCAAACTGTGGCCTCTCCTCTCCCTACTTTTCTCAGTCTTTCTCTGGTGAATTTAGTACTCTCTGAACTCTTTCTGGCTTTCAGCACCAGATAAAAGCTGGCTCCAGTTAAATGAAATATTCGGGTTACATCTCTCTCTTGAACTTCAGACAAATATATTGTGTGCACTACGCAACATCTCCCCATGAACAAGATGGATGCTTCAAACTTGGCACTTCCAAAATAGAGCTCTCTAGCTTCCCCTTTCTCTGTGCAACAGCATCATTTTCCTACTGAGTCAACGAAAGCCATTGTCCAAGTTTGGGTTTTTATTGCTGTGAAGAGACACCATGACCACAACTCTTATAAAGAAAATATATAATTGGGGTGGCTCGTTTTCAGTTTCAGAGGTTCAATCCATTATCATCATGATGGAGAGCATGGCAGTGTGCAGGCAAACACAGTGCTGGAGCTAAGAGTGCTACATCTTGCAGGCAACAGGAAGTCGAACTGACAGTCACACTGATGGAAGATTGATCAAAAGAGACCTCAAACCCCACCCCCACAGTGACACGCTCTCTCCAACAAAGCCACTAATACTTCCTAATATTGCTACTCCCTTTGGGAGCCATTTTCTTTCAAATCACCACAGCCATTCTCCTACATACTCTGAGTGGAAACCTTGGAATTATTCTTTATTCCTCTCCTCACAACCCATTTTCAATATATCACAGTGTCTGTTGAATTATAGCCCAGATCAACTACTCTTTATCTTCTGAACTTGCTTGAGTACCCATTACATTTACTTTGTAGCTGGATCAGTGATAGGTCTTTGCCTTTTCCGTTAATTGTGTTTTCAACATAGAAACCAGGGTTTCCCTGTAGAACATATCTAGTTGCTAATTTGCTTAGAAAACTACAGTAATTTTCCATTTTTCTTAGAGTAAATGCAAAGTTCTTTGCAATGATTTTGTAAAAGTCTGTCTTGCCTACTATACTACCACAGCTACCAGCTTTCTGATGTCAAATTCTACTCTCTTTTACTCTTTCCACTTAAAATGCTTTTCTACCAAATATCCAATCCTTTGCTGTATACAGCTTCATCTAATCAGCTCCAATTTCCCTTATCAGTGTGGCTCCTCTGATGTCCTATGGAAGCCACTATTTGCTCTGTCTATTTATTAATTTGCTTCTCTTTACCTGCCACTCTGCTCTCTACAGTTTCGTATAACTATAACTTTCTTAGTGAATAATTTGAGAATCCCTTCTTGTTGATCATGTATCATCTAGATTGAAGCTTCCTGAGACCAGGTCTGTTTGCACAATGACCTTATAACACCAACTCACATAATACAGTGTTATTTCTTGACACGACATGTTTAATACTTTTGTTTTCTATTGAAAAGTGACCCCTTTAGCTCCCGCTTTAGCTAGTTCTCACTTGTCACTACTAATCTATAAATACGGTAATTCTTAGTTTAAAAATAAGATAGGAAGCTAAGTCCTCTCTTGGGAAGTCAATTAAGTTTGCTCTATCACCTCATTGAGGCAGGACCAAGGCTCTCCCGGCACCTTGTGCCTAGGCTGAGCAAGGTATCTCTCCATCGAGAATGGGCTCCACAAATTCAGTTCATGCATTAGGGTTAGGGTGGACTGAAGGTGGGGGGAACAGGAGGAGAAGAGGGGAAGCTGGGATTGTTATGTAAAAAAAGAAAAAGAAAGAAGGAAAGAAAGAGAAAGAAAGAAAGAAAGAAAGAAAAGATAAGAAAATAAGATAGGAAGAAACTGGAAAGGATAATCACAGATTCTTTCTTTTTCTTTCCTAGAGGCTTGTCTGTTTCTTATCCCAGTTTAAACACAGCTAAATGAGCCTCCTAATACACCTCTTAGAGGTGTTTGATACCCAGGGGTACTCTTCTCCTGCTTTCTTTGAATTATGTTGCTTCATTTTTTAGCCATCACTTGTAGATGACTGCTGGGATTATGGTTTGGATTCTGATCTCTGATAGGTAGTTTGGGAAGGGAATGGTGTCTGCGAATGGCCTCAATAGAAAGATCTTGAGAGAAATGTCTGTAAAGTCTGACTTACTTTCAAAGGTGGATTTTGATATTTGGGTTCAGTGAGAAAAGGGTTGAATCGAGTGCTGTCTCTCCATTTCCATTCCTATTCTGGTATAGTGAAAATGAATTTTTCCATTATTCCTTAAAGTTATGACTGCTTCACTCACTAAAGATAGAACAAAGGCACTGATGCTTAAACTTTGTTTCTTTGATCTTAATAGTATCATGAATTTTCAGGAAGCACATGGACTCTAAGTTGAGGCATCAGTGATTGCATTGGGATTGAAGATTTAGCTCTAGTTCGGCTCCCCATCAGTCCAAAAGCTCATTTTTCTAATCGTCATTTGTGTATTTCATATCCATTTTTGTCTTGTCTGGTGATAGCCTTGGTCTAGAAAAGCTTCCTCATAACACATTATGAGGTAGATGATTTTTTTTTTCTTTCAGAGCCCCCTGATTCACAAGAACTGCTCACTGTCTTTGTCTACTGCTTGGGTAGCCATGACGCTCACGTTAGCTTCACTATTATCCTCACTCAGGCTGTGGTTGAAGGGGATTTAAATGTGTTTCCATTCCACTGCTGTCTTTGTTTATGTATTCCTTGTCTTGACTTTGTTAGGCACAGTAGTGTGTTCACTTTCTTAAGCTTCTGGAATTTGGGACCTTTGTAAATTTATCTTCCTTCTGTGATAATTAACAAATTAACTTTTTGGTAAGAATGTATCTATTTTTTAACAAATGTTTTGGGTCATCTGGGCATCGTTTGATGCCCCGGAGCAGTAGATTTTAATTTCTTTCTCCTCCAGCAATTCCTTATTTGGTAATTACCACATTCAGGAGTTAAATGCATCAGTGAGTTAGAGAATAATTAAGTAACTCAAGTAAGTTAATGTCCCTCATCTGAAGAGCTCAATATACTTTTGTGAAGTACCTAAAAATTTATCTCAACAAATTGTTTGGGGTCCTTTGTGCAGAATTCAAGGCTATTAGATTTAATTCACTTGAACAAATGACTTTGAGCTTATATTAAGTGCTTAACACTAGGGAACAAAAGCTGGAATAATATGTAGTTTCATTTTTCAGTAATTTCGAGTTTTGATGATTAATTCTCATTGTCATTTCCATTGGACTAACAAATACCTGGGAAATCAACAAAGCACACTTTCAAGTGTGTGTAAGTATGTGTGGATCAACTGAGGTCCTATGACCTGCCTTCAAGGTGGGCAGCACAGTCATCTGTTTGATGTTTCACACAGGATAATGATGGGAAAAGTAGAGATCTGGTGGAGTACCAGCAATTTTTTTTTCTGTGATGTATCAGGACGTGAACATAAGCCATTTGTGCTGCTATACCTTGGTCACCAAGATCAACTGTATCTGCTTAAACCATAACTAAATATATAACATTCTTCCTTAAAGTTGCTTCTTGTTAGACATTTGTATCAACAATGAAAAAGTAGCTAACACAGAATGCGAGGCAGATATGTCCATAACCGATTCTACCAGGAAGGGATAGATAGATGTGTAAAGCACAGGATAGTGAAGGACATATATAAATAAATTTAGAACACTTCTATTCATCCCCTGATCCTTTTTGTGGATGCTGTTAAATAAAAATACTATTTTTAGTCAGTGTTGTTTCTTGTACTACTAATTAAAAAATACTACTGACAAAACTAAGGAATCCCTTCGGGTATTTTTTTTTTATTCCAATCCAAGTTCCCTATGTTACAATCTCATTACCTCATCATGGTTTGTTCATGTCCCTGAGATTTCCTTTACTCTGAGTCCAAGGTTGGCAATGTATTACATAATGCTATTTATTTTGCAAATGCTTTTCAGGATCACTGATGGAATTCAGTGAGCAAATTTGCTGTTTGAAATTCTAGATAATTATATTAAAAAAGAGACCAGTATTTATTTTCTCTATTGTCATCCGTGTAGAACAGAATTTTATTGGAGCTGTAGTCTATATATCACCCAAAGAGAAAAATGTTTTGAATCAGTATTTTATTATGTTTAACCAATATCTTATCTATCACATTTTCTAGGCAAATGGTAGGGTTTTATTTATGAGTAGAACAGAGACAGATTCTAGCCCTCATCAAACTGAAAGCCTGATAATAATAGCTAAATAACTAGAAAACCAAAATTGTATTTTGTAAGGGCCAGAATACAGATACTACCTATTTTGTCTAGAGTCAGTAGTATGAAGGATTTTTTTATGAATTATGAAAGTTAAGTAATTACCCAGTGAGAGAAGAAACATATTCTCACTCCTCCCACTCTTCAATAGAACTTTGGGAGCTCAGCTCAGTGCTCCGCTGTGGGTCTCTGCCTCTTTTTCCATCAGTTGCTGGATGAAGGTTCTATGGTGATATTTACAGATATTCATCAATTTGACTACCAGTTTGGGCATCCTCTCCTTTATTGCTTGGGGGCTTAGCTGGGGTCATCCTTGCAGATCCTGAAAATTTCTTTAGTGCAAGGTTTCTTGCTAATTCCGTAATGGCTCCCTCATTCAAAATATCTCTTTCCTTGCTCTCATCTCTGCCCTTCCTCCATCTCTTCTATCCCATTCCTTCAAGTTCTCCTTACCCCTTCCATTCTCCACTTGTCTTCCTCCTCCATTCTCCCTTCTCTCCCCACCCCAATGCTCCCAATTTTGTCAGGCAATCTTGTCTATTTCCCCTTTCCAGGTGGATCTATGTATGTTTCCCTAAATTTTTTAATGCACAAATTTAAGACAGTCGGACGAGCATTTCTGCTATGATTATTTAATCAATACATATAGACATGTAATTGTGATAATTAATGCAGACAACATAAATTATTTAATTTGTGCATTAAGATGACTTTCAAATGCAAAATAATTCTTTCTTATACCTTTCTTTTTAATGGCTATGAGAAAATATACCTGATTTAAAATTATGGTTTGATTCTTCTTGGGAAAATTTTGATCAAAGATAAATTTAATATTTTTGAATATTTTTATGTGTATTTACATACTTTTAAATCTATGCATAACTGCACAGCTTATAATATTAGTATATGTTGTATATAATATAATATAATCAGGTATATTTTTAAAAGTAGGGTTTATAATTTATGATAATTGAAATAAGATGGAGATATTTTACATTCTGGAATTTAACATTCTTGGATTTTTATAATTTGCAAGATATCTCTCCAATTTAAGAACTAATGCAGTAGGTAGGTGACATTGTGAAGACTTGGGTATTTTATGTAAGCCTGTATATGTCATCAGTCTATTATTATATTATATAATATATCAATCTTATTTTTTATATCAATCTTATTATTTAACTCCCATATACAATGATTCACAGAATAATAGCTTAAAAACACTTAAGTTTTGTTCATAAATGCCAATGTCTAAAGTGTTAAAAATAGTGAAGGATAATGGCTTCCATTCATGGACAGGAACTAGAATATATTATTATAAGGTTTAATGTTTATTAAATCATTCACAGATTCCAGAGTGCATGTGCCAAAAAAATGTTTGTTCTCTCCTCCTGTATGTTGATCATTCCCAAAGTTTAAGCTTCAACTCTTTTTGGTTCCTTTATCAAGATTAATTGACTTGAATGCATAAAACCATCTAATTATCATTGGAAAGGATGTCATTTTAGTAAGCTTAAGCTTCATGATTTAACATGAGTTTGCTTTAAATGGATACTGAACTAAGAAAACACTTGTCTGATGATGTATATTTACACCAGCAGTTTCCTCAGACTTGTGTTACCAATGACTTGAGTACTAACTCTATCATGCAAGTGCTCACAGGCTTCATGGCTTCATGTACTGGTGAACACATTTAGTTTAGCTTCAATTTTCATTTATAGAGGAAAGTTAACTTAAAAATTAATGCATACTATTACTGTCTTCAGATCTTAGTAAAATATGACATCATAAAATAAGTTGAATAATAAAATAAAAATAAATAAATAATAAAAATGTCTGGAGCTATTTTAAAGTACATTTTTCTTTGAAAAACGTGCATTAAATTTAATTATTTCAAATAAATACTATTCTCACAGTACACATGTGACAATTATACACATTTGTATATTTTTGCTTTTACTATTTTTAAAAATTATCTTTTAGAATTGCAGAGAATAAGAACATCTAATATACAAACTGCTCATTTTACATTGGAAAATACTAAAATCTTTTAATCCTATTGCTTCTCATAAAATTGACATATTAGAATGTTTTGTAGTATAAAGATATGTTCTAATATATAATATGTGCATATATGTTAAAATATATATTCCTGCATAAAAACTTTCTTGTGCACAAAAGGCATTTTTCCAGAAACAGCAAGGGGGTTCACAATGGATTAAAATAAAAGCTCAAGACAGGGAAGGAGATGAAGAAGTTATCCATGACTTTGAACACAAAAGTCACAAATTTAAATTTGTTATGGTGGGCAGCAATGGGGGAAGTGGGTAATTATAAGCAGAAGGGTCATGAATCTGCTGACTGTCAACTTGTCAGCTTACACAGAGGGCAGAAGGAGACCATTTTCAATGATTCTTAGAAACACACAAACAAGGAATGAGGTGCACTCACCTCCATGTTAGATTTGCAAACATTTAAAAGTTAAAATACTAGATGCTGGCAACGATACATTCTCACATTAGAGTTTCAATACAAATTAGGACAACAGTTCTGGAACACTATTAGCATGCAGAGCCACTTAAATCTCTTACTGTTTAACCTAGCAATTCTGCTTCTAGTAATACAATCCAAAATGTAAAACAAATCTTAGAGTTGGATTCATCAAAATATTGCTTGCAATGGCAAAGAAGGTGCAATCTTAAAATATACAGAAAATATACAGAAAAACAATATGTAACACCAAGTGAAATAATCAGTACCCAAATTCCAACTTACAGCAAAGAATACCAGAAAGTTACCAAAATTATAAACACTACATTTGGAGAGAAGGAGTTGTTTTTGTCTTCATTCTCTCTGTCTCTCTCTGCCTCTCACTGTCTCTGTCTCTATCTCTATCTCTAGCTCTCTCTGAACTTTAGGCTTTAATGTTGCCTCGCTTCTTAGATAAAAAATAAAATTATAAAATGCCTGTCTTAACTGTTCTCTTCCAATGCACCTCTAGACTCTCCTAGAAGAATCACTTGAGATACTTAGTAAAATCACACATTAACACTCTGAACCCCATGGGACACCCCTGAGTTAGGACCTCCATGGTGGGGCCTTACAGTACCCTGTGTTTGTTCATTTGAATCCCTTGGCTTCCTTTCTTATAATGACTTTTATGCCAGAGATAGGTTACATCTCAAAGCTCATTTAGGAGACCTTTCCCTGGGAAGCATGTGTAGAAAAGGCAAAACAAAAAAATGTTTAATGTTTAGCACTAAATAATGAAATGCAGTTAAAAGCAAGCAATGCTGCCCTCTTCCACTTGCAAACAATACTACGTTTAGCCTTGTATGTTTGATCCCTCATGCTGAAGGAAGAAGAAAGCATTCCAAGGTAGAGGACACTCAGTGGCTGAGTGCCCTTCATTTCCCTGAAGAGGAAAGCTGAAAATCCACGTGGAGACAGCCCTTAGACGTTGCAAGGCCCAAAAGGGAATCAGCCTCTGAGTAAGCCAAGAAAGTGTATTGGGAAAGATAGGAAACTACCGGGCTCAATGAATGCCAAAATTCTTGAGATCAACTTAGGGAAGGAAATCCCTTATTGGGGCTCTTATGTAATCTCTGGCTGATTAAGCCAACAATTGAAGTTCATGACACTTTCAAATAAGGGGTCAGCAAGTATTTATTACAGTAACCTATATTTATCAATCTTGTTCCCTATATATTTGAAACTGAATGTCTTTTTACAAGATGCATATTTTTGGGTCAATTTAGTTAGGTCTCAATTTTATGGTTCCTGACTTTTTCTAAAGATTTTTAAAATTTTATTTATTTATTTATTTTGCATTGGTGTTTTGCTCACGTAAGGGTGTGGGGTTCTTGGAACAGACAGTTGCAAGCCACCAAATGGGTGTTGAGAATTTAACCCAGGTCCTCTGGAAGAACAGCCAGTGCTCTTAACCATTGAGCCATCTCTCCAGCCCATTTTCCAATTTTATACTTTATCTTTACTTGACATTTATATTCATACTTGGTGGTTCCAATTTTGTAAGAAACTTTGTTTTACTTTCTCTTACATTTTGTATTTTGGTTCCTGTAGTAAGTCTTTGGGGTTTTATTTTATTGATTAGTTTATTTCTTTTTGTGATGTAGGAGAACGCAACTAGCACATGCTGCACAGAACTCTGTCACTGTCGCTCCCACACCAATGCTTTATAGTTTGCAATGGGTTCTACTAAGTTGCCATGACTGGCCCCAAATTCATTCTGTAGCTCAAGCACTTTTTTAAACGTGCAACTTTCCTGCCTCCTCTTCAGGGTGTCTGTGACTACCGGCTGGTGCTACTAGGCTTTGTTTGGTTTTATATACATATGTGACAACAGGCACACCATGGACTGAAAAAGCTATAACATGAAAGATTTAATAGTAGGTGCAGAAGACCAAAATTTAGTTCCTAGCATCCATCTTTGGGTAGGTGCTCAAAACCACCTCTAACTCTAGTTTCAGGATGTGAGATGTCCTCTTCTGTCTTCAACAGGCATCCATAGTCTCATGTATGTATGTATGCACACACATATATACACATAAATAAAACATAAACCTAAAAAGAAGTAATAGGAGCATTGCTAGACATTAATATGAATAGAAGACTATGAGGTGTATTGTTGGCAGAACTGACAGTTCACAGTAGTTTGTTGGATGTGTTGGTGATGGAGAGAAATGTGTACACTTTGACCCTCAAGTATCTTCCAAATTACAAAAATGTACTATTAACTATATTAAGGAGTTATGGAAAGGCAACAGATGGATATACAAAGAGAATGGCAAGTTCACTTTTAGTGTACTGAATTGGGTATTTCTGGAGATATCTAATTTAAAATATAAAGCAAGCATTTATATATATTTTAGCAATTTAAACCTAGATTTTTAAAACTCTAAAGCAGAAACATTAATAATTATTGACATTTCAAAGATGGATATATGTGAGAAATTGGGGGAAGGCAATTGTTAAAGGAGCTGTGGACTGCGTTCCTGACGCCTGGCTCCTGGCTGCTAACTTATGCCCCAAAATAACAACACACAAACTGTATTATTTTAAACACTGCCAGGCCCATTATATCTAGCCTCTTCTAGGCTAATTCTCATGTATTAATTTAGCCCATTTCTAATAATCCTTGTAGCCCACTAGGTGGCTTACCAGGGAAGATCTTAATCTGCGTCTGTGTTGGGTGGGAGAATCATGGTAACTCTCTGACTCAGCTTCTTTCTCCTATCATTCTGTTCTGTTTACTCCGCCTATCTAAATTCTACCCTATCAGAGGGCCAAGCAGTTTTCTTTATTACTTATCCAATGAAAACAACAGATAAGATACAACACCCACCTCCATCAGGCAATGTAAAAAAAAAAGGAAATGGCAAATTTAATTATATAATAATCTCAAAGTTACAATATTTAGTTATAAAATATCTTAAAAATATAAGTATATTATAATTATATTGTAATCTCAAAAAATTTAAAAGATTTTTAAAGAAAAAACAATCAATTATATGAGCATGAAGAAAATTAAATTGATTTTACAATTAAGAGACTGGCACTGATTGGTCTAATTTAAAAAGTACTGCTGACATTTCCATTATAGCCAAGGACCTGGAATAGAGAGAGGGCTTCCCTCAGAACAGGAGCATAGAACAGGAGAGCTCAGAGCCTGTCCTGAAGAGACTCTGTCTTTCGGTTAGGTAGAGAAATAGCCTAATAAAAAGAAGGACGCTAAGGACTACAAGACAAATAGATCTTAGAGCAAGAATACTTTAAGGAATATAAAATGCCTCATAGTATGGAATTCTGCTTAGAAACTGAATGAAACAGGTACTGGAAAATTGTATGTTGTTATTGGAGATCTAAGCCTCAGCAAAAGAAATTTAAAAAATATCAATCTCCAGATTTTTTTGTTTGTTTGTGTATAACTGTTGTGAAGATTATTTTATATGCATTTTAAGTTCTAATTTGACTTATTCCATGTTAATTTTATTGACACTCATCTATTTCTATTGTATGTGTGTTGTGATGAAAGTGGGATATTTAAGATTCTATGAAGATAAGTGTGGGAAGATGCCTCAATGTTGTTGGGGTTTCTTTCCTGCCCGGTACCTGCAATCGTTAAGTCCCAAAGAAATTACACAGAGGTCTACATTAGTTATAAACTGATTGGCCCATTAGCTTAGGCTCCTTATTAACTCTTATAACTTATATTAGCCCATTATTCTTGTCTATGTTAGTTATGTGGCTCAGTACCTCATTCAATGAGGCGGTCATGTCTTGCTTCTTCTATGGCTGGGTGAGTACTACAGACTAGGACTTCCTTCTTCCCAGAATTCTCCTGTTCTCATTGGCCCACCTCTGCTTCCTGCCTGGTTGCCTTACCTATACTTCCTGCCTGGCTACTAGACAATCAGCATTTATTTAAAATATAATTGACAGAATACAGGCCATTGTCACACACCATCTCAGTGATTAAGACTACTTGTATGCCGTTCTTGCAGTGGACTGTAGCTCTGTTCCAGGCACTCAATGCTGGGTGGCTTATAACCTCATGTAACCACAGCTCCAGGGGATCTGATACCCTATTCTGGCACTTGTGAGTACCTAATAAACATGCACTTAATTAAAAATAATGACCAGGATGGAAAGATGGTTTTGTGATTAAGAACTTTTGCTGCTCTTCCAGAGGACCCAAGTTCAGGTTCCATCACCTATATCAATTATACGTTACTCCAGGTTCAGGAGACCTGAGGCCTCTGGCCTCTGAGGGAACCAGCACTTGGATGTACCCACCCACATAGTCTCACACACACACACACACACACACACACACACCCCACATACACAATTTATAAAAATATGAAGGTAAAGTTAATGGCTTTCCAAAATATTTGACCCTTGCTCAAAAGTGGAAAAATGTTATTTAGTTCTGGAAGAGTCTACTCCTCTTTTCTCAACTTTCAATAAAATTTATTGAGCAACAAATGTTTTAAAAGCCCCCGGTTAGGTACAAGGCATACTGAGATGAATAAATGCATTACCTCAAAAAAATGAAATGAAGTTAATGGTCTCACTGATTTGCAGTAGATTAGTCATTCTTGGAACCCTAGTGATGCTGGCATCCTGTGTGTTGGACTTAGAGTACATGGGAAAGATCCGCGAGGCAGTGAAACTGATAAATGGATTTTCTTCGCTTCAGTTTTCAGGCTGATAGACTCCTGTTGTCTCCTTTGTCAGTACTGAATCAAACTAACAAGTCCACGCTCCGCTTCTTCTCTTGTCTGACACTGTCTCTCTCTGATTTGTCATCTCTGTGGCTGATCAGGTCTGTCCCCTGCTATAACTGCTGTGTAACCTGGATTTTTCAAACAGTACATAAAGCAACAGCATCAAGGAAATAGAGCTTTATTTTACTTGGACAAATACATAATAGGAATGGTATTATGAAAAAATTATGAGAAAGCCATATTGGTGTTCATAACATGTGATTTGTTAAATGTGTTTGCACACATATAAGTGCAGGTATGTATGTTTGTGTATAAGTGTATGAATATGGATGTGCACATGTGTGCAAGTGTATAGATAGAGATGTGTGCAACTTTATGGGCATGTGTGTGAGTATGAATGAATGAACCAGGAGTTTTTGTTAAGGGAAGCATTGCTATGGCAACTTGCAATTTGTTCTCTGCACAGATTTTATTTTATTACTGACTGCCTCAATAAGAACAAGGAGAAGCTCTGCTCAAATCCGTACTGTAATAAAAAGGAAAAGATTGGACAAAACACCACAGTTTGTATATAATAAGTAAATACTACTTGTGACAGTGTGACAGCTTTGATTTATTCTGATCTGTGAAATAGACACATTAAACATTACTCTTATCCAGCTCCTTCTTTGTTATTATTATATCATTACATTTCAGGATGTGAGAAACAGGCCTGTAGGATGTGACTAGTTCAACTTTTATTAGAACATTTTTTTTATAAAAACCCACATGTTTTTCTCCGCCCTGAAAGTCCTGTTATTAATTCATATATTCACCTTCACTAACTAACTTTCTAATCCTATGTTGGTCTACAACCGTCTTTTCCCAAATTTTTATAATTTTGTGGGAATGTATTAAGGGCAGCTCTTTACATTATCTCATGTTTTTCTCTGATTTACACCCTCATTTCTCCTTAAGATCTTCTATAAATTATTCACAACTTGATATGCTTTCATAGCTCAGCACAGCAAAGTAGTGGCTCTGTTCTCTCTTGCTTCAGGTCCTCGTTTTATTGCCCATGTTATTAATTTCCTCTCAGATATTAGTAGCAACTTGTGCTCTTAAGTGTGTATTTTGAAATGCTAGTTTATTTCTTTAGGCCTCATTTTTATTATCTGTGAAATAAAATATTTTTTATGGATAACCGTTGCTGTGATAAAACACCGTGACCAAAATCAGCTTGGGAAGGAAAGAGTTTATTTGATCTTACAGTTTGTAGTCCATTATCAGGAAAGTCAGGACAGTAATCCAAGGCAAGGACTTGAAGACAGGAACTGATGAAGAGGCAACAGAGAAGTGCTGCTTATTGGCTTGTCTTTTATGACTTGCTCAGCTTGCTTTCTTAGAACAACTAGAACCACCAGCCCAAGGTTGGCACTATTCCCTGTGGATAGGTTAATGCACATCATTTGATTGTCAATCAATAAAATACACCACAGGCTCCCTCGGCCCAAATGGGGTGGGAGGTCATCTGTCTCTGTGTTGCTTTTATTGGTTAATGAATAAAGAACTGCTATGAGCCTATGTCAGTGAAGAACAGAACTAGGCAGGGAAAGCTAGGCTGTATGCTGGGAGAAAGGAGGGTGGAGTCAGAGAGATGATATGGAGCTGCTGCCAGAGTCAGACATGCAGAAACTTTGCCGGTAAGCCACTGTCACATGGCAATACACCAATTAATAGAAATGTATTAATATGTAAGAGGTAGCCAATAAGAAGCTAGAGATAATGGGCCAAGCAGTGATTTAATTATTTTGGTTCTGGGTAGCCAGGACAAACAGACAGCTCCTTCTACTCCCAAATCTCTCTCTCTCTCTCTCTCTCTCTCTCTCTCTCTCTCTCTCTCTCTCTCTCTCTCTCTCTCTCTCTCCCTCCCTCCCTCCCTCCCTCCCTCCCTCTCCCTCCCTCCCTCCCTCCCTCCCTCCCTCCCTCCCTCCCTCCCTCCCTCTCTCTCTCTCTCTCTCTCACATACACACACACACACACACACACACACACACACACACACATACACACACACATAGATAGATTCTTCTCATTCATCTGTCACACAATATATTCCTACCACAGTTTCCCTTTACTACACTCCTCCCGGCTTCCACACACACAGCCTCCCTTCTCCCCCAACACTGCCTCTCTTCTCCCCCCCCAGCTTCCCTTCCCCCCCCCAGCCTCCCTTCTCCCCAGGATCTACTCCCCCTCCTCTCATCAGAAAGAGCAGGACTCCAAGAGACAACAACCAAACATGACAAAACAAAATACAAGACAAAGTCCTCACAGTTAAGTGGACAAGACAACCCAAAACAAAGTAAAAGTCCCATGAGCAGGCAAACAAGTCAGAGACACACCCACTCCCACAGTTAGGAGTTCCACAAAAACACCAAGCTACAGTCACAGCATCAGACTGTCTGCAGAGGACCTGGTGCAGATCCATGCAGTTCCTCACTTGCTGCTCCAGTCTCTGTGAGCTCATAGGTGCCGCCATGGTTGACTAAGTGGGCATGTTCTCCTTGTGTCCTCCATCCCCTCTGATTCCTGCAATCTTTCTGGCCCCTCTTCCAGACTTTTCCTTTGATGAGCATGTAGTGTCATTCCCCATTTCTTTTGATGAGTTTTGTTTGCAGTCTATTTTGTTAGGTATTAAAGTGGCTATACACACTTGCTTCTTATGTCCTTTTGCTTGGAATATCTTTTTCCAACCTTTTGCCTATTTAAGGTCTATGTCCATTGCTGAGGTGTGTTTCTTGGATTCAGCCAAAAGATGGATCCTGTTTTTGATTTAGTTATGTTAGTCTTTGTCTTTTTATTAAGGAGGTGACACCATCAATATTGAGAGATATCAATGGCCAATGTTGTTGATTCCTGGTTATTTTGTTGTTGTCAGTGTTGTTGGAGTGTGTTATGTGCTTTCCTTCTTTTAGTGTTACTGGTATGAGATTATTTATTTCCTGTGTTTACATAGGTTTCCTTAACCTTCTTGGGTTGGAGTTTTCCTTCTAGACCTTTCTGTAGAGTTGGATTTGCAAATAGATATTGTTTAAATTTGACTTTATCATCAAATATCTTATTTTTCCATCGATAGTGATTGAAACTTTTCCTGAGTATAGTAGTCTGGTCTGGCATCTGTGGTCTTTTAGAGTCTGCACTGAGAAGTCAGGCATAGTTCTAATAGGTTTGTCTTTATATGTCACTTGGTCTTTTTCCTTGAAGCTTTAAATTTTCTTTATTTGTTCTGTGTTTTAATTTGTTATTAATATCTGGCAAGGGGTTCTTATGGTCTAATCTATTTAGTGTTTTATATTCTTGTTTCTTTATAGGCATGTCTTTCTTTAGATTAGGAAATTTTCTTCAAAACATTTTATGGGCCTTTGAGATGGAATTATTTTTCCTTTGTTTCTGTTTTCTTAGGTTTTGGTATTATCATAGTGTCCCAGATTTCCTAGATGATTTGTGTCAGTAATTATTTAGATTTAATATTTTCTTTGAATGATGCATCCATTTCTTTGATAATATCTTCAATTGAGTTTCTATCTTCCATATCTTATTTTGTGTTGGTGAAGCTTGTCTCTGTAGTTTCTGGTGAAATTCCTAATTTTTTTTACTTTCAGAATTCCCTCAGTTTGTGTTTCCCTTATTGCTTCTATTTCTATTTTCAGTTCTTTATCAATTTTGTTTTCTTCAGCTGTTTGTTGGTTTTTCTTGGATTTCTTTAAGGGATTTATTCATTTCCTCCAATTGATTTTTTGTGGTTTCCTGGCTTTCTTTAAGGAATGTATTCATTTGTTTACTCATTGTTTGTTTGTGTTTTCCAGTATTTGTTTTAGGGAGTTTTCCATTTCCACTTTTGAAGGGCCTCTATCATCTTCATACAGTTGGTTTAAAGGTGTATTTCTTGTGATTTAGCTATGTTAGAATATATTCAGGGCCTGCTGTGGTAGGATAGCTGGGCTCTACTTGATACATATTGCCTGTTATTGATTGTTTTTACACTGGTGTCTCAGCATCTAGGTTTGGGTTGATAATAATTCTAGATGCTGATTTCTCGGTTTGTCGTTGTTGGGTGGTTATTTTGGTCCTTGGTTTCGGTTTCCTTTCTGGATTTACAGAGAATGTGCTGGCCATGTGTTGCCTGTTTTACTGGCCTGCTTGTCTTCTATCCTCACAGAGAATGCCTATTGGTGTTGAAGACTGGGATGCAGTGATGTAGGAGGAGGGATGTCAGGAAGAGATGGTCTATAGGATCTACAGAATATGTGGGCAGGTGGTAGGGAGGCCACATCTGGTGATCTGTTGCGGCTCTAAGGAGGAGATGGAGGAGTTGGGTCTGGAGGAACAGAGAGAATGGAGAAGGTCCCAAGGCATTTTCCCATTTGAATTTCCCTCCTTCCTAGTGACTATATCTTCTGTCAAGCTGACATAAAACTAGCCAGCACATAAAGATATTAGGTTAGAATCAGATACATTTTATGGGCTTTTGCTCTTGAACGTTCAACTCTGCCATTAGCAAATATGGATAACATCTAAGCAAATGGAGGTAGATTTGCTATTAAATTATATTCATAAAACATCCAGTCAGCTTGAGCTTTTCAATCATAGCTGACCAACCCTTTTTGTGCACGATAGTCTCAAAGTTTTCTAGTGTTTTTTATTCCAAGAAAATGTAAAGAATAATTTCTATTCTTAGTATTAAAGGACTAATGCTCTTCTTAAACTATCTTGTAGTAGCACATTACATTAGTTAGTTGTCATCAGTAGTGATGGATGACTTTGGACTTTGCTTCTACTTCTCAATATATTTCTCATGATTATGTTGCATTTAACATATAGTCTTTCCATATGTCAGATTGTAGACAGGTAGCTTTCTCAGACATATAACACTTGTTAATTGGGTGTAACATTCTGCCCATTACCCTATGTTTATTATTGCGGGCCAGTTTGCATTTGGTAGTACACTTGCATGCCCTTTCCTTCTTGATACAGTAGGATAAGAAATATATATGCAGTAGTTTATTAAAAAAACATTAATTTTCAAAAATCTCCAACTGTTTCTAAAATCCACAATAAAAATTGGAGCCACTTGGCTGGATATATCAATGAAAGTACTGATGCGAGATTTAGTGAATGCCAGCCTGATTTCTGTTTTTCCTGAAGTGGCAAATGAAACAGGGTAGCTTCATTCCACCCTTCTCTTCCACATCCCATTGTTGCTCATGTTTGATGCAGTGTTGAACAGAATTTTTCTGGAGCTCCTGACACACTCCACACAGCCTCACTTGGTAGGTGTGTACACTTTGAGAAGTGAGCCTCTGAAGCATCTCTTGTAGAATATTCACGAGGAAACAAAAGCCTGCATGATTTTGCCTCATTCTCACTGTGGTTAGCTTTCAAATCTTTGTATCAAAGGAACAGAGTTTCTAACTGTTGTCTCAACTCTAAAAGCAAAATCCCATAGCACGAATAATCAAGTCATTGTTATCTACTAAAAGTCCATCTGATGGTTTCTTCATACTTGGATTCTAGCTTTCATTTTCTAACACGAATGATTGAGGTTTCACACTAATACCAGTATTTCTTGCTGAAATGGGCTGTTCTGCATGGAAAATCTTTTATGTGTCCTCCATTTGTGAACTTTGTCTCCATCTGTCTGGATCTGTATTCACAAGTACAGAATGATCTGCTTGGAAAACATAAATTTGAGTTCTCATTGTCAGCCACTTGGGGACATGCCAGGGTCCCAGAAGTAGCAAATCTTGAGAAGTGTTCTGGCACTTTTGTCTGATGATTCTGTTATAAACCAGAATCTACTACTAGTTAGAATAAGCTGGAGTGGGGGACTCAGGCAATCCCAGCACAGGAAGGCTGAGGCAGGGAGTGTGCCAGGTGTCTAACTTTAGCCTAGGTTACATAGTGAGTTTCAGGAAAGTCTGAGTTATAGGTTGGGATTCAATATAAAAGATTAATAGGGGAGGTGATGATTTAGCTCAGTGGCAGAGCACTTGCCTATCAAGTACAAGGCCCTGAGTTTAGCACCCAGTTCTAAAAAGTGGGGGGGGGGGAATAAAAAGACAGACAGAAGAAAAGGAAAGAAAAGAAAAGAAAAAGAAAAAAAGAAAGTGAAATAAATGCTAAAAGTAGTCAGCCAAGTTGAAACAAAAAAGTATAAACTGACTCAGAGCCATTGGGTTAGCCTACACACACACACACACACACACACACACACACACACACACACAGAGAGAGAGAGAGAGGGGGGGGGTGGAGGGAGATGTGAGCACACACACGGCATGACATGTAACTCCAGCTCCAGGTGCTTCAGTATCCTCTTTTGATCTTCAACACCATACCCACAACTCCTCTAACCCCCTCCCTGCAACACATGAATAAAAACAAGTGTTAGGTCTGAAGACGGGGGTCAGCAGGTTAAGGTACATTCTGCCAAGTCTAATGACCTGAATTCAGTCTCTACAACTCACATGGTGGAAAGGGAACCAACAGTTTCAGGTTGCCTCTGACCTCCGCATGCATGTAAGGGCACTCAGATGCATGTGCACACGTACACACACACACACACACACACACACACACACACACATACACATACACACACAGGGAGGGGAAAAAATAAATAATAATTTTTAAAAGAATAATATAACTCCTTACTTTTTACTCCAGATATTTATAGAAATTGGATTTCTAGACAAATTTGGTTTTGATGTGTGAATTAGAAATATGATCACTATAGCAAAATTTCTCACTGTGTAGAGTTGCTTTTTCAGAATTTCCCTTTTCAGGTTTGTTAAGTATGTTTAATCAACTTTCCAGAATTGTTAAGTCTATTTGCCATCTATAATCGTGAATTGTCATGTGTTAAAGATTAATATGGACAGCCACCATCAACCACCAATACTGAGATTTCAACAGAAGATGTCTTATTTCTGTAATTGTGGTATTAGACAGTGGTAAAATATCCTATCACCAGGAAACATAGCTGTGTAATACAAGGTGCTTCACAGGTAACATATATAGTACATAACTATCGATTTAGCCTTGAAATTCCAGAGTGGATCTTGACTTCTATTCCTTTTCAGCTCATGGAAATGAATCAACAAATCCTGTCCTTTACCTCATCTGTGTTCCTCTTATTCCCATTGCCTGTACACCTCACAAACAAAGCAAGCACCAAACTCTCCAATTTGAGAGTCACTTTTCAGTGGTACTGATACAGCTGTTAAAAGAATCAACAATATTCTTATCATCATTTAGTCTCTAGGGTATGGGGATATTTGGGAAATAGCCCTCAAGTCTGGTTTTGTTACAATACTCCACAACAATCCTACACCATATCTGATGACCAGCTTAGATGCCTTCTAGAGAAGATCAGAAAGTGAAAGGACATTTGAAGATCACTATGTAAGTGCTGAATTTGAGTTGGCCTTGCTTGTTGTTTGCCCCAGAGACTAGGTTAACTAAGTGGTTTCTATAGTGGTAACTTTTCTCTCTGTGCTGTTTTATTTCCATTTGAAGTGCACACAGTGGTGGAGAGTCTCTTAAAATATTCTTCCACAAGACTCCACCTCCCTAGAAATATCCAACCCAGCTGCCATCCTTTGTGTTTTCTCCTCTTGCATCTAGACGGTTATGATTCATCTGTTTCGCTGTCGAGGTCATGAATGTTTATTATGATCTCAATGTCAACATCTTCCCTGGGTTTGAAATGATGATGATTTATTAGTTTCTTTATTATTTATTTATTCATTATTTAGAGTTAACAGAAATAAGCCTCAGATATACTAGATCAATACTGCTGAGCCACATCCCCGGACCTTGTCTTACTTTCCAATTTTACAGTTGCTCCTTCATCGTGTTTCCCTCCAGAATAGCTGTGATTCCAGGTGTTTAAGGCCTAGCTATGACTATTATTTTTAAAAAGTATATTAAAGCTATAATTAAATTCTTTTTGAGAAGATATTTAGGGTAATTCCCAAGTTTTTAAAATTGTTGCTGTCTTTCCTATCCTATTTCCTAAAAATATCCTTTTAATCATTACAACAGAGAACGGAAGCACAGTGCAGGATGTTGACAAGTGAACAGCTATAAAGACAAAAATGTTTCTTAAAAGTCAGCAAACTTAGGCAATTTCTTTTACTTTTACTTAGAATCGCTATGAATAATGAAGAATTTGAAGTGATTAAGTAGCTCTTAATATTTTGTAGGAAAATGTTTTGTGTAAGTGAATGTCACATTGTTGAGTTTTAATTCCATTTGTCAGCATGATTTTCATTTTCTCTAAACATATCATGACATATTTGAGAGTACTGAGGGGTATGCTAAGTAGGCTTATGAAAATACAGTGTCCATTTCATGGTATATTTTTGCTGTAAGTTTCATCTGTTTTCTCGATTAATTTCTTTGTCCTTCTATGCTTCATTCCTAAATTCACCAGAGCACAAGGAATTCAAAAAACCTTACCAAGTGACAGAGTAATAGTGGTCACTTTGAGTTTGTAAATTGTTTGAATATTGCAAAATTTTTCTATATGATATGCGTAATATCAGGGAAATAACTCCTTCAGAACTATTTTAATAACAAGTTTGTCACACACCTTTCCAAATCAATTTCTCACAGTATTTGTTAGGATCTTGGACAGAAGAACTATGTTATGCTTATATAATCTCAGAGATGAGTGGTTCTTTTGACTTAATCTTATATTTTCTACTTTAAGTAAACAGCTAATGTGTCCGGCAGACCACATGGAAGGTACTTTTCTAGCATACTGAAGGCATTCTGAAATTGTTAGCATTGCTATGGTCAATGAACAGAAAATGAGTGATAAGATGTTTTCATATATATGTTTGGGAAGATTGTTTAGTAAGTATAACGCTTGCCACCACACAAATATAAAGACCAAGTTTAAATCTCCCAAACCCACAAAAATATCAGACCTCTTAGAAGTAGAGTCTATAATCCCATCTTTCATAAGTGAATATGAGACATAGAGAAAGATTCCCTGGATGCCCACAGGCAATTATCCTGTAGTCAATAGCAGGAGGAACAAGTAGAAGAGTACCAGCATTTGAAAGTGTGTTCTGACTTTGATACACTGATGTGGTACACACAAAGATACATTCAAACACACATGGATACATAGACTTCTGATGTGATCTAGTACTTGAAATAACAGTCTTCTAATCTTTTGACACATGTATGGTTGACAATCAATGGCTTTTGAAAGAAAAGTTACAAATATGTAAAAGTAACTATAAAACTATATAATGGCTTTGGAAATTGAACTCTTTCCTCTTGTTAACTATTCAGTAAGCTGCCCTGATTTGGAACAAGAATACATATTCTTTTGAATAGCAGAGAAAAAGGGAGATCATTAGTGCAATTACCACCCAGCCTCAGACAAGATTGAAAGAAAGTTGTTCCTCAGATTTTTCTTAAACTTTCTTATCACAGACTTGTTTCATGTGCTTATGACAAAGAATACAGAAGCAAAGGAATATTCCAAGAACCCTACCAGAAGCTGTTGTGTGAAGCATCTCCAGGGGAGATCAAAACAATGACCCATTTACTTGAGATAGACAATCAACTACAGAACAAAATAATGAGTCTACTAAAAACCAAATTTATTAACCAATGAGTTTATAGGGGTTGCTTACAGGGGCATGAGTGAGAGGTTCATTACAGAAGCAAGGACAGCTCAGAGGCAGCTACATCACTGAAGTCCACCTCAACCTGACTGACAATTATGGAAACTGCATCCCTGGAGCTCACTGTGTGTCCTGCAGGCAACTTTGTAGGTCTTAGAGCCTCTTTTAGGCAGTTCAGATAGTCATTCTTTCCTCCTCCAATACATTTTTACTGCTTCCGTATTTTGGGGAGAGACCTTGTTAACCTTGGTAGTTTCAGGAACCTCCTGAGACTTCTGAGTTGTTTACTTCCTGAGTCTTACAAGTGTTCTCCCACCATCCTGGAAAAATGTTTCAATTGAGAGAAAATTTCTCTAAAACAAAGGCCTGTCATTTTTGGACAAAAGCTTTGCACTATGTTATAATTGTTCTTTTAACCATTAAATACCATTTATACAAATGGACAGATTATAAAATATTTGTGTAATTTAAGTTATGTGTTTTCTGGGAAAGCTTGTCCTATAAAATTTTGTCCTATAAAATTTGGAACTCTGAGGATGAGATTGTACACATTAAGGAAATGTTAGTGCAATGTCAGAGAAAAATAAAATTTTATTCTCACAGCCTATCACATTATATGAAAAAGGAAGTCAATGTGCTTTATCCCATACAATCCAGTGTTATATAGGATACTCCACAATTGAGATGTTAGGTGTTCATAATAAAAAAAGCAACATAAGATGACTGTGGTGGTGTATGGCTATAATTCCAAAGCTCAGGAAGCAGAGGCACGATTTCTCCCATGGAACTTGCTTTGCATAATGAATTTCTGACCCAAGTAACATAGTAAAACATTTTCTAAAACAAAAAGAAAGAAAGAGAGAGAGAAAAAAAGAAAGGGGAAATATAATATGTTAAAGAATATGAGATATGGTTTCCCGATTCAACTTTTCTACTTAGAATTCTATTCAGCCAGTCATTATGCCATTAAGTAGATGATGTAGCACAATTAATAAAAACCCAGAGACAGATGTTGGGATTCAGCCTAAAGGTCAGAAAGGCAAAATAGGGAGTCACTGGCTCTTACCTCTACCTCAGTCTGAAATGGAGATCCTGCCTCCAGTAATCTCAGAATGAGGCTATGTCTGAGAACTTTCTCCTAGGGATGGGTTTAAAGGTGTGCACTGCCTGGTTTATATGGTAAACCACTGTGGCTCCTGGTATTAAAAGTGTGTGTCACAACTGCATTGTTTGTAAGGCTGACCAGAGGGACTGTTTTCCGCTCAGATCTTCAGGCAAACTTTATTTATTAAAATACAAATGAAATATCCCTACAGGAAGATGTGAATAATATTCACCTTAGGGACTTAGTTAAGAAGAAAAAAATATAATATATTTGAGGTTCAGTTTCTTTAAAAACTGTTACAAGTATATGAATTCTCCTTGGGGCTACTAGCTTACAAATAATGACATGAGGACTTATTATTCATTATGAAAGCATGGCCTTACCTTAGGTTTGTTCCTAACTAGTTCCTACAACTTAAATTAACCCATAGTTTTAATTCACATTGCTTTGCATGACCCAGTACCTCATCTCTCCATACTGACATCTCTCGATGCTTCCTCCACATTGGCTGGGAACTCCTTCTTGTACCTAGATTTCTCCTCCTATTTTCACTCTTTCTCTATTCCTGGAAGTCCTATAATGTGGGAGGTGATGTATGCTGTGAATATGTTATTGCCATTGGTTAATAAAGAAGCTGCTTTCAGCGAGTGGCTTAACAGAGTAACCCAGGCTGAAAGAGATATATAGAAAGAGTAGGCAGAGTCAGAGAGAAGCCTTGTAACCACCCGTGGGAGACGGCCGCCTTCACAGGAGATCGCTGAAACTTTGTTCATAGGCCACGACCTCACGGTGATGCATAGATTAGTGGAAATGGGTTAGTTTAGGATATAAGAGCTATCCAGAAATACTTAAGCTATTGGCCAAATAGTACTGCAAATAATATAGTTTCTGTGTGTTTATTGCAGGACTGGGCGGCACAGAAGCCTCCCCCAACAGTCGCACATATACGTCCTGCTTAGCGATTGGCCATTCATCCTTTTATTAAACCAATTAAGCCAATCACAGCAATATATTTTCATACAGTACACAAATATCACACAACATTCCCCCTTTTGTATAAATCAAAAAGAAAAGTTTAATTCTAAATAGTAAAACTATATACAATAAGGACAATTATCAGATGAGAATTACATTCATAATATTCAGTCTATTTGCTTTTGGCAAGTACAGAGAAAACATTCCATTATCTATTCTGTCTTGGTGAGTCAAAAGTTTTGTACCTAGTTTACCTTCTATCCTACCATATATTACCAACTCTGAAGTATCTTTTTAGACCTTAAAATATTATCTTAAATAATCAACTTAAGCTTTTATGTTTCTCAACTTTACATAATTTATTCTTTTGTAAATTTTTTTCTGAATTTTGTAGCAAGGTAAACTGTAACTATAAATATCTAGTATTAAATCTTATCGAAGACCCAAGAGCGATATAATTTAAAGGGATTAAAAAGGAAGTACAGAGTAAACAACTTCCAAACCTAAAAAATGACAGAGACATATGACTTTCTCGGGCAGTCACCCAAGTTTCATCTGCAAAATTGGTGCATCCATTTTCATCCTACAAGTCTACAACTCTTGACAGACTTTTCTGTGAAGCAGGAATTTTGAAGAGTTGTCCTACCTTGTCTTGGCAATTCAACAAAATTTCTATTTGTACAATTTGGAGAGCATACCATTAGCAGTAGAGGCAAGTTCAGTTATTTGCCCAAATGGCTAGCTTTGCCTCATTGAAATCAAATTCTATTAGGAGGCTTTTCAATGTCCAGCACCCTTTTTGAGGTAAGTTTGTGCTGCTAGAACAGATGTGTCTCACTATCTTGAAAAGCCTTATGCTATTAAAATATTTTAAATGCCAAATTCTGTATGTTTTTGAAATGTTTGAAGCCAATCTATCTATTTAAAATATATCTCTGTTTGACCTCGAACAAATACCTAACCTAAATTTGATTATTATAGATGACTAGCTATTAACCTATCTTTCTTTATTATCCTAAATAATTTTCAAGGATTAAAACTACACATTTTTAAATGAGCTGCATAGGTAATATACCTTAAACAAGAAATAGAAGCATATAATACTATATAACAAAAATAACCTTAAATTTGCATTAATCTACAAAGATTCATAACAGTGTAACATATTAGAGACTACAGGTCATGCAAATGTAAACACAACAACCCACTCTTCTATCCCATCATTTCTATGCTGGATCCCCCTCTTTTCCCTTCAGAAAGAGATCCCTGAATATAATCTCCATTGTTCATTTTTCTTTCTTGAGCATGATCAGTAATAGCTTGTAACCAAGTTATATCTATAACTAACCATATGACCAAAAATCACCCACCCAACCTTTTTGAAGTGTGGTTGTCACTTTCTCTAGACTGCTTCCTGTTGTCTGGGGTTGATAGCATCTTTAGGGGACTCTGAGAAAATTGAGATAATGGTCAGTCCTGGTAGATCTGGATATATTATTTTTGTTTGGTCTTTGTGTTATGAAAAAATGTAGAACTTAACTGGTGTTTTGCTTAGATAGTCTCTGAGGCTAGACCATCTCAGCTAGAAGCTTTGACGTTGCTCTAGATGTAGAGTTTGAGGCATTCTGAGAGGCTGGATCACCTGGGCTACCTGTTTTGATTGGTGTCTGGTCCCTTTTTTTTTAAAAAAAAAAGAATAAATCTTTCTTTTTAATTTTTAATTTTTTTCCATTCAAAAATTTACATTTCCTCCTCTACTTCCATTCCCCAACTGCTTCCCCACCCCACCCTCCTTCCTCCCCCTCCCTCCTTAAGAGAGGACAGGGAACCCTGCCCTGTGGGAAGTCCAAGGCCATCTCCCTATATCCAGGACTAGGAAGATTTGTATCCAAATAGACTAGGGCCCCAAAAAGCCAGTATGTGCAGTAGAAACAAGTCCCAGTGCCTTTATCAGTGGCTTCTCAGTCAGCCCCCATTGTCAGCCACATTCAGAGAGTCCAGTTTGATTGTATGCTCATTCAGTTCCTGTTCTGCTGGATTTGATGAGCTCCCATTAGAACAGGCACATTGTCTCAGTGGGTGGACCAACCCCTCGCAGTCCAGAATTCCTTGCTCATATTCTCTCCCTCCTTCTGCTCTTCAACTGGACCTTTGGAGTTCAGTCCGTTGCTCTGATGAGGGTATCTGTCTCTATCTCCATCCGTCACCAGAAGAAGATTCTATGGTGATATTCGAGATAATCATCAGCGTGATAGTGGGGCAAGGCCAGTTGAGGCACCCTCTACTCTGCTGCCCAAAGACCTAGCTGGGAACATCCCCACGGACACCTGGGATCCCCTCTAGAGCCTAGTCTCTTGCCAACCCTAAAATGGCTCCCTTAATATAGATATCTTCTTCCCTGCTCCTCTATCCGCCCTTCCTCCATCTCTACCCTCCCACTCCCCCAACCTCTCTCCACTCTTTCCTTTATCCCTTCTCTCTCCCCCTCTCCCATTCCCCTAACTCCAAACCCACTCTTACCCCCACCCCCATGCTCCCCACTTTTGCCTGGCAATCTTGTTTGCTTCCAAATTCCAGGAGGAAATATACATGTTTTTCTTTGGATTCACCTTGTTATTTGGCTTCTCTAGGCTTGCGAACTACGGGCTTAATGTCCTTTGTTTATGGCTAGAATCCACTACTGAGTGAGTACATACCATATTCATCATTTTGGGTCTGGGTTATCTCACTCAGGATAGTGTTTTCTATTTCTATCCATTTGCCTGCAAAATTCAAAATGTCATTATTTTTACCGCTGAGTAGTACTCTAATGTGTATATATTCCACACTTTCTTTATATTCTTCCACTGAGGGGCATCTAGGTTGTTTCCATGTACAAATACAAATGAACATAGTGGAACAAATGCTTTTGTAGTATGATTGGGCATCTCTTGGGTATATTCCCAAGAGTGGTATTGCTGGATCCTGAGGTAGATTGATTCCCAATTTCCTGAGAAACCACCACACTGATTTCCAAAGTGGTTGCACAAGTTTGCATTCCCACCAGCAGTGGATCATCCTCTCCAGCATGGGCTATCATGGGTGTTTTTGATTTTAGCCATTCTGACAGGTGTAAGATGGTATCTCAAAGTTGTTTTGATTTGCACTTCCCTGATTGCTAAGGAGGTTGAACATGAGCTTAAGTGTCTTTTGACTATTTGAACTTCATCTGATGAGAATTCTCTTTTCAGTTCAGTACCCCATTTTTTAATTGGGTTAATTAGAATTTTCATGTCCAGTTCCTTGAGTTCTTTATATATTTTGGATATCAGGCCTTTGTCTGATGCAGGGTTGGTGAAGATCTTCTCCCATTCAGTAGAATGCCATTTTGTCTTAATGACCATGTCCTTTGCTTGCTTCTCAGTTTTAGGAGGTCCCATTTATTCATTGGTGCTCAATGTGGGCACCAGGTCTAGTATTTACCCAAATTGTTCTTATATTAATAAAAATTCACGAGTCAGAAATTGAGATAAAATCCTGAGAAATCTAATGAATGGCAGAGGGGCAATCAACTGACTATGCTCTCCACAGTTTACCCATCTAAAGCCCAAGAAGTCTCCCTCAGCTCCTCTTTCTCTCTCCCTGTCCCTCTCTATTTGTCTTCCACAGTCTTCCAACAACTCTATGACTAATCCCAGTCAGTCAATCCCTGTAGTTTTACTGGCACAACAGGGTGGCGGTGCAAATAATTCTGCTACAATAGTTACATGCTACTGGGAATCTAGGATTCAGTTACCACATGTGCACATATATACAGAAATTAGAAATCTTAATACTTCACTAGGCAGTATGTATGTATGAATATCTTATGTAACATCTCCACCTATAATAATTATTCACATTTTCACTATACTTTATACTTCAATAGTCTTAGAGATCATTTAGATTGTTTCATTTATGATAGAGATTCAGTGAACTATATGAAAACATGGGAAATATCTGGACCCAATTGACCTAGGACCTGTTTCTAAAATTCCGTCTGAGGGTGATATGTAAGCATTGTCTATCCTCTCTCCCAATGTTTCAATGACAAACTGAGACACCATTTCATAAAAGTTCATTCTGGGGAACTGATGAATTCATTGGGCTTCCCTACAGAGCATAGGTGAGGGCTTACTTAGAAGAAAATCGGCACTCAACCCCCAACCCCTGTACCTGTATAAGACTTATGCAGCAGGAAAGAGGGTGTCTGTTCAACATTGATGGAACCCCTGTGTTTGTGCTTTAGTCCACATGAAAATGGGATCAACTTTTTCAAGGGGCCTCAGTTGACTGTCTCAAGCTGGATATTACTTGTCTCCGAGGTCATCATTTATGACAGGGTCTTTCTCTTTTTGAAGATAAGTTTCATTTTATGTCATTTGGATAAAGATCACTCTATACTGTTCACCTAAATAATGTCATAGTGAAGAGTAAAGCTATAGTACTAAATTTTTGGAAGTCAATGATGACATTTTTTGTTGTAAAACACATAAACATGGAAAATACAAAAGAATATCAGCAAAATCATTGTTCTGAAGGAACAAACCAAATGAGCTAACTAATTAATCATTGTTATTATTTGTAGATGGGGCACACTGAGAGGAGCACAAGGGAAGAAAGAAAAATATTGGGTATGTAAGGCCTTCCAGTAGAATTCTGACTGTGAAGTGAAAACCAGTCCCTCTTTTCCCAGGTTCATATTATGTAATCACAGCCTACAATGTTTTCCACACATTGGACTTTTCTTCAGCACAAAACTAATTATAACAGTTTGTACTATAATAATTGTTTTCTTCAAGTCCAGTGCTTTCAAGTTGTAAAAGAAGAATTTGATTTTATTTCTTTCAAATTGAGAATCAACAGGACAACTATTTGTTCTGTTATCATCTAGATGGAATTAATGCTTGTACTTCATTCATTTTTGTATGCATATCAACAAACTTGAGGCTTTTCCTACATTAATATCATTCCTAACTACTATGTTGTATAACGTATATATGTGTGTGTGTATATATATATATACATATACATATACATATCTTATAGAAGTTAAAAGTGTTTTTTGTCTTTTTGTTTTGTTCTTTTTCCAATTATAACACACACATCTGTCTTCACTGGGAAGGTGTTAACATCTAGTCTCAAAAGTAACATGGACCTTTACCAGGTATGCTGGTGAATGCCTATTATCTCAGCACTTAGCTAGGATAGGAGTATCAAAAGTTCATGGTATCCTTGGATACAGAGTGAATTAAAAATCCAGCTCAGTTTACAAGAGACCCCATCTAAAAGAAAACTACTTCCAAAATAACATACCCTAATAAGATACAGGTAAGGTTGGAACATATTGATGAAAATAGTCAGTTTTATAAAAATGCAGCTAATTATCCTGAGCTTATTTTTAAGTTTTAAAAATTCCATTGTTATTTATTTATTTATTTTGTGAGTGTGTGTTTATATATATGGGCAAGAATCAAGCAAATGTCTATCGGAGGATAATTTGCAGAAGTAAAATTTCTCATTCAACTATGTTGGCTGCAGAGGCCAAACTCACTCAGAATATCAGGCTTATCAGCAAATGGCTTTACCTACAGAAGCAGCACACACACACACACACACACACACACGAGCGAGCGAGCGAGAGAGAGAGAGAGAGAGAGAGAGAGAGAGAGAGAGAGTTTTAGTCACTTTTCTGTTTTTGTGATAAATCACTACATCCAAAGCAATATATATATACATATATATATAAAACATTTAATTATGGTCTCAATATTAGAGTCCATAACTTTCATGGTGTTGAGCATGGTAGCAGGTGTCAAGTTGAAATAGTGGCTGAGAGGTCACATCTTGAGACACAACTACAAAGCAGGGAGAGGGACTGGGAATAGTTCAAGTCATTTGAAACCTCAAAGCCCATTCCTGAGGACACACCTCATTAAATATGGCCATACTTACTAATCCTTCTCAAACAGTTCTAACAACATATGAGCATATGGGGCCATTTTTATTTAAACCACCACCCTTTGGTTCACATAGTTTATAGACAAATTATAACACACACAAACACACACACCACACACACACACATTTATATAATGCATTTAGTCCAAATTCAATATTCTTCATTGTCTTTCAGAGTCTCAACACAGTATAAGTTCAAAGTCTCTTCTGAGACTCAAAGAACTCTCTTAAGTGTAACTCTATAAAATCAAAAAAGCAAATTATATCCTTCTAACATATAATGACAGAGAATATGCCATTCTAAAGTGGAAGACATAGTAAAGAAATATTGGGTCAAAACAAGACTAAACCCAACAGAGAAAATACCAAATTCTGTAGCTCCATGTCATATCAAAGGACTTAGATATTTCTACCCTTGCAGTTTTACTGGACTGATTCCACTCCTTGTCTGAAACTCTCCTTGGCAGATGTCTCAAGGACCTGGCATCTACAACATATTGGATTCTCCGATCAATCTAGTTTCTACTTTCAGTACCACTTAGAGCCTCCATGGAAAGAGTCCCCTGCCATGAACCTGACCTCAGAAGTTCTCCTTAACATTAAGGAAGATTCCACAACCCTTTACCCATGTGTCTTTCACGATGCTTACACCAGAACATGTTGACAACAAAGCCAAATTTGACTGGATTCTTGGAAGGGAGCTTGGATCTCTTGAATCACACTTGAATATGCTTCCCTCTGTTGTTGTTTATTAGGTACAGAAAAATTTTCAGATCTTTCCTTTGTACAACTTGAAAGCTTAGCTGGATGGTTGATTGCCTTGAGGGCACCCCTCCCTTCACTCCACTCTAAAACAGGCCATTCTTTAATTTTCTCATCTCTTTCAGCACCTGCCTTGACTCCAGCATAAATTTCCTGGTGCTGGTGCTCTTTTCTTTCTTTACTTTAATATCTCTCTCTCTCTCTCTCTCTCTCTCTCTCTCTCTCTCTCTCTCTCTCTCTCTCTCTCTCTCTCATACATATATATGTATAGGCATGATTTGTCTTTTTCATTGTAGACTTGTATAAGGGTAATTACTAATAACCATGCAACAGTTAATATTAGGCTCTCTTGAGATATCCTCCACCAAGGAAATTAGATCCACATTTCAATTTAGCCTCAGGAAGATTCTTTTTTTTTTTTTTTTTTTTGTATATTTTTCGAGACAGGGTTTCTCCGTAGCTTTTGGTTCCTGTCCTGGAACTAGCTCTTCTAGATCAGGCTGGCCTCGAACTCACAGAGATCCGCCTGCCTTTGCCTCCCGAGTGCTGGGATTAAAGGCGTGTGCCACCACCGCCCGGCAGGAAGATTCTTAAAACAAAGGCAAAGGACATCTATATTTTTGGTCAAAATATTACAAGATTGGTCTCTAGCCCAGTTGCTTCCCTGCTGAAACCTTTTAACTGAAATTCCATAGTCTACATTGCAGTCCCTGATAGCAACTTGTATCTCATTTACTTTTCTATTGCTGTGAAAAAAATCCATGGCCAAAACAACTTATAAAAGAAAATATTTAGTTTAGGGGCTTACAGTTTCAATAGGTTAGAGTCCATGATGGCAGGACAAAGGTATGCAGCAAGAAAGCCTGACAATTTACATCTTGATCCACAAGTCCAAGTTGTAGGTGGAGCGAGAGAGAGAGAGAGAGAGCTCTAGACTTAAAATGGAACAATGCTTTAGTAGCAAAAACCCAACCACAGCATTTCACCTCCTCCAACAAGGCCACACCGCCTAACTCATCCCGAATTATTCCAACAACTGAGTATTCAAATAAATGAGCCTATGGGTGCCAATCTCATATAAACCTCTAGCCCAAAGACAGTTCTAGAAATAAAAAAATCTATACCTCAGAATCTCAATCTAAATGGGCAGAGCAGAATGAATATAACATATAAGTCATTGTTGGGATTTGCACTCACTGGAAGAATTTTTTATAAACTTCTTCTAAAATGACATTGTATTATAGTTTAAAATACTGTGAAGGAAAATGTTATTTTAATATTATCAGTTAATCTCCTATGTTGAGATTCTTATTGAATGAATTTATTTCATAATATATAATATTTCATAATAATATAATATTTAGATAAAGCCGTGTTTTAATGTAGTTAATTCATAACAATTATTAACATATAACATTGGATAGTATTTGCTGAATGGTTATGAAGAAATATACACTGGAAAAAATATGAAATCTTCTCATTTTCTTTTTAATCTTTTCCAACTGAGAATCTATAAGTGGCATGCATATGGATGCATGCACAGAAACATATGTCAACATGCATATATATGTGCACACATATATACTCTCAGATTTTTACTACATGCATTCTGTGTGTGTATTTGTGTGTTTGTGTGTGTGTGTGTGTGTGTGTGCTCATGTGAAGGTGCAGAGGTCTAAGGAAAACAAAAGTGTTGTCCTTTTGTTGCTACTCTTTGGAGGGGTCAATATCACTCACTGGACTGGAATGTGCCAATAGGCAATAGGCTCCAGGGATCCACTTATGTTCACTCTGCTAACACTGGGATTGCATGTGTGCACTACTACATCAGGCTTTTATAATACGGGTTCTGAGGATTGAAGTGACAGAGAGCAGAGAATTTCTGCAGTTACTTTCAGGAGAAAAGCAGTTTTATTCTTTCCTGAAGAATAAGGGAAAATAAAACATCATTTATTACATCTCCCTGGTCTTTGACAATATGAATACATCTTTTCAAGGCCTGGACAAACACCAGATAATGTCCTCTAATACTGGGCTTTGTATCTTCTGGCATGTAAATACTGGGGAAGATAATGTTATGTCCTTGGAGACTAATTCACGACCTTGTCTGAGCAATCACTCTGACTCAGGAGGAATAAGAGAAGCTGTATTGCCCATGTGCACTGAATCAGTTAACTAGGCAGATGACTACAGATTTAATCCCCGTGGTATGTGAAAAGTAAGTGTTTCTAAAAGTAAAGGCAACCATTCCTTTTCATTTTATTATACCCACTTTTGGTTTATCAAGGTTCTTGGATATTTATTTATTTTTATTTGACTTTGCAGCATACCCTGAAATACAAAACCTTCTAAAGGTTTATGTGATGTAGTTTAAAAATATTAACATTGTAGTCCTTTCTTCTAACAGCAGTTGTTGAGTGTTTTTCATTGTTGGGTAAAATGTAGTAGATATCAAAAGTCAGAAACAAAGCTAAATAAAAGCAACAATACAATTCTTTTATTTTTCCATTTTTATTTAAAATAAATCCTTTTCCTATACAATACACCACAACCACAGTTTCCCTTCCCTCCCCTACAACTAAATCCCCTCCCCTCTTCCCCAGATCCATTCTTCCTCTGTTTCCTCTTCAAAAAGATCAGACTTCCAAGAAATAGTCAAGCAGGATACAATAAAACAAGGCAAAAGTTTTCATATTGAGGCTGGAAAGGACAACTCGAAAGGAGGAAAATAATCTCAGGAGCAGGCAGAAGAGTAGAGACACACCGAGTCCCACTGTTAGGAGTTCCACAAAATACCAAGCAAACAGTCGTAACATATACGTAGAGGACCTACTACAAATTTTAAACATATTTTATTTTTAAAATGAGAGTTGAATGAATTTCTAACCTTTTCCTGTGATCTGGGATTATTTAGTAAGTCTAGGCTCAGGCTGAGAACCGTTTTTGCAAGGGTAGAAAAAGCATTATTGAGAATGAGAATCAATCTAGACTGAAGTCTAAAGGGATCAAAAGCTGGCATCTGCACCACCCCCCAATGAAATAATTACTGAGCACTAGAACAAAGTTGTACATCAAGAAAGCGGGTGGAAAATCTGGACAAATTCTTCAGTGTTTCAGGATCCTTTGCGAGCTGATCATCTTGGAATACTTGAAACCACATATGAATTGAGTTTAATAAAACTCTCATCTTTGAGCAACTTAAGCTTTACAATGCTGAGCTGATCAGTCCCTTAGCATATTCTCCTACGTACGGAAAGGGGATGCCTTGTGGAAATTAAACACAACACCAGTGCTTCCAATTGGCATAATGTAGCGCATACTAAAAATTTACATGAATAAGGGCAATTACAACCAATATTCAATAGTAGAAAGATTTCAATATAATTAACAAATGATACCTAGTACGTAGGTCTTAAAATAGTCACTATAAAACACTTAATAAAGTATTAATGAATTAATCCGCAAGAAATTTGAAATTTTTTATTCATACAGAAGATTTTTAGTTCTGAGTTTCTTAGTTTCTTAACAAATGGGGTTTCTTTTTTTAATTCCCGAACAAATGAAATCTTACTCAGAAAAACCTTTCTTACATCTATGTGTTGTGAGATACTGCTTATATTTTCTTCTAGTGATTTCAGGTTTCATACTGAACTCTTTGATCCTCTGGGGTTAACTTGTATGCAGATTGATTGGTCCAGGTCTACTCCAATGCTTCTCCATGTAGACACTGACCTTTCATAACACCATTTATTGAAGATGCTCTTCTCTCCAGTGTATGTTTTTGGCATCTTTGTCAACTATCAGGTGGTTGTAGTTATGTGTAGCAATGTTTAGATTTCTTATTTTGTTCCATTGCTCTACATGTCTGTTTTATGAGTCAATACCAGACTGTTTTTATTACTATCACTTTGTAGTATGTCTTGAAATCTGGAATGCTAATTCTACCAACATTGAGTATTTTGCTAGGATCATATCAGATATCTGGAGTCTTCTAAGACTCCATAGAAATTTTAGGACGTTTTTTTTTTATTCTTGTGAAGAATGAAATGAGGGCTGAGAGTGTAATTGTACTGAATCTGGAAATAGCTTTTGACAGAATGGTTATTTTCATAATATTAATTCTACTAATGCATAAGAAGTCTTCCCACTTTCTAGTGTTCGTTGTGAATATTAATTTAAGATGTGTTACATTTGTTTATACTGTGAAATATTTGCTTAATGATGCAAAGTCGTGTTACATTTGTTTGATTAAATAAAATTAACCTGCGGTCAGGAGGCTGAGTCAGCAAGTAGCTGACAGAAAGTAGTAGGGAGGAACCATGTGTTGGAAGGATTCTTAAATGGGAGCAGAGCAGAAGAAGGGATGCGAGAAAGATGAAAGGAGGAAACCCAGGCCAGCCACCAGCTTCACAGCAGTCATGGAGTAAGAGTGAAGAAAGATACATAGAAGTAAGGAAACACGAAAGCTCAGAGTCAAAAGGCATATGAGAATAATTTACGTTAAGAAAAGCTGGCTAGAAACATCCCTTCCCCAACTGACCATCCTATCCCCTTCTGTTACAGTTACTCCGATACTCTAACACATAAAGATACAGCAAAGAAAGAGAATTATAGATCAATCTCCCTTATGAACATTGATACAAAAATACTCAATAAAATACTGGCAAACCAATTCCAAGAACACATCAGAAAAATCATCCAATATGATCAAGTAAGCTTCATTCCAGAGATTCAGGGATGGTTAAATATACAAAATCTGTCAATATAATTCATTTTATAAACAAACTGAAATTTAAAAAAAATACCTGGTCATCTCATTAGATGCTCAAAAAGCCTTTGACAAAATTCAACACCCCTTCATATAAAGGTCTTGGAGAGATTTGGGATAATCACCTTTAGAAATGTGACAGGATACAAGATTAACTCAAAAATCAGTAGCCTTCCTAGATACAAATGATAAACAGGCCAAGAAAGAAATCAGAGAAACATTACACTTTTCAATAGCCACAAACAAAATAAAATATCTTGGGGTAACTCTAATCAAACAAGCGAAACACCTGTATGACAAGAACTTTAAGTCTTTGAAGAAAGAAATTGAAGAAGATAACAGAAAATGGAAAAAAAAATTTCCCATGCTTTTAGATAGGTAGGATCAACATAATAAAAATGGCAACGCCACCAAAAGCAATCTACAGATTCAATGCGATCTCCATCAAAATCCAAACACAACTCTTCACAGACCTTGATAGAACAATATTGAACTTTAAATGGGAAAACGAAAAACCCAGAATAGCTAAAAACAATCTTGTACAATAAAGAAACTTCTGGAGGCATCACCAACCCTTACTTCAAGCTCCTCTATAGAGCCATGATCATAAAATGGCTTGGTATTGGCATAAAAACATACACATAGACCCAAGGAATCAAATTAAAGACAAAGGGACACACTAAATAAGACAAAACAGTAGCCTACAGAAAGGGAAAAGATCTTTACCAACCTCACATCTGACAGGTGACAGATCTCCAAAGCATATAAAGAACTCAAGAAACTAGACATCAAAATACAAAATAACACAATTAAAAAAATGGGGCAAGGATCTAAACAGAGAATTCTCAACACAAGATTCTCATATTTTATGTTTTCAATGTAGACATATTTCCCGTTTTTGGTCAAATTCCAGGGATTTTGTTGTTGTTTGTGTGTTTGTTATATTTTGGCTATTGTGTATAGAAATATTTCTCTGATTATTTTCTTAATGTGTTTTTAATTGGTATATAGAAAGGCTTCTGCTATTTATATGTTAATTTTGTATCCCACAATATTAATGGAAATATCTGTGAGTTCCTAAGATATTCTGGTGAAGTATTAGGGTCTGAAAAAAGAATTATACCTCTTGTTTATATTAATTTCATTTCTTATTATGAATTCTTCATATTTCTTTCCCTTCATTAAATGAAACCTAAGGAACTTCCATTGAAATGCTGTTGGGTGTGATAATAATGAATGCCCATGCTTTGTTCTATAAGGATAAAAGAAATGCTTTCCATACTTTAAAACTCACTTTGGTATTGGTATAGATTTCTTGAAGATATATTGTATAAGATCGTGCAAAGTTTATTTTATTTCTAATTTACCAGCATTTAGATCATGAATGGTCAAATTTAGCATACCCCCAAAGATTCTTGCTCCCTTTGTGACAAAAGTGGGATTTGAATGGACTCTACATGAATCGCGGCAGTCCCAATCTTGTCGTAGAGACCCAAAAGATTCCTAGAGAACTGCAAATCTTTTTCTGAATTGGAATTACGGAGAAGTTGGTTCTAATGTCAGAGAAGGAAAGCCTCAGCCAGAAGAGAGAGAAACTTGACAGGAAAGTGAGGGCAAATACACAAAAGCAGAAGCGTCCTTCTTATGTGTCCTTTCTTGTGAGTCTCACCAGAAGGTAGGTCCTAGATTTAGGGTGGATCTTTCCACTTCAAAGGATCCATTCCAGAAAATCCCTCACAGGTGTACCCAGCTGTTTGGGTTTTACTTGATTCCAGATGTAGTCAGTTTGACAACTAAGATTAGCCATCACAACTTTCATTAGCATATGAATTTGCATTTGTTTGGCAAATTTTACAGGTCCTTCCCAGATTCACCGAAGATAAAATGACAGAATTTTGTATGGAAATAATCTTCAGATAGTCAGGCAAAAGTACAATGCTACAAATATAATTTCATCATAAAAATAATGTTTCTAAAATGTTTTTCATTTGAGATTAATTTTATTTGATTTTTCTGTTTGGGGAAATACATGTTATACATACATAAATTATTTTCCAATATGTTCATATATTGGAACAGGCTCCAAAATTTGAGACTTGGAAGTTTGTTTAGAACCTAGTTGCAAAGATGCACATTTTGTCTCTGTCTCATTTCCAGCTACTCTAAGTCCATTTCAAGTTTGAGGAGACACACTGAATTTGTGATTTCAGACCCATGTTTGAGCACATTCCTTTCAGGTGTCAGGGATGATTGAAGAGGCAAAAAGCCAAATCTAAAATAAGAAGTGCTGATGATAATTGGCTGGTTTTTTTTTTTAAACTGATGTTGTCATGACAATTTCGAAGCTGAGGGAGTCTGTTCTCATAGGAGAAAACTGTGGAAGCTGAATGCAACACCACAAGCCCTGGGAATATCTGTCGATCACACGCGAGATCATTTTCCGTCTTAGACCCAGCACAGGGTGAATGGAAGCCAAGCGTGGCAGCTGTTGTTATGAAGTCTCTAATTTACCAAGCTGGTCTACTGCATTTAGTTGTGGTCAACTAATTCCCTCCATGTGCCTCTTCTGCCTTTATGACATTCTCTGCACACTCCATTAGCGCTTTGGCTTCACAATGTACTTACTCACTCAAGCTTCAGATCTAGGAGTTATTCTGGACCCATCCCAGCTCTCTAATCATCCCCAGAGTTTAAAAAGAAAAAGAATAAAGGAACAGCTTCTAATTCCTGCTGATTTTACTTTTTTCAGTGACTTTATTTTCTCTGCCTTCATTAGATTATGTAACTGAAAGCAGAGATTCAGTCACCAGACTTGGTGGTTCATATCTATTTTGCTAGTTCTAGGGAGGAAAGTCTTAGTGCAGGGACACTAATGAGCTTTAGTGAGTTTGAGGATGGTTTGTACTCTGATGAATTTAAGGTTTGCTGCCGGGGTGAGCAATCTTAACAAGAATTTTAACAATTTAATTACTTCAATAAATTCCATTGTACCGCTTCATGCTTAGTGTTTATGGGCTTTGCTGCTTCCCTTTACTAGAGAATCTCTCTACATTGAGAAGTTGGTCAATTTCTGCACGGCCTTTCTCAGTCATTTCACATAGCCAGTCTACATCCTTCCTAAACCAAGCAAATCAGTGTGATACAGCTAGGGTGATCTCAATAGCACTCTATGAGCATATCCATCTTAGCATTTAACTTATGCTACTCATAATTCTTTAGATTGGAACTCCCCCTGAACATAGAATAATATATATCATTTGTTTTCGGCTTTCTGGTGTTTAACACAAGGATAGGTCATAACTCTCATGCTTCTATGTCATACTTTCTTTTCCATTTGATATGACAAAATACCCAGACAAAAGACATTTAGGGAAGACTGTTGGCTGAGACTGCTTGTTCATTTCCTGGCTACCCAGACTCCAGAAATAATCACACAGAAAACTGTATTAATTGTAATACTGTTTGGCCAATAGCTTGAGAGTATTTCTAGCTAGCTCTTATATCTTAAATCAATCGAACTCTATTAATCTGTGCATCACCATGAGGTTGTAGCCTTTCTACTGGCAAGGTTCCAGCATCTGTCTCCTCTGGCAGTGGCTACATGGCATCTCACTGGCTTCACCTACTCTCTCTCCATATCTTTTCCAGTCTGGCTATGTTCTGGTAAGCCACTGACTGAAAGCAGGTTCTTTATTAACCAATGACAATAAAACATATTCACAGTATATAGAAGGGAAACCCACACCAGAAGAAAGGGTTTATTTCAGCTCTCATTTCTAGATTCCAACCCATCATGGTGGGGAATTCATATCACAAGCTGTCGAGGGAGCTGCTCACACTGTAACCATAGTCAGGAATAGAGAGCAAAAAATACCTACATGCTAGTTCTCAGCTTGCCTTTTTGTTTTTCTTATTTAGCCCAGGGTTCAGCCCAGGAAATGGCAAAGCCCACATTCAGGAGTGGGTGTTTCTATCTCAGTTAATCAAATTAAGAAAATTTCTCGTAGTCTTGTTCCTAAAATAACCCAATCTACAGAATTCCTCAGGGAGAATCCCATCTTGGGTGACTGTATAATATGTCAAGTCTACAATCCAAATGTACTACCACATTTGAAAACACATCAATTCTGGCTCTTGCCAGTGAATACGCATGAGGATATTAATGTGATATAAGTAATAGAACTCCTTGATCATTATTCAGAAAATGTTTAGGTGATTAATCATTACCATCTGTACAAGCCAAAGGCAATTTAAATACATCTAGTATTTTTCTGTTTTTATAGAAAGGATTAAAAAATATCAAAGTATAATACTCAACATATTAATGGTTTTGTCTTTTCCTGCAGATTGCTGCCAATTCCTGGGGAAAGTCGTGGGGAGAGAATGGCTATTTTAGGATTCTTCGAGGAGTAAATGAGTCTGACATTGAAAAATTGATTATCGCAGCATGGGGCCAACTGACAAGTTCAGATGATCCATAGCTATCAAATTCCCATAAGGTCATGCATTTAAGAACTCATTAAATTGAATTTTAGCAATGTAAGATTCTTTGCATCAATGGAAGGGTTGCATTTCTGTTGTGTGCATAGAACTTTCCTTATTTTTCTTATTTTACCCCAAGATCTAATCTTTTGGTCTCTTTATATTATTGAGTATATTAAAATACTAATAAACGAAAGAGAGGTTACTTGCCATTGAAGTTCCCCCAGTGTTATTATTTTGCTCTCATGGTGGTGTCCTCTTTGATTTTAATTGTTCACAGTGTGACACGATTAGGTTTCAATTTCATATCGCTCTTTTACAGAAATTTTATGAACCCACTCTTGAGCTGAGGAGTCTGTCAGACGACAAAAAGCAAATTCACTAGTGTCCCAGCTCCATAACTTTCTTCTCAACAAATAATGCTTTCTTAATTTAAACATTTCTTATGTCTTGCTGGAAGCAGGAGACACTAATTATCAACTTTTCTTTCAATGAGTTAATATTTTGTTTCCTTTTATTTTGTTTAAACTTTGCTTGTATTTTTATCCCAAAAGAAGAGTAACTCGATCTAAAAATTACCTTAGTACTGTGTATTGGTCTACGAGATGGAGACAAGAGTAAGCAAAGAAAAACTTAGAAGCTAAAAGAGAAGTATTGTCTTGTCATAAATACACACCTATTTAGAGAAGCTAGTACAGTATGTGTAATCTTAATCATAAAATTAGTCATCAGTTTGTGCATAGAAAACTAACATATTAATCCCTGAAAACAAAAACAATACAATGTCAAGAGTGACAAAGAATAAATGCATTTTTATCACAAACATTTTACAGTTTACTGCTTGAGACTTTAAAAAGTAAGCTAAATTAGCTCTGTTTCAGTCCTCTGTCGTCGCAGAAACAAAAACAAAGACACACTCTTTTTGAAATTCACTGGGATCTAAATAAGAGAACAAAGCTATTCATGAACATAGCTGATCATGATATACTGGTAGAGTAGCCGTGGTCTAACTTTCTGGGTACTCCTGTAAAAGGTTCTTCTGTTTGTGTGTTGCTTTCATTGGTTGAATAAAGAGACTGCCTTGGCCCTTTGATAGGGCAGCCCTTAAGTGGGTGGAGTAGACAGAACAGAATGCAGGGAAGAAGGGAAGTGTGGCAGACCCCATGGCTTTCCTGCCCGAGAGGGACGCTGGTTAGACTCATGTTGGTAAGCCACAGTCAAGTGGCGATAACACATTAGTGGAGATAGGTTAATCATGATGTGAGAGTTAGCCAATAAGAGGCTAGAGCTAATGGGTCAGGCAGTAATTTAATTAATACCATTTCTGTGTGGTTATTTCAGATATAAGCTAGTCGGGTGGTGGGACACAGCCCGCTCCTCCATACATCATACTCCATTACTCTTAGTTTCATTGTAGTGATTTTTGTGTAATATTCACAAAGATACTTTGGCTAGATAAGCCAATCATCTTGAGAATGAGAGAATGCAAGGCAGGTGGATATACACTTCTACCCCACACCAGACACCTAAATATATCTGCAGTTATATTGGTCATTAGTCATTGTAGTTTTACCACAAGTACCTATTCACTTGTTTCCCCCCACCTCAAATAATTTACATGTTTCACCTTATTGATGGTGTTCCTAATTCTGTAGAAGGTTGAGAAGTAATTGGCTTTGTTTTGTTACCCTGGGATGCTTTAGAAACAGCTGCTACAACACATAGTTTGTTTGGGTCTTCAAATAAATGCTAAGAGGGGAGGGGGCAGGAAGTAAAGCAGGCACTGACAGGCTAAATCCAGCAGAACCAGCTTTACCTCATAAGGAAAGAAGCAATAACCAGACAAAATTCATTTAGGAAACAAAGAGTTTATTTCAGATCACATTTCTAGTTCCAGTTCATCATAGTGGACATCATAGCCACAGCAAGAGAATATGAGATACTGCTCACATTGTAGCCATAATCAGTAATAAAGGCAAAAAAAAAAAAACCCAAAAACCTACATGCTAGTTATCTTTTCTTTCTTTCTTTCTTTCTTTCTTTCTTTCTTTCTTTCTTTCTTTCTTTCTTTCTTTCTTTCTTTCTTTTCTTCTTCTTCTTCTTCTTCTTCTTCTTCTTCTTCTTCTTCTTCTTCTTCTTCTTCTTCTTCTTCTTCTTCTTCTTCTTCTCCTTCTTTTGCTTTTGTTTGTTTCTTTGTTATGAATTATTCTTATTCAGCCCAGGGTTCAGTCAAGGGTCCAGGCCAGGAAATTGTGCTCCCCGCCTTAAGGATGGGTCTTTCTACCTTAATTAATTAATTCTTCAGCTGAAGGATACTCTAGTGTCTCTTTTATGGCTGGCAAAGAAGGGGAAAATATATCCAGTGTCAAGAAAAAAACACAATCAAAGCATAGCAGTCTCTGCTTGCTGAATAGCCAGCCTATGGTTGCCAAAATAGTACAGACAAGGCAGCATGAACAGGTACTCACAGTGTTTTTACAGGTGTCAAACATGAGCAATGCATTATAAACTCAGAATGGCAGATGGTAGGCATCACTTTTCAAAAGACCATGATTCAGTAGGTGCACAAAGATTATGCTATTCAAATGGAAAACAATAATGGGGATATTTTCTCCATTTGACTTTTGTCCTTAGATTATACTGTGTTAAAATGTCCCATTCCTTGGAAGACAGGTGGGAGGATTCAAGTCTAGCCAGAGCTACAAGGCAAAAAAAAACAAAAACCAAAAAACAAAAACACCAACAACAACAAAAGAAAAAAATGAATGTAAAAAGGGAAGAAGGAAGGAAGGTAGATATGAAGGAAAATGAAATGTTCTATGTTCCTAATGATCCCAACATAAGAAGGAAGCACTCAAAGAAGAAAGAGGAAAGACAATACCAATATATCAAACCTTAGAGTCAAACCTAGGGTAAATTTTCCAGCAGAGTATGATCCAAGGTGAGACTAACACTAACTGAGTGGTCCACTAGTTTGTTGAATTGGTGACTTACCTTAACACACAGACAGAAAAGCTGGGAACCCATGGTCTGGGCTTTTTGATGGAAAAGCCATAGCAGTTGCAGAAACTCAACATGTTTATTATATACAGTTGATCAAGAAGACAGGATTCTCTTATATAGATAAACAAGGAATTGAAGCAGGGTTATTATAAACAACAAAACAGGGAGGCATGTTTAGCTAATTTCAGTAGGGGTAGTTTCTGTCTGGGAGCAGTCTTATGCACATAGCATAGGCTGTACATATCCTAGGCAAAGAAAGCTACTATGGACATTTTCTACACACAGCATCAACGTTCACACTTGGACTGAAGGAAGGTTTCTCATTTCTATGAGCTTCACTCAGTGAAGGCTTGGTCACTTCCATTGGATGGAGGCACTAGGGTCCTTGACATGGCTGTGTCCATGTCAACAACAACACTTAGGACTTCACTTGCTCCCTACAAGCTACCCCAAGAAGAGAATGCTTTAGTTCAGAAGAAAGAGTTACACAACATGACTGCGCATCGACTTGGGCCACTTTAACAATTTATTTTGTCATTGTTTCCATGCATGTAATCTTCCTGTTGCAAAATAACAATATCTGAAAGTAGAATTGGCCACAAATACGATTTTATTCAACCAGGAAAATATGTCTCAGATTAGAAGATACTTGACTGACAACACCTGATTTTTTTTTCTCCCGTCTACTTAGAAGTTTAGGCTTTGTTGTGAGTGTCCATTTTGATTGCTTATTTCCTACAATTTTCTTGAAGAAGCATCCTAAATATTAGATGTTGAATTAATGCTTGAGCATTTCCCGGATTTGAGCTGTGTCTCTTCTGATGGCATCAAGAAATATGTAAAAGATGAATTACGGAGGGGGAAAATGTATGTACAAAAATACATTGTATGAAAATTTTTAATCAAAAAGTTATAAAACCTCTCCCTTAGTAGCTGCGGCACTCAAGAAGCTGGTCCTGCTCTTCTCCTGGGCCAGCACAGCAGAGCTGACCCTGTTGATCGAGGTGCCAGTGAGCTGGTGCTGAGGGTGTGAGAGTCGCCACACCGCCCTGGTCTACCAGGTGGTGGTGAGGGCAAGGGAAAGATGCTCCTCTTTGCTCCTGCCACCTAGTGGGTGAGGGAGCTGACCATCCCCCTTACAAGCTGCAGCACTCTGGAAAGTGGATCCTGCCTCTTGCTTGGGCAGCACAGAGGAGCTGACCCTACCGACAGGGTTGAGGGTGAAACAGTCCCGAAAATGTGAGCATGGGAGATCTGGTACTGGACCTCATCTGCCATATGGTGGTGTGACCGCGGGAGAATCCCCTCCCCACTTGGGCCCTTGCTACCTGTGGCAGGTGGGAGAGCTGGGCGGGCCTGCCCCTCATCAGCTACAATACTTGGGAATGTGGTCTCTGCACCTCACCTGAGCAACAGTAAAACTAGCCCTGATGGTGTAGGCTTGGAGAGCCTCACCCTGAGGGCATGAAAGCAGGAGACAGGGCTCCACCCCTTGCTCATTGCTGCTAGGGGTGAACTAGCCAGAGTAACGCTGGAGAGCACACCCAGGTGGTGAGAACAGGGGAGAGCTGGTGGACTGACCAACCCTGCAAATACCCAGGCCCAGAACCAGGATTATGAGTTGACCCATCCAATATCCACCCAATCTGTGATCTGCTGGAGCACCTGAAGGGGCCATTTTCTGCGGACCCAAAGCTGCAGGATCTCCATGACACAGGGCAACAACAGGATACCCAAGAGAAGTTCCAGTGAGGGCCCAGCACTGATAATGTAGCACAAACCAGATGCCTCAAACCCGAACAATGACTCTGCAATAAACACTTGCAAGTAAAGTTATGTGGATAAAAGGATTTGCTATGTGACCCACTATCTCACGCTACATCTTCCACGACAATTCTCCTTCTCTGTTTTCTTTTTTTTCCTCTTAAATGTTATTTTATTTTGAGGAAGAGGGTGCAAGGACAGAGGGTGGATATAAAGGGAAAAGGAATAAATGGGATCAAGAAGCATGATGCGAAAGACACAAAAAATAAATAGAAAGAAAGTTTAGATAAGTAAATACACATGTTTTTTTTTTAAAAAAATAGGTTAAAAAAAAGAACATTTCAGGCCTTGCTCCCTTCCTATTTTACAATGCTATTGTATCTCATTTTTTCTAAATAACAAAACTACTGTCTTAGTTTTTAAAAGTATGTATTGACAAATTCTCTCAAAATAAATAAATATAAATGAAGTTTTTAAGTTAGTATTTATTTAATCATTTAATCATTTAAACATAGTAAAAAGCAAACAAAACAAATCAAGACAAAAAGCCAGTTACCTGGCTGGAGGTGAGAAAGCCACAGGAGGGGCCAAGTCAGAGTCCAGATGAGCAGCAGTAGGCAAAGTCCCTCCCTCTTTCCGAGACCGAAGGGATGAGGACATGAGTTCGAACTGGAACCCAGCAGCTAGAATTAGTCCTGCAGTAGCTCTGAGTGGACCTGGTCTGCTGGTGAGAGACAGAACTATTAATAAAAATGAGGCTGCCAAATTTGCCACAGTCATATAAAGGTGTGGACCCCAGACTTCTTTCTCTCTAGTGCTTCCTAAGCTCTCATCAGAATCTCTGTTTGGCTAATACTTTTAGAAGGTAAGTGATGATATTTATGAAAGAGAGTGAGGTGTCAGGATCGATATTTATACTTTAGCAAATACAGAGGAGAATAGGTGAAGTAAGAAACAAGGCTGGAAACACAGAAAACCAAATTTAAACTTTGGTTTATTCTGTGTAGATGTGGGAATAATTTATTTGTAAACTCAGTCTCTTTATTAATAATCTGTATTACATAATGCAATACCAACTGCTATACATCTGTTCCTGTTTAATTGAGAGACTGTATTATAATATGATCTGCACAAGAAAGGCTTTTATATCACTTTCTTTCCATGATTTGTAGACACTCACCTTCTATCATCATCTGTCTGAAAGTCTATGTTGATCTGCCTAGGAGACATTTCTTTTTCTTTGGATGGAAGTTAATTCCATTTTCAAAGACAATAAATGGAGGTAAAGACAGTGGGACTTTGTAAACTACAGATTTATGAAATATTTCAAGAGACATAAAGCATAAATCCATGAGGTGCCATGGTATAAGAAAAAAAGACTTCTGAAGAGCACACAGACATTCTGTCTCCTGAAAAGTCAATGTAAGAAGAAAAATTGAACCCCCACTGTCAAGAAGGGGTGATTAGAGGAGAATAAAAAGCTTCTCTGGTTCTCCTGTGGATATTTTTATGCCTCATTTTGATATGCTCTCTGATACATATGATTAAAACTCATTATCATTGAATCAAAGGGAATGGAATTTTACTCCATAGCCACCACCAGTAAGAGCCCCATTATTTAGACAAAGAATGGTAGTAATTCTTCTGTCTACGAAGTGCTGGCTGCAACTTCAGGATTCCTATAAGGCAGCCAGTTTCATTCTTTGTTTCCCAAGATAGTTTCCATGGACTCTTTCATCTGAGTCTCTACAAGAAAACTTGTACAGTGAATTTAAAGAAAATCTTATGTTATTATCTCAACTGGAAATATTCATTGTGTAACTGCTGAGGGAGCCCACAGCAAAGTGTAGCATAGACCCATTGTGCTTCTGTCCTCATTGACATCAATCACGTATCTTTCTGGGGTTACGGAGTTACACCATTGTCTCATGAATGGCCTCACAAACTTCCCCCTAAAAAACTTTAGTAAATTATACACTGCTCAGTTGATATTTATGATATGTCTCCAAAAAAATATCTTAGCTACTGTGCAAGTTACTAGCCCTGAAGGAAGTGACTGCCAAAAGAAACACTTCCTGCCTGCATTAAGTCACTATTCTTTTGTAAAACAGATTTAGGGAGACACTGGCCACTTTTAAATGTGAAATTGTGCATAGTGCTTAGAAAGCTACTAGATACAGGAACTTCTGAGATTTAGCATAGCAGGGCATAGGTATCTCACTGTACAAATCAGTTTTGATGTCTCCACCAGAATGCAGCCCTGGGTTGAAAGATTTGTTTTGTGTAAATTTTTTTTTTTTTGGTAATACACTGGCTAGTACATAAGATTTTTCTGTATATGTGTCAGTATATAAAGTATACTTTTTTTTGCTAAGCCCCAGGACTTTATATGAAGAAATTACTTCAACTCTTTAGTCTACGTTCAACATAGGCATTCCCAGCAATGAATTTGCAAATGAACTTGCCAGGTCATTTGATTGGTCATCATGAATAGATGTTGCAGCAGTACCTCCATGAGTAGCAACTGCCAAAGTCCCAATACCCTTAGTTTAAACAAGAAATTAGAATTTACAAGGAAACTTTTTGCAGGTGATGGTTTTAGTGGAATATGAATACTTGTCTCCACATCCATTAAGTTGGACACATTACGTGAGTATAACATTTTGTATGTCAACCATATTTGTTTCTGTATCATCATGTTAGTCTTCAGTGTTTTATTTTACTCCAGTTTTTTTTTTTTAATCTCTGAGGTGAATTAGTAAGTTCTTTGAGTTCTTGATTTACTGTAACTACTTGTCCTACTTAGGGTTTCTATTGCTAGGCTGACCAAACCAACTTGGGGAGGAAAACTTTAATTTAGCTAACACTTCCAAATCATAGGTGATCATTGAAAGGAGTCAGGACAGGGACTCAAACAGAGAAGGAACCTGGATGCAGGAGCTGACACAGGGGACATAGAGTGGTGCCTGTTACTACCTTGTTCATTACAGGTACTTAGCCTGCTTTCTTATAGAACCCAAGACCACCAGCCCAACAGTGTGCCCATCCACAGTAGGCTGATTGCTCTCATGTCAGCTGCCAACTAAGAAAATACTCTACTGGCTTGCCTGCTGTGCTGTCTTAATGGAGACATTTTCTCAATCAAGATTCCTTCCTCAGAAGACTATAGCTTATGTCAAGTTGACATTAAATTAGCCAGCACACTACTCATAGCTATAAACTTTTTAGAACACCTTTTTAGTATTCCAAAAATCCCTGTAAGTTGCATTTCCATTTGAATTTGATTTAGGTATTTAAAAACTTCTTGCTTGAGTTCTTCAGTGATCCCGCAGTCATTCTAGAATGTATTACTGACAACACTCTCTTATAAAGAACTGGAAGACACAGCTTTTCTTTTAAGCAAACTGGCTTCCCACAGAGACAAAGAAAATGGAAATTAAAAAGTCAGATGAGATGTAAATGATTTCATGTTTTAGATTGTTTCATATTCTTCCCCATGTAATAATTGTCCTGAAGGTACCTTGTATCTTAGCATATTAATTCTCAGGTTCCCCCTCCCCCCCCAGGAAGGGATATTTGACTGAAGGAAGTTTTATTTTTATCATCGTAACGACTGTAGATAATTGCCAATTGCATTCTGCAGCATTTCATCAACTCTAATTTATGCTTTTGTTTATGAGCCACCTTTCTGCTGAAGTGAATATTAGTTTAGAATGGCTGTATCTCCATGATCACTTAAGGCCAAGTTCTGTTGATTGCTACTCACTGCATTTTGCTGACTGGTGTGCTTATGGAAGTGCTGGAAAGGGTTATGGGATGGTGAAGACGATGGCTCAGTGAGGTAGGAGCCTTTGCCCTGATTTAGCAATGTTGGATGGCACCTGTAAGATAAACAGCAAGACTGAAATGACCCCCTGTGTATTAAATTCCGAGGAAAAACCGCTGTAGGCATTTTAGAGAAATGACTAACATTTGTAGCTATATTTGATCTATTGGTCAACTAAATTATTGTGTTAGTCACATTAGCAGTCATTTAGCGTCTACAGTATACTGCATGACATGACTTCTGTTCATACAGTTTCTAAGTTAATTTAGGAACTGATCTATGTGGCTGGGGGGTGTTTAATCACATGCCAGCTATATTTCCTTCATGACAGTGTTGTCTTGGTATCTTGGCATATAGAAGGATAAGTACGGGCAGAGGAAGGGAGTAGAAACATGTCACCCGTGTCATAACAGGGATTCTGTCATACTATGTGATCAAACCTGCAGCTGGCTTAGAGAAACCAGATTGGATTCTGAGTCGTTTTGCTCGAGATCATTCTTCATCATTTCCAAACAAATCTCAAAAAAAAAAGAAAAAAAAGAAAAAAGACATGCTTGAATGTAAGTATGTTTAAGGAGAGTGCTAACTATTTTCGTAAACAATATTATGGATCTAGAAATTTTTATTTTCACTAATTTGTCTAGAACAAACCATAGAAACTTGAATCTTTACTAGTCTCCATGTTACTTTTAAAGAAAATCTAGGGGTCGTAGTGAAAAGAGTGGAAAAGCAGGTTCAGGGTACCAACTGAGGAGTATGAGACCTGAGGAAGTAAAACTAAAGAAGATTAGGATGCGCAAATTAGGAGACGAGTTTTTTTCCCCCTTGGACAGCTAGATTAATATGGAGGAATGAGAAAAAACAGGTTTAGGGGTGAAACAACAGCTCATATTTGGGTACACTGCCCTGTCATGTCACGTTTTCCACAATTCCAAACTGACAATGGATATTCATACATTCATACACTCTCCTTAAACATACTTACATTCAAGCATGTCTTTTTTCTTTTTTTTTTTTTTTTGAGATTTGTTTGGAAATGATGAAGAATGATCTCGAGCAAAACGACTCAGAATCCAATCTGGTTTCTCTAAGCCAGCTGCAGGTTTGATCACATAGTATGACAGAATCCCTGTTATGACACGGGTGACATGTTTCTACTCCCTTCCTCTGCCCGTACTTCTTAGCCTAGGATGGAGGCAGGGGTAGCGTCTTGTTCCGAATGAGCTGATCAATGGAGGAGTAAACTGAGTGGCCACAGGGAGCTGGTCAATGTATGCAGAGATGCCCTGATGACAGGGGAATGGCCATCGTGACAATAGGTGCCAAAGGAACACGTACACAAAAGAGATCTGGGAACCCTCTTCCTCACCATGATCCAATTAAAATTAAGTAACTTCTTGGTTTTACCTATCTCCAGACAATAACTAGGAAAGAAATAAATCTTCAGTTAACTGATTTTAACATAGGAATGATCATAATTAGCTAGGAGATAAAGAATGTATTTTTGCCTATAGAAATGTATAATGGATAATTAACATAGAAATTACACAGTCATACTTTTTATAAAAATAATAATACATTACGTGTATATATTTGCATATACATATTGTATGTGTGAATATACATATACATTCTTACTATAGGAAAATTTGAGACTATTTTGTGTCTTTGGTAATGCTTTGGTGGTATTTGTCTTAAGCAGATAGTATTAGCTTGTTTATGAATACTTAATATTTTTAAGCACAAAAATACAAATGAGTTGTTAAGAAGCTTTGGTGAGCATACCAAAATTTTATATTTTTATTAGTAATGTCTGTAAAATGAAGTAATTGTTTTATCTCTTAAGAAAATCACTGGGCATTTAGCTTTAATAGCACCACAAATCTGACAGCCTTGTCTATTATAAATGTGTAGCATTGCTAATACAATTCAGGGGATTCATTCTTTGTCTACGTACTTAGCGTTCTTTGTAAAACTGTGTGTCCTTTTGAGATAGATGAGAATAAAAGAGTGATGAAAATAATCAAAACTGATGGCGTTTGCTACTTTTGCTCTGACAGGAACTGAACAAGCTACAAGGGCCGTTTAAAGAAAGGACTAAGGGAAACAGCAGACTCTGAAACCCCATGTGTCTTCATATACAAACCAAATAAAAGAGCAGAGCGGCATGGGTTCTGCCTGTTGACTTTTCATGCTCTATATGAAATCTAATTTAGACTTGGGAAAAAATGACATCCTCAGCATAGATGGCTTTGGGCTTACAGCGTGGATGAGAAACGAAGGACTTTCCAGCGAGGTGTAAAGAAAAGGCTCTTGGGGAGGGGGGGCAAACCCAAAGGATGTAAAGGGCTTTAATTTGGGTTTTGTGGGGTTTGGAGTGCAAGGAAGTTGTTCCAATTGCATTGATGAAGCAGACAGATATTCCATACTCTTCGGCAGCATCTTTCCTAAACCACTGTCATCTTACTTTGCTTTGAGGAAGTGGATTTAGGCTTTTGTGATTGCAGTCTATAAAAACTATAGCACTAATATTACAAAGCCAGGAAATTCTCTCCTGATGTTTTTTTCTACGCTGAAAGACTAAAAACGTGTGTTCTATCCATACATTATTTAAGCTTTTGTAAGGAGCCTTTTCAAACTTTACAGACTATGGAAAACATATAAAAACGAATGCTGAGATTAATCATTGTCTCTAATGGTAGTACATAATAATTAGATGTTTCTATTTCATAACTATACAATAATGGGCGAACTGATATTCGGTACTGCTTAAATACACTGCCATATAACACATAAAATGGTAAACCTATTTGAAAATTACTTTGAAAGCAAATATTATTATACAAAATAGTATTCAGCCCTTTCTTCAGAAATGCCCCCAGAAGCATATATTTTCCTAGAACATTTCTTAAATAAAACTTCCATGGTGAGTTGATGCCGATATCAAACCAAATTTCATATTAATTTTTATTGAAAAGCGAACGAAATTTTTGCCATTAAGCAAAAATTTATTTCAAATTAGAGTAAACTGTACAGGAGAGTCATTGATTTCTGTGACTGGCAAAAAGTAGAGGTGGCACCAAGCCCTGGCGCAACTACATCTGGAACCACATGGCTGTGACTCCATCCTCCCTGATCTCTTCATCTCTCTCCTTTTGCTGCAGCTTGCTGCATTTCAGTCTCCGTACATACCATGCCACTTAGGTAGCCGACCTTATTCACACAGGAGTTAGTACCCAGCATCATCCTAACTTAGTGAACAAATGGGTCCCCAAGAGTGGTCCCCAGACCAAAAGCATTAGCGGTAGCTGGGAATTTGTTAGATACTGCTAGTGTGGCAACAGGAAGTCATGTCAGACTTTCCCACAGAGAAACTCAGGACCCAAGGATCCTTTCCTACTACTTCTCTCTTAACACACCGATTGGGTGTTTCTGAGACATGCTAAATCATTGAACAGTCGTTGCCTTAGAGCGAACAGAAAGGGTGCTTTAGTAGAAAAAAACCCACAAAACTTCAAAATGTGGATCCACCCTGGGCTCCAAGGAGGGAGCAGGGTCTTGCCCAGTGCTATAATGGACTGAGCTGGAGAAAGAGACCCACAGGCAGGCCCGGGACTTTTGCCCCGGGCACTGAGGAGACTACAAGGACCCACTCGGTGCCTAGCAGCATCAGGTATATGGGAACTAGTAGGGTGAGCAAATGTACGGTGTGGTGCGGTGGGGAGAGAGAGAATGGTTCATGTCCTGTGGAGAGAGGCAGATCCAAAGAGGCAAAAGCAGTGGAGAACAGGTTGATGTGGGTAGTTTGATTGCTACCCAGGCCCATGGCAATGTATCTTTCTGGACTGCTGCTGGGACCCACATCTGGGTTCAAGGCCCTGATGCAGCTGTGGTCTGTGTTGATGTCCCTGGCTCCTGAAACCACCTCAGGCCTAGAGGATAGGGCTGCACTGTTGGCCCCACCCCCTCATTGGCTGAAACACTAGGAAGATAACGTCCTGTCCCTTGCCTACTGAAACACTCAGGATAGAGAGACTTATACCTCACCTGGGCAGCGCAAGGGCTGATCCTGTTCTTAGGGGCATGGGCTAGATGGCCCTGAGGGAGTGAGAACTGAGAGCAGGTCTTGTCAGCCATATGGTGAGATGCTTCCCTTCTCCCCTCGTCACTTGCAGAAGGTGGGCGACTTGACTCAACCCCTCACCAGCTGCAACATTCAGGAGAACGGGGTCTACACCTCACCTGGGCACCACAGTAGACAGGAGAGCGGGTGAGCCAGTCCTGGAGGTGCGAGAGTAGCAAAGCTGGCACTGCCTCCATGTCTGCAATATAGTGGTGGGGCAAGGTAAAGATGCCCTCCTCTCTCAATCCTACTGCTTCCAACTGGCAAGAGAGCTGACCCTCGCTGTTACCAGCTTCAGCACTCTTGGAAACAGGCCCTGCACCTTGTCTGGGCAGTGCAGCAGAGCTGACCTTGTTGGCAGGGCCGGGGTGAGCAAGCCCAAGAGGTGAGCCTGGGAGATCTGGCCCCACCCCTCATATGCCATATGGTGGTGTGGGTGGGGAAGAGATACATACCCCCTGCCCAGGCACCTGTGTCAGGTGGGAGAACTGGCCCTGAGGTCATGAGAGTGAGGAAGCTGTCCCTGACCCTCAGCAGATGCAGAACTCAGGAGACTGCCACTGCATCTCACCTGGGCAACACTGTAGAGCTGGCCCTGTTATTATAGGTGTGGGAGAGCCTACCCTGAGAGCATGAAAGCAGAACTGGCCTTGCTCCTTGCCCATTGCTGCAAGGGATGAACTAGTCAGAGCAATGGTGGAGAGCTCACCTTGTTGATGAGGACCAGGGAAAGCCGGCAGGTGACCAACCCTGCAAATACCCAGACCCAGAATCAGGATTATGAGTTGACCCACCCCAATATCCACCCCATCTGTGATTTGCTGTAGCACGTGAAAGGACCGACCATTCTTGCAGACCCAAAGCTGAAGGATCTCCACGACACAGGGCAGCAACAGGATATCTAAGAGGATTCTCAGTGAGGGCCCGGCACCAGTAGTGTAGCAGAAACCAGACCAATGACTGCAATGAATACTTGCTAGTAAAGATATATGGATAAATGGGTTTACAACATGATTCACTGCCTAATACTATAGTTTCTATGCTGAGATTGATTTTTTTCTTTTTCTCTTAAATTTTATTTTATTTTATTTGGGGGGGGTTGCATGGACAGAGCGTGGATATGAAGGGATGAGGAAATGAATTAGATCTAGATACAAAATGCGAAAGAGACAAAAAATAGAAATAAAGTTAAAAAACTTCAGAATGGGACTCTAATTGACTTAGCTTCAATATAGCAAGGATGGCTGGATGATTAGAGACAGAGAAGTGGAGAACCAAAAACTATATGGAATGAGAAAAAATATAGACCATAGATTAATTTTCAAAGAAAAGTGTGCCCCCCCCCTTTTTTCCAAGACAGGATTTTGCTGTAACATTCAAGCCTGTCCTGGCTCTCACTCTGTATACCAGGCTGGCTTTGAACTCAAAGAGATTTGCCTGCCTCTGCCAAGTGTTGGATTAAAGGCATGAACCACCACTGCCCAACAGAATATGTCCTTATTGACATATATATATATATATATATATATATATATATATATCAATAAGCTCCATGAAAAATAAAGTATTTGATAAAGTTTTACCAAAAGGGAACAGGCTAAACACCCTGGAGAAAAGCAAAGTTTGCTCATATCCTCCACATCTGAAAGCATGGAAACCAGAAAATCTATGTCCATATCCGCATCACCGCCAGACAGAGATCTACTTCCAGTAATCCCAGAGACAGTGTCACTCATTGACGGGCACAGTCTCAGAAGTTCACTTTGAATACATCCGATTTGGAGGTGAGAAAGGGAGGAAGAAATGTTGTAACTATATTATAATCTTAAAAATGCAGAAAACAAACAATGAAACAAAACATCCTCAATAACTATAGTTAAGTTAAAGGAACACCTTAAACTTTGTAATTAATAATAAGTTTGACTCAGTAATGCTTTTCAGGGAAGTGTATGTAAAATCATTTATCTGTGGGTTGTGTGCTAAAAAGCCAAGATGGGAATGATTAGTATCAAAAGTTTCTTCTAGTTTCTGTATGACCCATTCATAAGGGATATTTCTGTGCAAGTATGACCATCTAACATTCAGAGATGTTTGCTTTGTGTACCTTGAAATGCCTATACATTGAACTCTGTCTTTCTGAATGCTATTTTCTCAAAGTAAAATTAGAAACACTGTGTTCAGCTGGTTTAAAGTCCTCTGATATAAGGCAACCTCCTGGACACTGCTTTGTAATGTAGGCATATGAAGAGGCCTATATGGGAAAAGGGCTTCACTGTCTTGGGTAGGCTAAGGCTTGTTTCTGTTTCATGACAGCGACAGGTCCTAGGTAGAGCATTTTAGCATGGAGTATTTGAGGCAAGGTCACGTGAGAGTACTTTAGATTCAGAATTTCCACAGTGGCAAAGCCAAAACTATTCTGTCACCATGGTGTTCAGAGAAATCTCAAGCCAGGCCTGTGGTGGTAGATACGCCTGACAATGTGGTTCAGCCTCATGATCTGGGTGTTTCCCATAGGTTCTAATAAAACCCTGAGAGCTTAAACTGATCACTGTGTACTTCTTTATAGAAACTGAAAACTATGAGCAAAACAGAGAGATGAAGCATTATAAAATACTATTGGAATGTTTAACTGTACTATATGAATTTCTTTGTTCTCCAATAGTATGTCAGCTCATGTAGTTTGTTTGGATTGGTTGGTTACTGTTCTAAACACTGAGTTCTTGTGTGGTATATTCAATATGTCAATAGAATATTAATAATGTAATATAAAATAAGTATTCTAAGTAAACTAGATAAATTCTCTAAGTTATGATGAAAACCAAGGGAGCATAAATATGCTATTGATTGACATAATATCTCCATGTGTTATGAGTAAAATGTAATGTTTGATTGATATGTACTTGTTCAAGTCAAGATGATTAACATATCCAGCACTTTACACCTTGGTAATTTCTTGATGAGGATGTTCAAATGCCTCTACTATTTGATTTAGATTTTTAACACTTAAACAGAAATGTAAATTACCAATCAGTAATCTTCTGCTTGCTGAGTTATTCTTCTGCTAAAAGGACTAAAATCTTTAGAATTATACATGACTCCAATGAATCTTGTCTATTTATGAGTACAAATCATTTATAATAAACAAGAACTCTCAGACACCCCAGGAACAAGTGCTCTTCCACACATTCAGAAACATGTCTTCTTTTGATTGATATGTCCTCAAAGTAAATGAAAATTTATATGTAAAAAGTTGAAATAAAAATTTAAATAACTTTATTATATTTCTTACTAAGTCATGGGAGTGTAGGAGAAGACAGAAATAAGAAGCACTCATTTCCTCTATGTTTTATAAATATTTAAGATTTGAAAGGATCATTGGTTATATAAATAAATAATGAAAAGGTAAGTTGTACTTAAAGTAAATTTAAATCTTTAGTAAAACTCAGTAGGAATGAGTCCTTTAGGGTGGGAATTGGATCATAGAACAGTCTTACTCCAGGGAAAACAAACAAGGTAGCCAGTGATAAAAAGCAGCTCTTCATATTGAGAGGTAGAATGGAAGGACTATCAAATGCAGAATGTGGCAGAGTGAAAATCAGCAAAGCAGCAGGCCCGCTAATCACCTCACCCCTTATTCAAGGCCTACCTACCATTTGTCTCTGCACCAATGCTTTATCTGGCTATATTTATGGAGAGAGTACGTGACCAAATATTTGAAACTGAGCTATTTTATCTCCAAATTATGCATTTAATCCTCAGATGCATCAATTTTTTCCCATTTCCTTTATTATTAAAGTCCTCATTTTGCTGTTAAAATACATCAGTTTTAAAGAGGTTGTATAGGGATAGGTGGGTAAGAAATCTGATGAAACCAACAGAGATTTTGTTTAACAAATATCCATGACTATGTGAACTTGATATGGATTGTTGTACAGTATTTCTTCATATACTGAATAAACATTATCAAGTACAACTCTATTTATTATTAAAACGATACACTTGAATATAATGTCAGCTTGTTCCTGCTTAGTTATTCTTGTTTTAAGAAGGGATGGAAGATGTGTGCACGTGTGCTTGTGTGTGTGTGTGTGTGTGTGTGTGTGTGTGTGTGTGTGTGTGTGTGAAGGTATGAATGTCTTAGGGAAAATCATCTCAATGTATATTCAGGCCCATAATACTTCTCCCTCCATCACCCTGTCACCTTTATCATATTTTTCATCTGTAACTCTGCCTGTGTAGATAATGACTTTCTTCCTTTCAGGTTACTGGTCAAATTGTTCTCCAATAATGTCTATGGTACTCAAATCCTGTTCTGTCTTTATTCTGAATCACTTTCGTACAGTAGGTGTTTATTAGATGTAGGGTACTCATTGGGTTAGAAACAACTAAATTTGACTTTGTTCCTTTTAAGGAAAATAAAAACCTATATGTTCCTATCCACTGATGTACTTCTGAGAGGAACAGCTTGATGCCCTCGAGGCTTCCATCTATCAAGACATTCCGTTTCTTTCTTTCTCAACCATCTATACTTCAGCCCCAATTGACTTCCTGTACAGGTAGAATTATATATTCTTGATATAAAGAAGATTACTTCACTGAAAATTATTTTCACTCATTTTTTTTTGTATTCAGAACTTAGTTTTTCTAGCTTCAAGGACCCAGAAACGGTGCAATAAATTCAATTAACAAACCTATAAAATATTCTTCATTTGATTTAGGGAGCAGGCACTGTGCATTAGGGCACATAACTAAATGGACATTGATTACCCATAAATGGGAGGAGGGAGAACAGCATGCAATCTTGTTTGCCCTTTCATGGGGTTCTACTTCTCCCAGGGTTTGGGCTTTCTACCGAGCTAAAAGGTCCGCACAACTGCTAAGACCTTCGACACAAAAGGACAGTGTGGAGGCAGTTAGCTCCCTGTAGACCAGAGAAAGTTCAATCAGGCCCCAAAATACTAATCACCACTGCTTTGACAATCACTGTTTCTCAAACAGAAAGCACGGCTTAGTTCCACTGCAAATCACAGAGCAATGCTACCAGATGCTGGCAGACACTGGGCAGAATGGTGTTAACAGGCAGTCCTTTCTCTGAATGAAATACTCTTAAATTGCATTTGGTCTTAGGAATGTTATAACCTTTTGAGACAGTTAAGTACATCACTGTAATACTTTGTCTCTGTATTTTCCCAAAGATAGACAATAAAACCTACAACAAGCTGTGTAAGTACTCCTTCACAATGTAGAATAGAATATGTAAAGTGTGTCATATATTGGATTACAATAGAAGTTATTTGATAGCATTCCCTCCTATGTCCCTCTCCTATTCCCTTCCTGTCCTCTTTCTTCCCCTTCCTTCCTCTCTGTCTCTCTGTCTCTGTCTCTCTGTCTCTGTCTCTCTCTCAAAACACAATGGATTTTTCTTTTGATTTCATTAAACTAGAAAGTCTCGTATTTCCTAGTTTATACTTACTGAATATAGCTGAAAGAAATGGACAATGGTAAGCTTTCATTAATTATTAAAAAATTTAAATAAATAATTAATTCACCCATTCATTTAATTTAGTGAAATGAATGGGCAAATAATAATGGTACATATACACAATTGACTGTATTCATCCACTGTAAAAATGAAAATGACATTTTAAAGATTACCAGATAACTGGAAAAATTAGCAACTTCTGTAACTTGATATTATAGAAAATTTTGGATTGGTATCAAGAGCATTTCTCAACATCACATGGCTTAACGATCATCGTATGTTTTTTAATGAATGTCATGGAATTTTTATTTAGAACAAACAACTTATTAGGAAAACTGTGTCTGCAAACTAATTCTTACTCATTTTATCCTTGTAAGGAAAGAGTGCAAAGGCATGAGAGGGTACTATGAGCCGGAAGGGACAGCCCCATTGGTAAGGGAGGGACCTAGAACCAAGCCCGGGCCCAGTGTGATAAGTAAGAGCTTCTCTCTTGGGGAGGCACTGAAGGGGCTGCAGATGGATTCGAAACCCAAACTAGCTCATGTTCCATATTATAACAAGAAGTGATCTTGGAAATTTTCTATTGTCTTTTAATACCTTTTTATTTCATCTTCCTTTCTACCCTCCCTTCGACTCCCAACTGCCCCAGGACTCCCTTTCTTCCTGCAAACTTATCCCTTCTTCTCTCATGTCCAAGAAGCATTCTATTCCCTTCTCTTTCATGCAGCTCTTAAGGTAATTTTCTCCCGTCTCATGATCTCCTTTCTAGTCTGATGAAGTACGCACACTCACACAACTTATGGGAAAAATAAAAAATGTGGATTCACACTTGATAGAAAATGTGATATTTTTTAGTTGGATTTTATGTAATGTAATGGTTTTCATTTCCATGCATTTACCTGGAAATGCCATGATTTCATTTCTGTTTTAAAATGGATGAATACAGCCAGTTATATATGCATACACAATCCTTTATCCATTCATTTGTTTGATAAACATATAGGTTGGCTCAGTTTCTTAACTTTATGAATTGGGAAAAAGTAAACATAGATAAACAAGTTGACTTAGAATGTATCAGGTATATATCAAAGAGTGGTAGTATGTTTTGGTCATTTTCTATTTCTATGTAGATATTTTAAAGGAAACACAATATTGACTTATATAATAGCTGCACAAATTTCTGTTTCCATCAGTAGTAAAAGAAAAATGTTCTCCCTTTCCCAGATTCTCAGCAGCATCTGTTGCTATTTGGATTTTTTATGGTTCCAATGAGGCGAGACAGAATCTCAAAGAAGTTTAAATTTGGCTAAAGATATTGAACATTTTAATGAGAATTTTTATCTTTCCTTGGAAATTACCTTTTCAGTATACTGGGCTATTTTTTAATTGAATGGGTTAGGGTTGATATTTTATTTTGAAATGTTTTGTATATGTTACATATTAATCTCCTATCTGGTATGTAGTTAACAAATATTTTTCACATTTTCAGGCTGTTTTTTTATTTTACTGATTGCTTACTGTGTAGACTTTTCTAATTTTATGTAATTCCATTTGTCAATTAGGAGAATTATTTCCTATACAACTGGGCTTTTCAGAAAGTCCTTGCCTATGGTTATATATTGAAATATTTTGCCTTTGTTTTCTTCTAAGAGTTTCAATGTTTCAGGTCTCAGGTGAAGTTACTTAATCAATTTTGAATCAGTTTTGACTCAAGATGAAATATATGTATCTAATTTTATTGTTCTACATTTAGAAACCCAGCTTTCTCAGAACCATTAAAAAGGTGTCTTTTTCTCATTGTTTTAAAATAAATTAGGTGGTCATAGCTCTTATGGGTTTGTTTCTATATTTTCTTGTGGATTAAACGCAATAAAGACGAAACTTTGAGTCACCAATATGTTATTGGTATTAAGTTATAAAGAAATCAAAACATTTCCTTTTAGTGTCATTTAATCAAGATTGAATCTAGATTTCAGGCCTTCCAGTGTCTACAGTCCTGTCTGTTACATGAATGCCATATCTGCTTCTGTGCCAATATTATGACATTTTTCTATCACTATTGGTGTGTGGGTTAGTTTTAGCCAACTTGGCACAAATTAGAATCCCCATGGAAGAGGGAATCTCAATTAAAAAACTGTTCCATTGTATTGGCTAGTAGGTATGTCTGTTGGAAATTTTCGTGATTACTACTTGAAGGAGAAGGGCCTAACTTACTGTGAGAAGTATAACATATGGGTAGGTGGTCTGAAATTATATAACAATGGTTGCTGAGCAAAACAGAGGAAACAAGCCAATAAGCAGAGTTTCTCCATAGTCTGATTCAGTTCCTGCCTCCAGATTCCTGACTTGAGTCCTGCTTTGACTTTCTTCAGTGATGGAATGTACCTGTAAGTCAAACAAATCCTTTCCTCAAACATGCTTCTTTTAGTAAGTTTATTACCACAGCAACAGAAGCAAAGTATGAAAGAGAAAGAAATTGGTACCACTAAGTAGGACATGGTTATAATTGACTTAACCATGTTTTTTTTAATTTTCATGCAATATATTTTGATCACATTCTTTCCCATCCCCCAGCTCCTTCTAGATTCTTCCCACCTCCTTACTCATGCAACTTCATGATCTTTCTCTTTCTCTCCAAAACAGAGCTAGGATACAAAACTAGCACACGAAAAATCAATAGCACCCTATAAATGTCTAACAAACATATTGAGAAAGAAATCAGGGAAAACAATACATTCCAAAAAGCTTCATAAAAAATCTTGGGCTAGTAACGAACTATAGAAATGATCCCTGAAAGTGAAAAGTTTCTGTAAAGCAAAGGACAAAGTCAACAAGACAAAACGGCACCTTACAGAATGGGAAAAGATCTTCACCAATCCGACATTGGACAGGGGGCTATTCTCCAAAATAAACAAAGAATTCAAGAAATTGGCCATCAAAAGAACAAACAATCCAATAAAAAAAATGGAGTACAGACCTAAACATAGAACTCTCAACAGAGGAATCTAAAATGGCTGAAAGACACTTAAGGAAATGTTCAACATCCTTAGACACCAGAGAAATGCAAATGAAAACAATTCTGAGATTCCATCTTAAACCTGTAAGAATGGCCAAGATCAAAAACACTGATGACAACTCATGCTGGAGACGTTGTGGGGTAAAAGGAACACTTCTCTATTGCTGGTGAATGCAAGCTGGTACAGCCTCCTTTGGATGTCAGTGTAGTAATTTCTCAGAAAATTAGGAAACAACCTTCCTCAAGACTCAGTAATACCACTTTTGGGTATATATCCAAAGAATGCTCAACTGTGCCACAAGGACATGTGCTCAACTATGTTCATAGTAGCATTGTTTGTCATAACCAGAACCTGGAAACAACCTAAATCCCCTTCAACTGAAGAATGGATAAGGAAACTGTGGTACATTTACACAATGGAGTACTACACAGCAGAAAAATAACAACATCTTGAATTTTGCAGGCAAATGGATGGAGCTAGAAAACATCATTTTGAGTGAGGTAACCCAGACCCAGAAAGAGAATTATCACATGTACTGACTCATAAGTGCTTTTTAAACATAAAGCAAAGGAAAGCGGCCCACAAATCACAATCCCAGAGAACCTAGACAATAATGAGGACCCTATGAGAGACATACATGGATCTAATCTACATGGGCAGTAGAAAGACAAGATCTCCTGAGTAAACTGGGAGCATGGGGACCGTGGGAGAGGGTTGAAGGGGAGAAGGCAAGCAGTGAGAGGAGCAGAGAGAAATGTAGAACTCAATCAAAATCAATTAAAAAAAGAAAAAAAAAGGAAATTTTGGTTTTGCTTTCATCTGTTCTGTGTTGTGATTCATCTATTTTGAATTTAAAATTAAAAATCAACGTATTTTGTTCTTTACAGTACATAGTTATGAGATGTTGAATTTTTCAAACAGAAAACAAACTTTGAAAGTCTGTTCAAACACTGTGGAAATTTTGATGTTGCCCTGTGTTTTGTATTATGATATTAACAGAGGATCTTGAGGACATAGAAAAAGAAGATCATGGTGGAGTAGTGTTTTGTTTGTGTGTCAAGTTGACAAGGGATCGATGGTGGTGATCAGTTTTTGTCAATTTGACAGAGTCACCTGAAAAGATAGAACTTTAATCGAAATTATATCTATCAGATTGGCATGTGTGCATGTCTGTGGGATATTTTCTTGATTTCTCATGAAAGAAGGGCCTAGTCCACTATGAGCAGTTACACTCTGAGCAGGTGGTCCGGGGTTTCAAATAAATGTATTTGAGCAAGCCAGCAGAAACAAAGCTGTGAGGAGCTTTCTTCCAGGCGCTCTGCTTCAGTTTTTGTCTTCAAGTTCCTGCTTAAGATTCTTTTCTGCCCTCACTCAACAATGCACTGTGAAAGAGATGTGTAAACCAGAGAAATGGTCTCCTCCCCCAGGTTACTGTGGTCACGGTGTTTAACATAGTACCAGGGAGCAAAGTAGGATATAGAACTCTGTAATGAAATTTTAAATCAGGCCTTTTGATGCCTCCAGCATTGCTATTTCTTCCTAAGGTAGCTTTGACTACTCAGGGATTTTGTGCTCATATATTAATTTCTGGATTATTTGGTTGTTATTAAAGAATGACATTGGGATTTTGATAGGAATGCACTGAATCTGATCTAGACTATTTCTGGTAACATAGTCACCTAAACAATATTCCTGACCGTGGAAGATGTTCCATCTTCTACTGTCTTTTCCATTTTGTTCAATGTCAGTGTGTCTGTTGTCGGGTTCTTTTAACTCTGTAATAAGTTTACTTCTATTTTTTTAAAAAAATATTTTTGAAGACATTGTGATAAGATGGTTTTCTAATTCTTTCTTAGCAAGTTTTCTATTGGTATATTAAAACTCTACTCATTGTTTTATGGTGATTTTGTATCTTTTTATTTTGGTAAAACTATTTCTCAAATATAGAGATTATCTGAGTCATTATTAAGGTCTGTAAATCTAATATCTTGTCATTTGTAAGTGGGAACAATTTGACTTCTTCCATTGCTATTTATAGCCTCTTAGTTTCTCTTTTCTCACTAATCTGAGACTTGGAACACTATATTGAGAAAGAATGAAGATACTGCTTAACCTTATCCTGTTCCACAGTTTAGAGAAAATGTTTTTAGTGTTTAGTGTATGTCACATATAGCTTTCATAATTTGATATGTACTCTTTATATGGTGGTTGAAGATTTTCTTCACCTACTGTGATTTCAGTATTGAAGACTATTGCGTGTTGTATGACATGAGCTAATTTATATTTGGTGGGACCAACTTGCATCCCTGGGATGATGAAATGATATGACTATCATTCTGTGCTATTTAGTTATGTTATGCAATGTTTTTAAAGTGTTATTGAATTACTCTTGAAAGCATTTCGGTAAGAATTTTGCACCTCTGATTATCAGGGAAATATATCTTTAGTGTTCTTTATTACAGTGTACTTGCAGGTTTTATATCAGCATGATACTGGCTTTATTTATTTCCATTTATATTTTGTGGAATGGAACAATTTGAGAGCAGGCATTTCTGGAAAGGAACTATGTCTGCAAAGACCTAAGTGGTTCAAATTTTAATAATGTAGAGATGCTAGAATATTGTATATGTTTAGTAATGAAAAGCACAGTTATGAGAAACCATTAAGGCAATATATAAACTAAAATACAAAAAAAGAACAAAGTAAAAAATATAGAAAGCAGAAAATAATAAAAAATAAGCAATAAAATAAAATGAAAGAATTGTGGCTTTAGACAGTATTTTGTCCTACTTCTGTTGACAGGGTTTATCACTCCCATTGATAGCCTTTCCTATTAGTCTGTGCAGGATGAGGGAAGACTATTAAGTCAACATGTTTTTGTAGTAGAAGGACACTTTCTAAAGAAATACCTAGACCTGATCTACAGGAATACCCTTGCTGACAAATTACAAAATTATTTTTTTTGGAGGGGGCAGGGGCAATCTTTCCATGCACAGGGCTTTCTGTGAGTGAAGCTCCAAGGAGATGTGGGAGTTCCACTGCCACTGTTTGCTTCTTTTGCTAAGAGGCTCTTGAGTGGCATCTTTCAGGAAGATGTGCAGACTCCACAGTGAAAGTCCCAAGATCACATGCAGCACTGGCTACAGCACTGGATCCTCTGGTAAAGTTAACTTGGGCATCCTTAAAGAAGCAGCGTCAGGCTCCTGCATCATGTGACTGCTTTTGCCTGCACAGTCTGCTCTGCTCCAGCCACCCTGCTTCAGACCTCTCTCCATGAAAACTGTAGTTGGCCAGACACTTGCCATTTGCTAAGTATCAAAAGTAATCTGGGGTAATGATGTGGATTATAACAGTCATTTTATCATTTATTTTTGTAATACAACACCTCATGCATGCTGAGTAAACATTTCTGTCAACTATTTGTCAACAAGTCATGAAACAAATCCAAATAGAAACCACAGTGAAACCTTAGAGTTTACTGCTGCAGAATGACCTCAAGGAGATAGCCTTTCACAAATATTTTGTTAAGGTCCTCAACAAAATCTTCTGCTTTTTTCCCCCTCATTTCATGGAAAATTTGTTATAGTAGGTAAGTAGGAATTCTAGAACAGGCGTCTATAGGGACACTTCTCGGGTTGTCATTTGGCTGGGGTGGGAGGATTACCTCATCTGTGACATCATTCAGAGGAGGCATGAAGATTATAAATGTTTCCCATAAGTTTAAAACCTTCCACTGCATCACAGTCATGTAGGTCTTTCTAATGTCCAACAATCACTCAACAAAATTACTAGGAAAAACTGGGTTCTATCTCTAGAGATCAGTAACACCATAGATAAAAAAGAAATGTAGAGTGGGATAAAATTAAAAATGTCAACATACAAATTATGGGTTACCCTATAACATTCAATGTTCTCTATATAGTATATATAATATGTTGACTATATATATATATATATATATATACAAAAATAATATAAAATATAAAAATATATAGAAAAATAAATAATAATACTCAAAAATAAAAGAGACTTCTTTTTTATATGCACTTGAATTTTAATAGCTATAAATGATTTTATCCTAAAGTACTTTTCTATTTTTAATTTTTTTATTGACTATTATTGAGCTCTACATTTTTCTCTGCTCCCCTCCCTGTCTCTCCCCTCCCCTTCAACTCTCTCCCAAGGTCCCCATGCTCCCAATTTACTCAGGAGATCTTGTCTTTTTCTACTACCCATGTAGATTAGATCTATGTATGTCTCTCTTAGGGTTCTCATTGCAGTCTAGGTTCTCTGGGATTGTGATTTGTGGGCTGGTTTTCTTTGAGAGATGATTAAACATTTTGCTCATCATTATAATTTCAAGCATCTTTGAGTACCAACACTCTATTTGGAAAAACAAGGCTGGTAAAATAGTATCAGTTTCCACAGTGATGACATGGGTCATTAAAAAAGTCTTTTTGCTTTGGGGATATTTTTATCAAATGTATTACATTATGTGTAATAAAATCTTTAGCTTAATATGGTGCAGCCATGAATTGTTAAGATACGCCAACTGAGATTTCTATAGTATCGTGTTTCTTTCAGTTAGTGAGTGATATAAAAATTGTCAGATAAAAATAGAATTTTTATGAGGTATTCTAAGAACATTAGATATAATGTATGTATAGCTCTTACATAGCATACAGGAGACATTGATTTTGAATAAACTCGATGCTTCACTGTGAATTCATCTGCCTCTTTAAATACATAAAATCTCATGTTTGGTTTCCATAACTATCTACCAATCTATTTTTTTCCATATGAGGGTGTCTACTATCTCTTTTTAGACTTCTGGAAACCAGTTCCCTTTGCCCAAATCTCTAGAGCTTACGCCAATACTATTTTCAGATACTAATCAGACAGAAAAATAACTGGTCCATCCTTTTTCCCACCCACTTCCTTTATAACAGCACGGGAGCTGACTGATGACATAGTGAATATGAGTGAAGACAGCAACAAAAAATATTTTTGTTGGTTCACACCCCTGCTCATGCTTTGGTGATTCTCCATGCTGAAAGCCAGTTCCCAGCATTTTCAATTACAGGTTTTTGCTCAGCTATGGATCCACAAAACACAGACAATATACCAAGGAGACTGGTGTGCTAAACTTACATATTCTGTGCACTTTGGACTTGAGTTTGGCTTTTAGTTGTATAAATATATTCTCAGAGTCATTCCATTCAAGCATTTCGGGCCATGAGCCTCAAAGGCCAGGACATAGATATGTTTCCTGCTATATCTATGGGACCTAGGCCAGTGTTTAGCCTCAATGACTGGATGGATAGATGGATTGAGTCACTCATTTAGCTCATTAAATTTAATGGAGATTGATTGCAAATTTTTTCTTGGATCTTTTTCTTCCAAAATGCCTTTGGAAAATGGATTCATCTCTTCTCTCAAGATTTGTTCTGTAAATCAACTGGGTTTTTTGGTTTGCATTGTCATTGTTTCATTGAACAGATGTCTCACTTCAGGCTGCAAAACCATACTTGATACCCTTTCTCTTATTCAGTGAAGGTAAGCATGCTGTGTGCTCATCCTAAACACACAATGATTACTAGTGATCGCACTTGCTTCCCACTCTACTCAGGTCCACCCTCCCACACCCGGACCTTTCCCCCACAAAAGATTAAAAAAATAGCATGCTTCCTTGCTCATGTTCTCTCTCTTCTGCTCCTCATTTGGACCTTTGGAGCTCAGTCCAGTGCTCCAGTGTGGGTCTCTGTCTATATCTCCATCCATCGCCCGATGAAGGTTCTATGGTGATATGCAAGATATTCATCAGAGTGGCTATAGTATAGGGCCAGTTCAGGTGCCCTCTCCTCAGCTGCTCAAGGAACAAGCTGGGGACATCTCCTTGGATACCTGGGAACCCCTCTAGAGTCCAGTCTCTTGCCGCCAGGGGTGCGCCTATCCACTGGGGCCGATCTAATGGTAACTCACCAAAGCCAGCTGGACTGGGACTGATGGAGCATGTAATCAAACCGGACTTTGAACGTGGCTGACATGGAGGGCTGACTGAGAAGCCAAGGACAATGGCACTGGGCTTTGATTCTAGTCCATCTAGTCCATGTACTGGCTTTGTGGGAACCTAGTCTGTTGGGATCCTCACCTTCCTAGACCTGGATGGAGAGGGGAGGACATTGGACTTCCCACAGAGCAAGGAACCATGACTGCTCTTTGGACTGGAGAGGGAGGAGGAGGGGGGAATGGGGGAAGGAGGAGAAAAATAGGAGGCTGGGAGGAGGTGAAAATTTGTAATAATAATAATAATTAGCATGCTTTCTGTGTGGGTACTGGGGCTCACATACATTTGTGCACACTGCTTCTTCCTGATCACCAGTTCCCTGGAAAGAAGTCAGGGTGCCTCTTTTTCATATAAATTTTGAAGTAGAATTGCCAGGAGAACCTAACAAGGGAACTGGGAGAGGGATTTCTGCTTTGGCTAGGAAGTTAGAATTCATGATTAATACCCTCTCTAAAATGGAAGCTCTGATTGCTCTTGTGGTTTACAGTCTAGTTGGTATTTGTTTTCTAGTTTGACTGTTCAGCACATGTCTAATATAAATTTCTGTATGAAATTTAAATGAATATATTTTTTCAAGAGATACATGCTTTAATCTTAACATCATCCAGAGAGTTATGTATCAACCATGTTGCTAAATATTTTTTGTGGTTGTGTGTCAGAAAATCTGCTTTCATAAGATAAAATTGTATTCCAATGAAACTTAACTTTAGTTTACTTTTGTTTTTCTTTGAAGACTTCTTTCCTTAAATCCCATTTATGTCTTGTTTTTCCACTTCATTTCTTCTCTTTTCAGGGTTAGTGCTACTTTTGCTTGACACGTTCACTACAAATTCACCACAATCCTGAGAAACTTCTCTCTGTCTCTATGTCTCTCTGTCTCTCTCTCCCCCTCCATCCCTCCATCTATCTCCACTCTTGTACTAGCCATTTTCCATTTTCTCTAGTTGGTGTGGGAAGTCCTTCTGTATATGTGTTGCTTTTATTGTTTAATAAAGAAGCTGCTTTTAGCAGAATACAGCCAGGTTGGAAGATACACACACACACACACACACACACACACACACACACACACACACACATATATATATATATATATATATATATAGAGAGAGAGAGAGAGAGAGAGAGTAGGCAGATTCAGGAAGAAGCCATGTAGCCCAGTAGAAGACAGTCATGGAACAGTAAGCCACATCCAGACACAGAGATTAATAGAAATGGGTTAATTTCAGATATAAAAGTTAGCCAGAAATATGCTTAAGCCAAACAGTATTGCAAATAATATGGAATATAGTTTCTGTGTTATTATTTCGGGTCTGGGCATCCAGGGACAAAGGAGAAGTCTCTGCCAACAAAAAGTTATTTCCTATTTATTTGTTTATGGGTGTGTGTATTTTCTTGTGCATGTGTGCATAAGTACCACATGCATGACAGATACCCAATGAGGTCAGAAGAGGACCTCAGATCCTCTGGACTGGAGTTAGTGATGGTTGTGAACCCCCAAGTGGGTGCTGGAATTGAATCCACCTTGTTTAAAAGAGGAGCCAGTACTCTTAACTGTTAAGCCAGTGCTCTAGCTCCAACAAAATAAGCTAGAAGAACTACAGATCGAATAGATTTCTTTTCAGGAATGGATTCAAACCAGAGTCTTTGCACATACTAGGAAACACCCAACCATTTTCTTCTTTCATGAGTCTTTTGTCTTCTGTGTAAATATGGAAAAAGGAAACAGGCAGAAGACCTTCATTAAATGTAATGGACCTATAAAAGAATTTTTGAAAAACTCAAATTTTGGAGATTATTTTTTGCTAGATTAGATTTTGTTTTGTTCTGTCTCTAAGATAGTAAGCAGTGTGTAAGGACTTTCTATTATTCTCCAATTATGTAGCACACAGTGAAATGTGACCAAGTAGAATTATAATACCTTGAAAATTATTTCAATACTGTTTTTACTTCCTTGTTCATTTCTACTCTACTTAGCTAAAACATGGGCCAGTATTGCTGCAGGTTGCTGGATTTATAAGACTGAAGATAGCAGACTACATTATTAAACTATGCTGCAGGGCTTAGACCATCTCCTTTACAGCCAGCACGTGCTCAGAATGTATTATGGTTGAGAGACTGATGGAAGATCCCAGTCTCTCCAACTGAGAGGAGACAGTGAAGGCAGCATATTACAAATTTAGCGTGGGTAAGAGTCACCTGGTGGCCTTGTTAAACTACAAATGTGAACCCTTGGGGTTTTTGATACACTCAGTCTCCTCAACAAATTTCCAGGTGCTACTGTTGTGGATGACTAAAGGATAAACCTCAGGAACAACTTGGGTAAGGATAGGTTTCTCACCTTTGTCAGAACTAGTCTATGAGCTACAAGTGTGGACAAGCAGGATTCAGTATTGTCTGTGTATCAGAACTCTTAGCAGATCTACTCCTTTCCCTCATCTCATGGAAGTGTGCAGCAAGCTTAGATTATTTCTTTATCTCTTATAGGGAGACACGCAATGCCACCTGCATTTTGTGTTGGCGTGGGAGTGGTCTGCTGGGAGATGAGCAGAGAAGTAGAACTTTTATCTTGTGCTCTCAGTTGCTCCAGTGACTCAGTTGCAGGTCAGAGCGAATTCCCACTCCATCACAAGGGAGAGCTTTTCTACATGAAGATATTCCTCTGTACAAAGTCATCGTGCCTCAGGGATTTGAAGGTCTACCGAATTCTGAATATTTCACTTGGCCTGGATACATAACTGAATATTTTATTTTGTCAAGTGCATTTGTCTATTCGGAACCTTCAGTAATTCCTCCTCACCTATGCAGGCTCCAAAGGTGACCTATAAAAAGCCTTAAACTAATCTCCAAGTCCTCAGGCACTTCTTTCAAGTCTGGCTTTTAAATACCAACTTAAAACCTTGTATAGTTCTGAGACACTTTCGTTGTTCTACATCTTATTTGTATTACGCTTTCTAACTTGGCCCTAAGATTTGATGCTTCTGCTGAACCTTTGCTTAGCTTTTAAATCCCACTTTTGTTCTTTCTCTATACCTTTAAGCATGTGAATCCCATCTCAGTACTGTATACTAAGTCTGGGTCTCTATACTTCTATTTTATATATATATATATATATATATATATATATATATATATATATATATATATATATATAAATGTATATAGTTAGAAAAACAAAATTCTGATGTCTAGATTTTTATATCCCATATTATTGAATTTAGTGTTTACAAAATATTTCAAGGCTTTAGATCTCAATATATACCTATTCCACATTTTTATTTCTACTTCAAGTGTCATAGAGGCTGACTAGGAGTAACTTGGACTGAATTATATTCAGCTGAATTGTTGGTCAAGTGGGTACCATGGAAATCCTTAAACAACCCCGGCTGTTGCTGAGACCATGGTTGGCTCTCTGAAAATTGACATTGGGGCAGCATTGCTGAGGACAACACACACACACAACTCAGTGAGCATTGAAAAGTCATGCTGTTTTCTACTTAGAGCCTTCATCCTGTCAGAACTCTGGGAATCCCACAGAGGAGGCAGAAAGTGTAGGAGCTAGAAGGGATTGAGGACACTGAGAATTAGGCCTTCTAAGTCAAATGAATAAAGCTCAAATGAACTCTGGGAGACTGAAGCACCAAGTACAGGGCCTACATAGGTATGCACCAGGTTCTCTACAAATGCACACGCACACACACACACACACACACGCATATATATGGAGATAGAGAGAGAGAGAGAGAGAGAGAGAGAGAGAGAGAGAGAGAGAGAGAGAGAGAAGGATTTTATGGGATTCTTGAGTGTTGAGTGTGTGGGTCTTTGATTTTGTGACTACTATTTGGGCTTTTTTTCTTCTTTTGAGTTGCCTTGTCAAGTCTCAGTGTGATAGGTTTTGTTTTATCTTATGTTAATTTGTCATGTTTGTAAAAGAAAAGAAAAGAAAGAAAGAAAAAAAGAAGGAAAGAAAGAAAGAAATGTATTTACCAGTCACATGAAGAACTGGAGGTGAGGGAGGCTGGTTTCAAGTCATAATACCTGACACCGAAATCTGGTTTTTTCTTCTACATTCTCAGTTCCTCTTCTTCTGGGCTATTACTTTTCTCAGTGAAATCCTTCCTTATGAGAGCAACTCAATAGCTCCCCAAACACACACCTCTTTGGCTAGCAATAAGAAAGAGCGACTGTGTCTCAGCTCTTCATCACCTCCAAGAACTGTTTCATCTTTTCTGTCTAGGGTCATGTGACCACTGGCACAGTCTCCTGACTAGCAGAAAGGCAATGTTTTAGACTTGGACTTTGTGCTTTGTCATTGGAGCTGAGTTAGCAGAGTGCCTGTTAGAACATTTAAGTAATTGTGGAAAGGTAAATAAATCCTTCTAAAAGATAAGTGTCCCATCTGTACACTATTCAGAGGCAAGGTAAAACTTGTCAAAATGTCCTTTTTACCTATTGATTACTTATTATTTCCTTCTCGGACCATGAGACATTGACTTATCATTTCTGATCTTAATTGTAAAAAAGTTCTTTGTTTCATTGGGGTTCATAATAGATACATAATATTTATAAATAAGCTCTTCATGCAACAGTTCCGTGGTTTTCTTTCCTGCTGTTTTACTTAAAATTAGATCAGAACTACAGTGTGAACAAAGGAATGTTTGAAAAGTAGAAAACCAATACTAGTGGGATTTTGATAAACAGGAAGTTTGTTACTATTTTCTTTTCTGAGGGATTGTCTGCATTGTATATGCATGTGTGAGGCTCTCTTATTTTATTTTGTGTGTAGTAATACATTATATATTCGTGTGTGAAGGGTTTATCTTATTTTATTTTTTGTGGTGATGTGTATGAATGGGATGTGTATGATTTTCCAATCTTATGAAAAAGAACACCATTGGATAATAATTAGGAACAATTGTGATATACACTTAGTTGAAACCATTAGTGTTGTTCTATTCATGTGATCTTATATCCATTTGGGTTTTTTCACATTCCCTGTAAAGGAGTTTCGGAGCATTCATTATTTTAAATAGCCATGTTGTTTTACTTATCCTTTTTGATTCTTCCATGTGACTCCTACTTCACCTGGGAATAAGTCACAAATCTTTAATGTGGCTGCACAGTCCAGGATGCTCTGGCCTGGGTACTTCTTTTGCTGAAGCTCTCCCTCCTTTCTGCCCACTCACTCTGTGGAAGTTTCACCAGCCATCTCTCAGTACATGATTTCACACCCTCAAAGCTTGATGCTGCCACAAAGCTTTTCATGCCCTCTTCTGCCTATTCATTGCTCTATCTATGGTTTGATTCCTCGCTTCACTTCTTCCTTCATATGGTATAAGACTCTGTGAAAGTGTCTCCTCTTTTGAGTCACTTTCCATCTCTATCCCATATAACCTAGGGTCCCCAGGTTAGGCACTCTCACCTTTGAAGTCTACTTTGTTTGTTCCATTGTAACATATATGTTTCGTTTTTCATTTAATAACTGTTACCCTACAAGACTCTCAGTCCCAGAAAGAAAGGCTTGGTCATTACTGCTGTGCACCCAGAAAAGTCTGAAGCCTGTAGCTGGCTCTCTACACTTATTTGCTGAATAAAGTAATAAATTAGCTTAAAATATTTCCCTAATTTAGTAGCCAACTTTAAGGGATACTAATTCAGGTTGGTGTGATTTTTCCTGGAGACTAATTTTATCTTCAATAATACTGTTTAGTTACAGTTGGAGACTCTGGACATGGAGAACATTTGCTTGGGGAGGGACTGGTAGCCTAATGAGACTAGGATCTTTCAAGATAAGTCTCTTAAAACAAACAATAGTGATGAATTGTCTTCTGGGAAGACATTTGTGAATTGATTTGCTTCTTGCTGGAGAGTGCTTCCTGCATCTTGAAAGAAGCTATCCTGGTTAGAATGGTAATTTTGTCTCTAGCAGCACTGTAGCATTAGGTGGTTAAAGTATTATTAAAACTGAATTTGCATTTGACTTCCTTCTTCAGGATACTGCATCATTAGTTTTGTACATGAGAATCAAGTCCTTTGGCTGACCTGCGTTTCGGAGCTTCAGGGAACTGGAATTGGGAATGCTTACACAAAATCTTTCAAATATTGGTCCCTTATATCTGTGTTAGGGTATCTGGTAGACAGAACTAACTGAAACAACTCTGTTTTCCTTTCTTTGGAAGATGGGTAAGAAATGATTGGGGTGCTTATTTTTCCTTTAGGAAATCCTAAATTTGAATCCTTGTAGATAAAATGGATTGGCTGTAGAATATTTGAAGGTTTACCTATGCACAAGAAAAAATAAAAAGGAAAGCTGTCAAAGATTTAAAAGGAATAGTTCTGGATGGGAAAAATTTTGACCAATGCATGCAAGTTAAACAAGGTTCAAATGGGACATGGAAGAACGAGGTAAGGGACCTAAATTGCTGCATATGCTCCGATTTTTAATATGACAATTAGCAGCGGGTCCTTGAACTTCTCAAATGTCTAGGGTTTATCCATTGTTACCATTTCCAACTCTTTGACTGACTTTTCTAAATTCTTAATAAGGCATATTTAATATCTTTAATAAGGTATAAATTTCAGAAAATTCAACCAATCTTTTGTCTAGAATTTGGGTCATAACAGACATTGACTCATAGTGCATGGATTGAAAAGGAAGTTGTAGAACCATAGTAAAATGTTTCTGTACCTTTGTCTAGAAATCTGTAAAGACAAGAGTTTGTGCATGCAGCACCCATCACCCAGAACTGAAACACAATTACACACTCAGTAAATATCATTAGATGATGTGGTCAGGCACTGATCCTTCCCCCACTCACCACCACTAAAGGAGCCAACAGGAGTAACTCACATAATTCCAATCTACCGTCAAAAACATGGATATGTAGCCTCAGCCCTGTTTATGAAACATTCCTGATAGCCTCTGTGATAGTAAAGAGTGGGTAATGGGGGGGGGGTATAGGGAAAATAAAACATGGGAGGGACTGAAGGCAGGAAAAGGAATGAGAAAGCAATGGAACTGTAGCTTTGTTAAAAATCAAAACAATTAAATTAAATTTCAAAGAGTAAAAAGACTGACTTCACACAGGCTGTATCTCACATCCCTGCACCCTGCCATGTAGAAACTTCAGGACAACAAAGTGACAAGCCAAACATGACTGTCAGTCTTCCTACTGAGAAAGTCTGGCTCTAACTGGTCATGTGCCATTGTTTTAATCCAGCTAAATAAACAGTAAGACATTCCACTGGTTAAAGAGCAAGCAGAGAAACAAACAAACCAAAATGTTCCTGAATGGGAGCTTAAGCCTTGAGGAAGAAATGCAGCTTGGTGTGGAGACTTTATACAAGGAGCCTTGCAGCAGATGGTTAGAGTGATTGTCTCAGATCTCTGCTTCAGTGGCTACAACATCCTGCACAATCATGAGATAGGGCCAGAAGCAGTTTTCACTGAGCTTGTCATTAGCTGTAGACTGTGGTTCTTACTGTCCCAGGTCCCTGGAATGGTGACTCTTGCTAAGCCAGACTTCACAACTCTCCTCAAGTCTCATTAGTATTCCATACTATTGCCCTTCTGAACACAGTACCCACACAAAGTTCAGTTTTGTGACTCACTTCCTGAGCTGACACAGAACAGGGATAACAAGAAATCCATCAACTCAGGACTAAGAAGAAGGGAATTTTTCTCTGTTCAAGGTGTTGTAACAAAGCACCAAGACTTGGTTAGCATCTAAATAGTGCGAATTTATTTCTGAAAGTTCTGGAACCTAGGAAGTCCAAGATAAAATAACTTGTAGATTCAGCATCAAGTGAGGGGGTGGTGTTCTGATACAGGGAACACTTCAGAGGTACTGAGTTTTATGTTAGAAGAGCAAAAAACTTTCCTTAAAAGTGTTTTGTTTCACCAGTATAATCCAGGAGAGCCCTGATCTTGTGTCATAACCTCCTCTGCTTCTCAGTGCCATCTTAATGGCATAGGGTGTCAGCATTTAGATTTTAGAGTGACATAGCATTAACATTCTATTAGGGGATCAATGAGCAGTATAAACTTTTTAATGAACTCTTGAGATTAGAGGAAACACCTCTACCCTTGGTTTAGGAAGACAAGTTAAAGATTAATCAGGTAAAATGTTATTATCTGAATCCAGGAGAACAGTAGGACCAGGTCAAAGTTTTGCTCTAAGATTCATTCATTGTTTTTTTCACTGGAAGGTGGTATAACACTTTTGGGTACTATGAGCCAGTCCTTAAGGAGGTGGATTCCATGTTGGTTCTGGCTTGATTCCTCCAAGTTTTATGGCTGAAGTATGTGGTATTTTTAGCAATAGGGTCTTATGCTCTATATGGTAGGGTTTTTTTTTTTTTTTGACTCCCCTGACCAAATACATAAAGGTAAGTTTCCCATTCTCCATGCTGGAGATTTTGTTGGGTAGTCTACAGTTTGGGGAGAGCTGATTACCAATTCAAGTGGTCTAACTTCATTTAAACTCTCTATATGTGCACACACACACACACACACACACACACACACACACACACACACACACGTATTTTTAATTAAGTGTGAAATAAAGTTTCCATACCCCCTTTTCAAACATCCTACACTTTTATTCTCTCTGTATTACCTTCCTTTCCTCCTTCCAAGTTAAAGTCCATCTTCCCTTTTCCGTTTATGCCTTCATAAGCTTATGGACCACAATGATGATTGTATTGCCAAGATATCCTAAATGATGCACTATTGGCACTTCTGTCTTGGGAATACTCAGTGGCTGTCTAATTGGATTCAAGACCTCCTAAATAGGAGGGGACTCATGCCTGGTGCTTATAAAACTAGACAACTCCTCATGGCTGGTGAGAACATAGATGGTAGGAAAAAACCTATTACTGCCACTTTTCTAAACTAGTATAATTTGTAAATCCATTCTAAAAGCTTATCTGTATACCTACAGATGAATGCAGCTCTCAGTTCTCACCAAAGAAGTGCCATTCTTTGTATGTGGAGATGATTGCAGACATCCAAGACTAGCTGAAATGCAGACAACATACTGTAGCACAGTTGAGACTTTGCAAGCACAACCCTTACACCTGAGACTTAAAGAACATCACAATGGGAAGGTGGGAAGATTGTAAAACCCAGAAGATTAGGGAATCTACTGCAAGATGTCTTTTAGATCTGGCAGAAAGCAGCAACCTTGAAATAGTTACATTATTTTTGCCTAAACAAGACCTGCATAATGACAATGTCATTTAACAAGCTCACATGGATGGGTGAACGTCACAAAGCCCCACTCCTAGATGAAGAGCTCCAGGCAAATAATAGTTTCTGAGAGAGGGAGAATCAGTCTTATGCAGTCTTATCCTGATAGGTTGTCTTATAATCCCAAGTGGTCAGCCTTAAACTCATAAACATATAAGCAACACTAGATGGATTTAGATGAAGAATATATACATATTTGCATATATATGTATCTATGATAATAATTAAAGTAAAAGGCCATCAATTTATAGAGACTGGTGAAATATCGGTGTAATGGGGTAGAAATCATATGAACACAGTATACATGTAGGAAATTATTTTATAATTTAAATTTAAAAATAATATTGATTTCCTGTCTGCTGTAAACATGTACAGATTCTTTTCTTGGTTGCTGCTTTTTAAGTAGTGGGTATGATAACCATTTCCTTAATATATACAGTGCATAAAGTATGAGCCCTAATAAAGAGATTAACGTGTACAGGGAGATATACATATGTTATAGTCTAACACTGTTCTCTTTCTACATAGAACTTAAACCCATAAGGACTGTGATAAGCACTGTGATTCAGTATGGATGATGTATTTTTACCTCTAAAGTAGAGTTCAGGTTCCTGAGATATTTCAAGTCAGCATATTTTTATTACAGTTATTTTTCCTTTGCTGCTGTTTCTAATAATAGACTTCCCAGTAGCCTCTCTGCCTCGTGTTGCCACTCTTCTCCATTCCCTCATTCAATTAATCCTCTCATTTTCAACTCTAGCCATCTGAGGTTAAACAATCATTTCTCCCTCAAACTACTGCAACAGCTCCTTAGGAGGACCTAGTTAACTCCCTCAAAACAATTTTTCAATATAGAATGCACCTAATCAGTCTAGAATAATTATTTTAGGTATTTCTTTTACTTGCTAATTTTTTTTATAGAAGGAAGTTTATTTGGAGCTTATGGTTCCAGAGAGTGAGTTCATGACCACTATGGCAGAGAACATGGCAACCAGCAAGCAGACACGGCACTGGAGGAGTGGCTGAGAGCTCACATCTCAATCCACAAGCAGGAGGCTGAGAAAGCTAACTAGGAACAATCTAGGCTTTTAAAATCCCAAAGTGTGTCCCCAGTGACACCCCTTCTTCAACAGGGACACAGCTCCTAATCCTTTCCAAACAGTTCCACCAGCAGTAGACCAACTATTCAAACAGATGAGCCTATGAGGGGCATTCTCACCCAAACCAGTACAGTGAGAAAGGCTTGGCCTAAGTTCCGTGGGTGACATGATGGATTTTTTTTTATTTTTTTATTAAATTTATTTATTTATTAAAGATTTCTGTCCCTTCCCCGCCACCGTCTCCCATTTCCCTCCCCCCTCCCCAATCAAGTCCCCCTCCCTCCTCAGCCTGAAGAGCAATCAGGGTTCTCTGCCCTGTGGGAAGTCCTACTTGCTAAATTTTTAAAGACTGCCAAAAATGCCAATTGAAGCATGTTACTACAGCACTCCCACTGAGCTTTTCTCCTTCTCTGTGGCGGGGAATTTAAAGAATATGTGAATGAGGAGGATGCTTTACATCTTTGATATTGAAATATCTTTGTGTCCTTTTCCCTCTGCAACTTTTAATAGCTTTTCTTTGTTATTTACATTTAGTGTTTTAGTTATTGTGTGCCCAGGGAGTTTCTTTTCTGTCTCTGTCTGTTTGATGTTTTGTATGCCTCTTACATCTTGATGAACATTTCCTTAGATTTGGGAAGTTTTCTTCTATGATTTTGTTAAAAATATTTTGAGCAGGGGTTATTCTCCTACCTCTCTCTATATGATTTTTAGGTTTGGCCTTTTCACTGTGTCCCAGGGTTCCAGATGTCTTGTGCTTAGATTATTCTTATATTTAATATATTCTTTGACTGAGAGATCCATTTTCTTTCCAAGACCCAATATTATCTCTTTAGCTTAAGCCTCTCTGTTGGTGTGGCTTTTTATTAAACTTTATATTTGACTTCCTGTGTTTCTCATATGGATTTTGATTTCAGTTTGGCTTTTATCTAACAGTTCTATTTCTTTGTTAAAGTATATTTACACATTATGAGTTGTTTTCATTATTTCATTAAACTGTGTTTCCTTTTTATTGAAAATAGAGTTTACTAACGTATTATATTCTTATTATGATTTTCCCCTCACCCAAATTTTCCCAGATCCTCTATATTTCCCTATCCACCCAAATGCACAGGATTTCTTTGTCACTTTCATAGAAAAGGACATCTAAAAATAACAAGAATAAAATAAAGTTAGATAAAATAAAAACAAAACAGAATAGGATAAAACAAACAGAAGTAAAAGTTTCAAAGAAAAGATTAAAGAAACACACACACACACTTTTCCACATAGAAAAATCCCATAAAAATAAAAATCAAAAGGCAGCAATATATACAGAAAGGACCTGTAAGGAAAAATGGACGAAGCATGAGACAAAGAAAAGGCTATTGAATTCATTTTGTGTTGGCCATCTAATGCTGGGCCTGGGGCTTGAACTTTGGAGTTGTTTGAAAACCCAGTGAGACTCCACTAGAGAAAACTAATTTTTCATTTGTCAGGCGTTATCAATTGGAGATAGCTTCTGGTTTAGGGATGTAGGCTTGTCCACAGACCCTCTCAATGTTGAGACTCCATCAGGTCCAAACCTGTGCAGGCTCAGTGCCTGCTGCCACAGTCGCTATGAGTTTATATTGTGAATCAGTCCTGTTTGTTTCCTTGGTGTTCTCCATCCCCTCTGGCTGGAACAATCTTTCCACTTTCTCTTCTCCAGGGTTACCTGAGCCGCTAGGAGAGGGACCTGATAGGTATATCCCTTTTAGGATTGTATGTTCCACCATTTTTCACTCTCTGCCCATTGTCCAGCTGTGGGTCTCTTTATTTAATCCCATTTGCTGCAGGGCAAAGTTTCTCTAATGATAGATGAAAATTATGAAGATCTCTGAGTGTAGCATAATGCTTCAAGGAGCCATTTTATTGCTATGTTCTTTTAGAGAAACAATAATATTTGGTTTACCCCTAGGTCTCTGGCCTATCTAGTCTTATGTTCTTGGCTACCTGGCTTTGTGGATGAGTTCCATCACATGGAGTAGCCTCTAAATCCAACCAGATATTGACTGGTTACTCCCACAAGCCTTTGCCACTATTGTACTAGTACGTCTTGCAGGCATTGCACTGTTAGTTGGTAGATGTAACGTACCTTCCAGTACCTTAAATACTAGTCAGCAAGGATGAAAACTGTAGGTAGGCACCAGTTCAGCTTTTCCAAGTTCAATGAGTTGTATACCTTCAGTAATAGTGGCTTATAATTGTGGAGAGTAGCCAATAATAGCTTTCCTGGAACTGGAGCCTTCATTTGGTGTTGAGAGATGCCCACTTGTCGCTCTATCTCCCCTATTATTTGTCAATTCCATTTATATCACCTTCATATAGTTTATATTTTAGGAAATTTCTATTGTATTTGGTTTCCATTGCATCCCTCAAATTAGCACTTAGTTTTAGCTGGCTCTCTTTGTTTCTGGCCTATTATCCTCCTCTGCCCTCCTTCTCCCCATTTGATCCTTCCATTCCAGCCCCCCATCCGTTCATAAATATCTATTCTATATACATTCCTATGGTGATAGTCTCTCCACTTAGACTCTGAGTCTTTACCAAACCTGTGGGTTATATGGATTGTAGTTGCTTGTTGAAGATGTAATGGTGAACATCCACATATAAGTGAATACATACCAATTTGTCTTTTGGGATCTGGGATATTTCACTCCTACATTCATAGATCGGTGGGATTAATATAGTGAAAATCCTACCAAAAGCAATCCCCATCAGAATTCTAACACACTTCTTCACAGATCTTCAAAGTACGATTTTCAGCTTTATATGGAACTCCCTCCTCCCCCCACCCCAAAAAAGGAAAGAAAAGCAGGATAACTAAAACAATACTTAATAATATAGGAACTGCTGAAGGGCCGGAGGTATCACTCTCCCTAATCTCAAGTTGTACTAAAGAGCTATAGTAATACAAACAGCATAGTATTGGTACAAAACAGACACATCAATCTATGAAATAGAATTGAAGATTCAGAAATAAAATTATACACCATGGAGACCTATCATTGATAACAAGGCCAGATCTGGATTGGGCTCCTGGGATCCACAAATGGGCAGCTCGCAGCTACCTGTAACTCCAGCTCCCATGTGATCCAATATTTCTGTCCTCTTCTGGCATCTTCACACACACAGACACACACAGACACACACACACACAGACACACACACACACACGCACACATGCATGCACACACACAGAGTAGGGGTCAGGAAGAGAACCTGAAAGTAGAATGTTCTATATTTAGTACCTAAAAATAATATAGAGGCTTGGATTGTGTAGTTCTGTAGTAGAGTACTTTTCCTGAACATGAAGGTCTGGTTTTGATACCAACATTAAAAAAAAAATAAAATTTAATGACACGAACTACAGAGATGGCTCAGCATTTCAGGGTACACATTGCTCTTCCAGAGAACTTGAGTTCAATGAACAGCATCCATATTAGGTGATTTACCACCATCCTGATCTCCAGATCCAGAGGTGTCTATTGCCTCTAGCTTCTGCAAGCACCACATTCAGATGCACACACTCACCCCCCCCCACACACGCACATAAATACATACACATATATAGTTAAAACTAAATAGATTCTTTAAGAAAAAGAGAGATATTATAGTTTTAAGAGTTGGGCTCTGTGTCAAAGATCCGTGGAGAAAGAGTGAATTCCTAGTGACAGACATTCTGACTGTGAAGTGACTGACTCTGGTGTAGACATTCATATAAAGATATAAGAAACTAGAGGCAACAAAAAGAGACATAACAGAGTAAAGTATTTTAAAGGGTAGAGAAAACTTGAGCTGTAAGCCACATGTGGATCAAGAGGAGGGTATGGGATCAACAACAATTCTGCAGGAGCCTCGAATAGGGTTTGGAAATCCAATTAGGGAGCAGGAGAAGTGGGTGTTCCCTTATTAGCTTCTCTGCAGTGTGGGTGATGGACAAAGTACAATTAAGCCTGGTTTAGAACATGGGTGGTTAGTATCATTTATACTTTCGTATTGTCATGAAGGCATGAAGACTCAGTTACAGAAGTATGAAAATACTTGTATAACAACAATGGATAATATTTTCCATAAATTATTATAATGCAGGGGGGAGTATCTAAGGAAGCAATGTGGAAAGGGATTCCAGATAAGATCAAAGAGCTTAACAAAAGTTGCAGTGGAGGATGGCATGATTCTTCCTGGGTCTGCAGGGAGTCCTGAGACTCTAAACTTACAAATGAAGACACTGCTATCTTCATTCATATAGGAGAAGTGGTTTTCAACCTGTGGGTATAGACCCCTTGAGGGTCACAGATCAGATATTTACCTTAGGATTCATACACTAGCAAACTTGTAGTTATGAAGTAGCAATGAAAATAATTCTACAGGTCACCACAACGCGAGGAACTGTATTAAAGGGTCACAACACAAGCGAAGTTGAGAATCACTGCTCTGGAGACTCATTTTGCATCAGTTCTGTAGAATCTGGACAGGCATGTCAGTAGGCTTGCTTTATGAGCACATTAATCAGTGAGATGGATTTGAATTTTAACACCATTTACTTTTTGCATTTATATTATATTCACTAGCACATTCTACTTTGAAAATGAATCCCTTTGTTATGCAGCAGTCAAGACTTAGAAAACAACACTCAGCATGGGGTCTGTGTTTTCAACATTATTAGTCAGAAATGAGTTCCACAGAAGCAGATGATTTCCTGCTCAGAGGCTGTCACCCTGAGATCCATGCCCTGGGCTAAGGGGAGAAAGAAACGAGTGGGAACCTTCCTGGAGTCCTTCTCTCCTGTCACTGCTGACCTCTCACCTGGTTTGCAATTGTGAAAATACAATTACAAAGAGGAGCTGAACGTGGGAAAGAAAATTAAGTGATTCAGGATCACAATGTCTCTGAATTCCTTGGTATTTCAAATGAGTATCAAAACAATTTCTAAAGTTTCAAAGTGATTGTGAATGTTGGATATTTTGCATGCCATTGTTGCCATCCCCAAAACAAATTATGGGACTGGGCCAATGTATCTTCTCTAGGGACTACCTTCTAAAGGTTTAAAATTTTAGACAAGCCTTGTTCTGTTTGCTTTCAGTGAGTAGAGCTGCAGCACAGAGCAGGAAGCATCTCGTTTGTTTGGTTGGGTGTCACACCTTGTCACACTCACTGGAACGTGTGGTTTGTATAAGCTTAACTCAGATATAGCAGCAGTTCAGTTCTGTTTATCACATGTAGATAAAACTATCATAGATGTTATTGCTGTTATCACTACATTTTCAGCTTCACTTGCTATATGTGAGAGATTTTGAAGCCCAATTTTTCTATTGGGATTTAGCTTTAGGATCTCTCTCTCTCTCTCTCTCTCTCTCTCTCTCTCTCTCTCTCTCTCTCTCTCTCTCTCTCTCTCTCTCTCCCTCTCTCTCTCTCCCTTCCTCTCCCCCCCACCTGTCTTGCAAGGTCTCAAGTAGTTTAGGCTGTCTTTAAACTTTCTATGCAATGAAGATAACCTAGAATTCCTGACTCTACTTCCTGGGTCTTAGGATTACACCATCACACCTGGAAAACATCTTGATTCTTTTCTACAAATTGTTTAATGAGTGCCATTTGACCAGTGTTATACCCATAATTGTTTCAATTTCTGTTTACCTTGATATTATGTAATTGAAAACAGATCCATCAACTCCTCCTCACCAATTGCTTATCTAGGAGACAACGTGCTGAGAGAGACAATGCATGGCCTCTGCATAACCACATCCCCATTTGAAAACAAATGCTTAAGTCTTCCTTTTGGAGACCCAAATATTGTCCTGCCAGTGAGTAAAGGTGAATCTCTGGGTGTTCCAGACTAGCCAGGGATGTATAGTGGGAAGAAGGAAGAGGAGGGGAAGGGAGGAGTAAGAAGAGTAGCAGGAGGAGAGAAAGAGGAAGAGGAAGAAAAGGAGGAGGAGGAAGAAGAAAAAGTGATTATTATTTGACTAGACTTGTCATGTTCTATATTATAAATATTGCTTAAGTGTAAGAATTTATATTCATTTCATCTTTTAAAAATTCATTTGGCGTTATGGAATTTCACAGCCTTAAATTGTCCCACTTAGTTATACTTCTCATTGAGGCTGAACATTTGAAGTTTGATCTGACTCTTTTATCTTTTTAATAACACCTTTCAAAGCAGTGAAAAGATCCATGCTTTTTCTCAAGACAGGTTAGTCAGCTATGGATTTCCCCTGCTACCTTCAATTCCTTTCACTTCTCTTCATTTTAAAGACATTGGAGTGCACACGAGATTATCTCAGCTGTACTGTTAGGAGCCAATACTATATTATACCATGTTGCACTGGGGAGAGGTGGCAAGCCACCGGAAACTCAATAATGGCTTTCTGACATCTTTGAGTTTTTTGTTCTTCTATGAATCTTAGTTCATTTTTTTAAATAAAATGTGTAAATGGGTAACTCTTGCCTCAAGATTTAATTGTTTTACCTTTGTTATAAGCCTGATGTCTTCATTGTCTGTTTTAATATTTATTATATAATGATTATATTTGTAATTCTGAATCTCTTGTAGAATGTGGTATTTTATAAGTTCTTATTAAACAAGATATTTCAGTGAGATTTCATGAAATCCAGAATTATATACATTTCTTATTTGCCCCCAATTATAATAGGATGAATAATGATACATTCTTTTAGAAATTTGTTCCTTAAAAGGAACAAGCTCTTCTATTGTTAAAATAGCTTATATACGACATAGCTATTGTTGAAGTACCTGATAAGCTACATGTATATTATATGTCAAAAAGCTTTCAGCAACTATATAGCCTATTGTATTAAGTATATATTTTGTTTGACTGTGTTTTATGAAATATTAACAGCATCTAATTCTACATCTCCCAGTAAATGAATAAAACTTGTACTGTCTCTACACCCTAATTTATCAGAAGCTTGGAACAGTTCAGGATTTAAATTGTGTAATTAGTTTGGCTTTAGCACAAGCACGCTTTAGACATAAAAGAACAGAGCACACCAGGAGTAATAACCAGCCCGTGACAGGCCTATCAGCTGGACAGATGGTGGTAATTCTGGTTAAGTGTCCTCTTCGAGAGTGCTTGGAAGCACAGTAGGTGTAATATTCAAAACTGGAATTCATAGCTCAGAGCTACACAGGTTGTGAAAATAACAAAATAAGAATCTAGTAGGTAGGCTTTAATTTATAAACAATTGTTAAATTATTTTGAGTGAAAAAAAGGTTCTTTTGTTTGTGTATGAAACTGAAATTGTGACATCTCTGAACATAGTTTTGAAAGCTGTATGGTTTATAGGCCTTTTATCTTTTAGATTTAATGTCTTTTTTTTTAAATCTAAAATCTTTGGACAAGGATATCCCTTTTCCTTATTTCCTTCATAGAGAATCCTATTTAATTTGAATTTTATTTTGTTTTGAAAAAGGGGACTTTTACACTGTGTCAAGAAGATACTCTCATTCACATCTTCTTCCCTCTTATCTCCTTCACGAAGTAGGAGGACATAACACAGAGGAAAGCATCTCCACACCAGGAGGGTTAGCACAGAGGAAAGCCTCACCACATCACCATCTTTGCACTGTAGGGAAGTGCGGTAGCACAGCTGCCCACAGGGTGGTTGTAAAGCGAATTTCTACAACCATAGAAAGACATGGAGCTTCACATCTGGACAGCATATTAGTGGTATCAAATGCATGTGTTTGGAAGTATCTCAAAGCTATAGAATGTGTATTGTATATTAGAGCTTGCTCTACCAACAATTTCATCTTTTTTTCTTGTATGTTTTCATAGTTACTCAGTAAGAGGCAACAAATTACAAGAAAAATATTCATTTTACTCATCTACATCATATAAAGACTATGTGTTTTCCTTAGGGATAAAAGGCTAGATTTCACTTTGATTTGAAGCTTCAAAAATAACTGGTCTTTTTCCCCTCTTTTCTGAGCATTTGGTATATGGAGACTACACAAGATTGTTTGCCTCTCCTTTGGCAACATGGCAAGTGTCACTTGGCATTTATTTCTGGAAGGAACTGTGTGATCTTTCCTATGGATTGAGAGAAGAGACTGCCCTGCGAGGCTGGTTGAGTCAATGTGCAGGATCTATGACTTTCTGATAACTCTTAGAGAGGAAGAAAAACACAGCATATTTAAGTTGTAATTTCCACTCAGCTGGGCTGAAAAATTGGTCCAAATAACAAATTCAGCTAAGTAGAGAGTGAGGCAGTGGCTCTTAATTTTCAGAATCCTCTAGCATCATCTGGAGGGCTGGGATTCCTCAGAGTCCTGATTCAGTATTTCTAAGGACAAGCTGAATACCTGGTATTTCTAAAAAGCACCAGGTGATTGTGGTCCTGGTCGGGAAGTGTGCTTTAAGAGCTATTATATAAAAATTAACTAATCTTTCTTATTTCTCATCTCGCCTAACACAGTGCCTGTATCCAACATATACTCAGCAAATCAGTATTTGTTTTACACTGAATTCAAATTCCCATATGTATGCCTCATAGTTTGCTGTCAAATTCTAGTTTCTACATTCTATTCTCTCAGCAAGTGTCACAAAGGAAAATATAACACTTTGGGTATCAAGTAGATCTAATTTTCATCTTAATTGACTATCATGTCTCTATTAAACTGACAAGGTTATTTTCTTCATAGAATCTATCAGAATATAAGGTTATCTTTATCACTCATTTATATTGTAGCAGATAGCCTCCATTCCCACAGATACAAAGTCTGCATCTACCTTGCTTAATCCTGTTCACTGCTGCTATCAATGGGTGTGAAATGCCTAGAGAATGGATGAAGAAACAGACTACTGTAAAATTTATCAAATTGCAAGTATCAGTCTTACAGAATTGGTACTGCACATTTCCTTGTTATAAGGAAAATCACATCATTCTCAGACAAAATTGAGAAGTGGCTAAATAATTCAAGCATGCTTAGCCATATCTAAAGAACAGTGTTTGTGGAAATTAAGGTTAATATGCAAATATTTCTTATATCCCTTCTCTATCCTCATGCCTACTGAAGACATTTTCCATGGCTCGATAATTTTCTATCACTTCCTATTCTTCTCTACTCCTCCATCTCTGTACTTATTAACCTATCTCTCAGCTTCTTCAGATACACTGAGTGAAGATCAATGTTATCTTTTCCTGCCAAGAGTCACACACTAATTTATTCAACTCTATGAACATCTACAATGCATGCTGTGGGATCAAGGGTTAAGAGGCAATAGTTGGAAAGGAGGGATTAGAAGAAGATGGGAGAATAGGAGGACAGGGTGGAAAAAAATACTGTGAGGTGTAAATAACACCAAAGATATTAAAAAGAGTCACATGAAATCATACCACTGTAGAAGCTTCCTAACATGTATGCACATGTACAAAAACAATTAAAATGGAATTATTCTATAATGGCATTGCAATGCAACTATTAGACAAATAAAAAGTAGAGTGTCAATAATGAGTTATCTCTTTTGGAACATTGACCATTGAAGTTTCATAGATCGGGAAATATTACAGGCTATTACAATACTATTGTTTACACTCCAGAACTTGAGGATAGGACTCTATTTACTGAATATACTCAGGTGATTAAGAGAACATGAAAGAATCAAACTGGTACTCACCTAGAAGCTTCATCACTATTGGTGCTAAAAGATGCTATGCATGCTACCATAGGAGAAAAGTAATTATTAGTCTAGCTATGAATCTATTGTAGTTAGTAAAGCTATAATAATGACTGGCCTGGGAAACATGCCTACTGGTGCAATAGTGACATGGACATTATGGAGTTACCAATCATTTCCTGATAGGACTTAAGGCCTACTCCATGAATTGGCCAAGAATATGTCTCTAGACAAGGTTTATATCTTAATGGAGGCTCCATTACTATTATCCTGCTAATGGACACAATATTAAACCAACTTCTACTTATATTGCTATATCCACGGAATAGTGCACCTCTCTATCTGTACCAGAGAAACTTCAGTTTTATCAGATAGTAGTGATGAACCCAGAGACCCCCCATTGGTCAAGGATCAGAGAATAAGAGGAAATTAAATGTTCAGCCCCAAATAGGGTGTCTATATCCACAATCTCTTCTCCTAAGGCACCAGATGGTTTCAGAAGTTGTGGGCAGAAAGATTGCAAGGGCCATAAGTGGTGGATGACTGCAAGGGTACAGCAGGGAAGGTGAGTATGGGAATTCACAGTGGTTGGGACAGCATTCATGAGTCCTATGTGAGTTCAAGCCAGACCCAATCTCTGGCTGAGGAGATGTTGGAAAGTCATGGTTGTTAGTAGATTTAGGATTATCTCTCCTTAAAACTGCAGCACCTGGTAAATTAATCATCCTCTTGTATAAGGACACACACCAAGAATACACAAAGAGCACAAATTGGACTTAATAGCTTAAATAAATAGGACACAAAGTAGAGAAGGATGGCTGGATTGGAGGAGTGTGTTGGGTAATAATATGATGAAAACACACTGTATAATATTGTCAAAAACTAATAGAAATGAGAAAAACAATGAGAGCTTATTAATTTGTATAATAATGTAATCTATGATTAAATCACAAATTTTGATCCATGATTAAAAATCACAAAAACAGATTTAAATGGAAAATCATATTTAACTAGAGATGACTCCGATTAACATATTAATGATTTTCTGTCCAGTTTCTTGTCATGCATGCTGTTACTCACTGTGCTTGTCTCTCCCTATTTGGAATTGTAATATGGGAAAGACCTTCCAACTGAATAGAAAAGTAGTGAAAGTCACAGAAATTTTAAAAATGCAGAAAGTATAGAGGAAAAGTGGCCATAATATTACAGTCAATGGTAACTAAAATTCTGGCAAATTTCCTTGGAGCCTTTTAATCATGGCCAACATTTCACCAAGCTGAGATCATTTTCCTTTCATGGCAATTCAAAGAGCACTCAGTCAGTGACTTAGCCAAAAATACAAGAAAGGTTTGTGATGCCAAGTAACATCTGCCACACAATGATCTTCATTAGTCAAAATAAAAATAACAGTGTTTTTGATTTTAGCCATTCTGACAGGTGTAAGATGGTATCTTAAAGTTGTCTTGATTTGCATTTCCGTGATCGCTAAGGAAGTTGAGAATGACCTTAAGTGTCTTTTGGTCCTTTGAACTTCTTCTGTTGAGAATTCTCTGTTCAGCTCAGTGCCCCATTTTTATAATTGGGTTGATTAGCCTTTTAGAGTCTAGTTTCTTGAGTTCTTTATATATTTTAGAGATCAGACCTTTGTCAGTTGCGGGGTTGGTGAAGATCTTCTCCCAGTCAGTGGGTAGCCTTTTTGTCTTAGTGACAGTGTCCTTTGCTTTACAGAAGCTTCTTAGTCTCAGGAGGTCCCATTTATTCAATGATGCCCTTAGTGTCTGTGCTGCTGGGGTTATACGTAGGAAGTGGTCTCCTGTGCCCATGTGTTGTAGAGTACTTCCCACTTTCTCTTCTATCAGGTTCAGTGTGTTCGGACTGATATTGAGGTCTTTAATCCATTTGGACTTGAGTTTTGTACATGGTGATAGATATGGATCTATTTTCATTCTTCTACAGGTTGACATCCAGTTTTGCCAGCACAGTTGAAGATGCTCTCTTTTTTCCATTGTATACTTTTAGCTCCTTTATCGAAAATCAGGTGTTCATAGGTTTGTGGGTTAAAGTCAGGGTCTTCTATTTGATTCCATTGGTTGACTTCTCTGTTTTTATGCCAATACCAAGCTGTTTTCAATACTGTAGCTCTGTAATAGAGTTTGAAGTCAGGGATGGTAATGCCTCCAGATGATCCTTTATTGTATAAGATTGTTTTGGCTATCCTGGGTTTTTTGTTTTTCCATATAAAGTTGATTATTGTCTTCTCAAGGTCTGTGAAGAATTTTGACAGGATTTTATGGGGATTGCATTGAATCTATAAATTGCTTTTGGTATAATTGCCATTTTTACTATGTTGATCCTCCCAATCCAAGAGCAAGGGAGGATCCTTCCATTTTCTGGCGTCCTTTTCAATTTCTTACTTCAAAGACTTAAAGTTCTTGTCAAATAGATTTTTCACTTTCTTGGTCAGAGTTACCCCAAGATATTTTATGCTGTTTGTGGCTATCGTAAAAGGTGATGCTTCTCTGATTTCCCTCTATACTTCCTTAGTGTATAGGAAGGCAACTGATTTCTTGGAGTTGATCTTGTATCCTAGCAGCATTATTTGTAATAGCCAAAACCTGGAAACAACCTAGATGCCCTTCAATGGAAGAATGAATAAAAAAAAAGTGTGAAATATATACACATTAGAGTACTACTCAGCGGTAAAAAACAATGACATCTTGAACTTTGCATGCAAATGGATGGAAATAGAAAACACTATTCTGAGTGAGGTAATCCAGACCCAAAAAGATGAATTTGGTATGTACTCACTCATAAGTGGATTCTAGACATAAATAAAGGTTAGTGAGCCTATAATTCGCGATCCTAGAGAAGCTAAATAAGAAGGTGAACCCAAAGAAAAACATATAGTTATCCACCTGAATATTGGAAGTAGACTAGATTGCCAGGCAAAAATTGGGATCTTGGGGGTGGTAGTGGGGTGGGGGTAAAAGGAGATGGGGAGATGGGGAGAGAAAAGTGAGGAAGCGAGGATGGGGAGACCCTGGGGGAATGGATGGTTGGGATGGAGGAAGGGTGGATATGGGAGCAGGGAAAAAGATATCTTAATTAAAGGAGCAATTTTAGAGTTGGCAAGAGACTTGACTGTACAGGGGTTCCCAGGTATCCCTGGAGCTATCCCCAGCTAGTTCCTTGGGCAGCTGAGGAGAGGGAGCCTGAAATGGCCCTATCCTATAGCCATACTGATGAATATCTTGCATATCACCATAGAACCTTCATCTGGCAATGAATGGGGATAGAGACAGAGACCCACATTGGAGTGCTGGACTGAGATCCCAAGACCCAAATGAGGAGCAGAAGGAGGGAGAACATGAACAAGGAAGTCAGGACTGCGAGGGGTGCTCCCACGCACCGAGATGGTGGGGCTGATCTAATGGGAGCTCACCAAGGCCAGCTCGACTGGAACTGAAAAAAGCATGGGATCAAACCGGACTCTCTGAACGTGGCAGACAATGAAGGCTGACTGAGAAGCCAAGGACAATGGCACGGAGTTTTGATCCTACTGCATGTACTGGCTTTGAGGGAGCCTAGTCTGTTTAGATGCGCACCTTCCTGGACCTGGATGGAGGGGGGAGGACTTTGGACTTCCCACAGGGCAGGGAACCCTGACTGCTCTTTGGACTGGAGATGGAGGGGGAGGGGAGATGGAGGGAGGGGGAGAAAAACGAGAGGTGGGGAGGAGGTGGAAATTTTTAATATTAAAAAATAAAATAAATTCCATAGTTTCTTCATCCATTCTTCCATTGAAGGGCATCTAGGTTGTTTCCAGGTTCTGGCTATCACAAACAATGCTGCTATGAACATTGTAGAGCATATACTTTTGTTGTATGATAAGGCCTCTCTTGGGTATATTCCCAAGAGTGGTATTGCTGGGTCCAAGGGTAAGTTGATCCCGAATTTCCTGAGAAACCGCCATACTGCCTTCCAAAGTGGTTGCACAAGTTTGCATTCCCACCAGCAATGGATGAGTGTACCCCTTTCTCCACAACCTCTCCAGCAAAGGCTATCATTGGTATTTTTGATTTTAGCCATTCTGACAGGTGTAAGATGGTATCTTAAAGTTGTCTTGATTTGCATTTCCCTGATCGCTAAGGAAGTTGAGCATGACCTTAAGTGTCTTTTGGCCATTTGAAGTTCTTCTGTTGAGAATTCTCTGTTCAGCTCAATGCCCCATTTTATAATTGGGTTGATTAGCCTTTTACAGTACTCTAATATGTATGGAATTTATACATATTAGAGTACTACTCAGCAATAAAAAACAAGGACTTCATGAATTTTGCATACAAATGGATGGAAATAGAAAACACTATCCTGAGTGAGGTAAGCCAGACCCAAAAAGAGGAACATGGGATGTACTCACTCATATTTGGTTCCTAGCCATAAACCAAGGACATTGAGCTTATAGTTAGTGATCCTAGAGAAGCTAAATAAGGAGAACCCAAAGAAAAACATATAGGCATCCTCCTGAATATTAACCTTCAGCAAGCGATGAAAGGAGACAGAGACAGAGACCCAAATTGGAGCACAGGACTGAAATCTCAAGGTCCAAATCAGGAGCAGAAGGAGAGAGAGCACGAGCATGGAACTCAGGACCGTGAGGGGTGCACCCACACACTGAAACAATGGGGATGTTCTATTGGGAACTCACCAAGGCCAGCTGGCCTGGGTCTGGAAAAGCCTGGGATAAAACCGGACTCTCTGAACATAGCGGACAATGAGGACTACTGAGAACTCAAGAACAATGGCAATGGGTTTCTGATCCTACTGAACGCACTGGCTTTGTGGGAGCCTAGGCAGGTTGGATGCTCAACTTACTAGACCTGGATGGAGGTGGGGGTTCCTTGGACTTCCCACAGGACAGGGAACCCTGATTGCTTTTCGGGCTGGGGGGAGACTTAATTGGGGGAGGGGGAGGGAAATGGGAGGCGGCGGCGGGGAAGAGACAGAAATCTTTAATAAATAAATAAATAAAAAAAAGAAACATAACAAAAAAAATAAATAAATAAAATAAAAAAGAGATTCCAATATCTTTCTCTTGTGTTATATCTGGCTGTGGGTCCCTGTATTTGTTCCCATCTGCTACAGGAGGAAGAGTCTAGATGATGCCTGCATAAGTCACCAATCTATTAGTATAGCAGACTAGCATGAGGGTAATTTTATGGTCACATTTTTTAGACTAGTAGAATTTGATTTTACCCCAGGGCTCTAGGATGCCTAGTCGCTGGTTCTTTGTCACCATGGCAGTGTTGGTTATGCTTTCTATCTCATGGAGAGGGCCTTACATCAAATCAGATATTGGTTGGTTATTCCTACAAGCTTTGTGCCATCATTACCCCCAAGACATATTGAAAGCAAGACAAAAGGTAGGTCAAGGGTTTGGGGGCTGGTTTGGTGTCTGCATTTGACTTTCCATAGCCTAAGAGTACCTTACTGCATCAGAGACATTAGAAAGTAGTGGTAAAGGGTTCATGAAGGCACCAGCTCCAGTTCTTCATGTTCAATGAGTTATGCAGGTGTTGTCCTTGGCAATAGGGCCCCACTGTTTTTATTTGTGTTTTCAGGGTGATGCTTAATTTTTCTTTCATATTAGTTCTGTGCTTAAGCTATTCTATAACAATGGAACTCTAAATCATGGTTTTGATTCAGTTTTCAATTTCAAATTTTATTTTCCAGTCACACATATGCACACACACCACACCCATGTGCACACACACACACACACACACACACACACACACACACACACCACGGAGAACTTAACAGGGCAAGGACAGTCTGAGTGGACCATGAACAGACCCTTCTTCTAAGGATAAATACATGTCACAGAGGTAAGAACTGACAAGGAAGATAAGGCAATGCAATGTAAGGTAAGGTAATGTAAAGTAAAAAGAAAAAGAAAGAATGAAAAAGAAATAATGTAAAGGGGGAGGGAAAAGAAAACAGGAATAAAGAGAAATGATCAGCTGATTCTATTGGTGTTTCGTGAGAATTAGCAAAAAAATGCTACAAAATTTTTAGTACCACTAATGAAAAAAGAAAGGACTATGGTTTTTGTTTTGTGTGTGTGTGCTCCAGTTTACTCTAAGTCTCCTGTAATTGCAATGAAAAATTAGGCAAAGTATAGGAAAATAAGTAATTGCATTATTTCAAGGCTTTGCTTGCACTTAATCCATATAATTCTTCTACTGCTACCTCAACTTAATCTCCAGGCCTTGAGTTAAAAACAACAAACAAAAATGGCCATTTTATTTCCAAAACAATAAATTAAAGAACATTTTGTTTATTATGCTCTCATTAAAAAAGGCATTTTTGATGGCTGGACTATATTTTCTGAGGAAACAATAGGTAACAGAACAGCAGAGTTGCAGGAAAGGCTGTTTCAGCGTGTTCTCTTTGATTAATGAAACACTGCTATTCATATAGTCAGTCAGTTACTTGGAAGAATTTCTTCCACTTAATGAATGGAAGTAATGAGAATACTGTTGCGGAGTATATGGGAAACCCAATTCATAAGTGCCCTACTTTCTTCAAATTCCATGTACTATCTCAGTGCTCAGGAAGAAAGGATATTTGAAATACTATAGGCCATGCGACAATGTAGAATGTTAACTAGTTCTATGAAAATTTGATACTTGGATTCATTACTTCTGCCCAACCAAACTGAATGCACACAGCAAGGTATACGTGGATGAATAATATAAACCTCCCATATCCAGTTCCATGTCAAGTAACAACTGACACAATAGTATCACCTTTTTAGTTAATCAAAAGTTACTGTCAAAATAAATATGGTAATAAATATTCATTAGACTTTGTGCAGTATTCCAAATACTTCGTATAAATATGCTTTCAAACCAACCTAGAGAGATATGTTCTGTTGTTAATTAAATATACGAGGAAGAATTATATGCTGTCTCCTGTTAGTCCTGCTCTCTTGATGAACATGGCATTATCCAGCCTTATTGGTATGGATAGAACCCATCACTTGTTCCAGAAATATTAAGGCAAATGGTGAAAAGATCTGAAGGAATCCATTGAAGTTCTAATCAGTTACCTTGGAGTAAACCTAAAGAGAGAAAATTCTGTATGGTGTTTACTTTATCATGTGATCCCTTTACAACGGTCCTCATCCTGACCCTAAGAAAGAGTGGAGAAGTTAGAGCCACCCTCTTTTGCTACTCCTCAAACATAAGCCCTGAACACTTCCTGTGTAGTGGGGGCTGTCTCCAGGAACTAAGAGTCTCAGCCCTGTAAACTCCAAACCCAAACTGGACCAATAACTTGAATGTGTTTCTAGTGGGCTCTAGGCTCCATGAAAGATTCAGTCCCGGAGCTGTTGGGTTTTGTCTAAATGAACACTGGAAGCAGACCCAGGTAATCCATGATTAGATAGCTGGGCCTTGGACACCGTGAGATGAAAGGTGTTTTAAGCCATCAGGTTTAAGGTGACTCATTATATAATATCTACATGCCCCCATCTTTCAAGTAAACTAAAGGAATAATTTGCATTCCCTTGTAACTAGGTCACTGCAAAACCAAGATTCAATTCTATACAGCCTAAATGCTGAGCTGTATGACTAATTCTTTGTTATTAGATTTTAAAAAATCTGATTGGTGCCTATAGGCCCACATGAGAAGTAATATTAAACATACAACAGTAAATGCCTACTGCACTTTTCTAAACATTGTATATCAAGTTAGTTATTTTGGGTAGTAAAAGACTTACTTCAATCTCAATTGGGCAGTACAGTCCAGGTTATCCCAGATGAAGACTATTCTTTTTAAACTACACTTCTGAAAATCATCAAGTACCAATTACATCCCATTCTTTGAACTTCTTTTGCTTTAGATACCTTTAATTTCTATATGTAGAATGTAATTTTGAGAATTTTTACGAAATTTGTGCACATTTTGCTTCAAGCTATATTTTATATAATAAAATAGAAATTCTATTTTCAAGATGGAAATATTTGTTGTAGAATGCCCATTGTAAGAAGCTGAGTTATTTGGAACCAAAGAGCGGCTAGGCACATTGGCTCACACCTGCGGTCCCTACACAGGGAAGGTTCACACAGGGGGATTATGCTGAATTTGTGGCGAGTCTGGACTGCAGAGTGAGACATAATATCCCCTGAAGGAAGAATGAACAAATGACAAAAATCAAGCCCAAATAATTTTTAAAGGAATGAAGGAGTTAACTGTAGAACTCTCAAAAGGGATTCTCCACCCTCCAAAGGAAGCCTAGTAGCTCAAGTAATTGATCTTGAGTGTAGGAATTCTTCATTATTAACACATGAAAAACCTATTTTGACTTACGGAATTTTACTAAGACTCTCTTCAATAAATGTAAATTCTCTACGGTAAACTGTTAGACCGTGAATAGTTTTACAACAGTGAATTGGATTTGTGAGATTTAATATCTAAATAGTTTTACTGTTAAGCTGCTAATTAAAGCAAGCCATTTTCATTTATATGTGATAATTATTGCTAATAGTATTTTTTGTTTTGTTTTGTTTGTTTTTTAAGACAAAGTTTCTCTGTAGCTTTGAGCCTGCCCTGGAACTAGCTCTTGTAGACCAGGATGGCCTCGAATTCACAGAGATCCACCTGCCTCTGCCTTTCAAGTGCTGAGATTAAAGGCATGTGCCACCACCACCTGGCTGTTAATATTTTTTAAAGGTCAAAGTAATGTCCAAAGAGTTTACTTTAAAACTAGAATGCTTAGGATGGTAAGCCACTAACATATCAAACTGACTTCAATATTTTGATTGAATGATTTAAACCAAATATAATATATTTTGTATAAATTTTTGTTGTGTTTTTTGTTAACTACTAATTCAATACAGATTTAATGAATCAATAATCTTGACTTTACCTTTAATAAATTCTAATTAAAGTATTTGGAACGCCTCATTACTTGATCCAATGCAGTTGTCAATATAAAACATCCACAAACTGTTCTGTCAGAGTAAAGTAGCAACTAAACTACTTATGGTGCTAAGTGCAACACCTTCACACTATGATGGAAATATATGCGATACTGTAGAGACATAATTACATCTTTCAGACCTCAGCTCGGGGAAATAATTTAATGGGAAAGTGTATGCTTGTTCTCCTGTTTCTCAATTATCAACTTATTTTAATTCCATTTTCTACACAACAACCTGCTCAGCTTCACTTTTCAGAGCCTTGGAAAGCTGGAATCTACATAAGCCCTTATTTCTTTCTGTTTACAGTAAAAAGATTCCATCATATGCACATAAAATTCACCATTCTCCTGACTTTTAGATAGTAAGAAGGATTCTACCAAAACCCTTTCCCCTGTATTTCTTAGGGCTGCCCCTCCACTTTCTCCTTTTAGCTTAATCTTTACTCATGGATTTCATCCTTGTTTGCAGTTCATGAAAGAGGGCTCTTTTGCTCTGTGGCTTCTTCAATATAAAATATAGACAAGTGTATTATTAAGGTAAATTAACAGTGAAACGTTTGATGTCATGTAAGAAAACCAGGGAAGACCTTCATGTTGGTCAAGAAAGGCCTTTTTGATATATCACTCACAAGGACAGTCAATCACTTCCCATTTATTGTTGTGCTCAATCATACAGATCACAGGCCAATAAAATGTTTGATAGATTTTTATCTCATCTGTGAAACAGAACCATGGCCTTGACTTAGTAAAATATTCATTTAAATGCCTTGGAGATGTTGCTTTGAATGAATATTTGAATGCTGGCCAGATATTTCTCATTGAATGCTTCCAGCCAATCAATATTAACTTTCAAAATAAAATGACATGCTCTCATTTTATAATAAAAGAAATCACATTTTCAAAGTCCAAGCCAGGAATCCAATAAAACTATGTAAAAACAGTTTCTGGATCTCAAGAAGGTACTTTAAACAAGTTGTGTTATCAAATGAGGCTACTCATATGTGAGAACCTAATCTAGATCACAAATCATAAATCACTATTATAAATCCTATAAAGAAAATTCCTCTTGTGGCATTTCTTCTTTTAGTAAAATAAAAACACTAACAGAGTTCACACTATCATTTCTGGCATAATTTGAACTGTAAATTAATGAAATCAAAAACAAAGGACTCTCTACTAAAATCTACCCCTTTCATTTGCCAGAAGAAGTTTATTCTTTAATTGCTCTTCTTTGGAATAATTATACATTTTCATCCTGTGGTATATCATTTATACATTCTTCATAAAAGTACTGTATAATGTCATCTGGAAGTTCATAACATAGGAGACCAAACATTCCATGCCAAAGACTGGACAAGGACAAGCTCTATGAAGACTTTTTTCTTTACAAGGCTGTTTGTGCTTTTGCACTGAGGTTGAAATATTGGTGTTCAGTAAAATTACCTAGGGGTGTCATTAAAATATTGTTTGGTAGGCTCATTTCAGGAAGCTGATTCTATAGGTCTGGACTGAGGGCAATAATTTGCATTTGTAAGCCTTTTCACATATGCCAATCTGAGGAGAGAAAAAGAACGGTTGCTCTGCTAGCATCACTGCAGTTCCAGAAAGTAAGGCTTTAAAGCAAACTGTATTCAGCAGAACAGAGGGATATACTTCAGTGTTAAGGACTAAAATAGCATCCTATATTGTAAGTAGTTAATCTAATAACAGTAACAATATTTATTTAAAAATTGTTATCTGCTGCGCCACATATGAATTTACTTAATTTTTGACATGATTCTATGACATTTACACTAATATCCAATTTTACAACTTAAAGAAGTATACCACAGTGATGTTTAAGGTCTTATGGTTAGGAGACGGCAGACTGAAGATTTGAACTAGTTATTGACCCCAGAGCATCCACTTTTTCTCGCTATGGTGCTATGATCTGAATTATGTCTTATAAAAATTGCCTCATACTTTCAAGCCCTCCCTAACTCTGACTTTATTTGGAGGCAGAGATATTGGATGGTGATTAAAATTAAATGAAGTCATAAATACAAGTATTAGATAGGACTGCTTGGCTAAGACTAGATAGGGAAAAAAAAATCTCATGTGTCCTCCAGGCACACCTGAGAAAAAAGACTGCATGCACAGTGAGAATGCAGAGCCCCACAAACCTGGATTTTGTGTTCCCAGACTTGAGGACTGAAAAATTAACTTTCTGATGATGTAGGTGTTGTTTTCTATCTGTTGCTTTCATTGGTTAATTAATAAAGAAACTGCCTTGGCCCTGATAGAACAGGAAATTAGGTAGGCGGAGTAGACAGAACAGAATGCTGGAAGAAAGAAGCCGAGTCAGGCAGTCGCCATGATTCTCCCACCCAACACAGACACAGGTTAAGATCTTCCCTGGTAAGCCACCTCGTGGGCTACACAGAATATTAGAAATGGGTTAGATAAATATGTAAGAGATAGCCAATAAGAGGTTAGAACTAATGGGCCAAGCACTGTTTAAAAGAATACAGTTTCCATGTAATTATTTTGGGGCATAAGCTAGCCATGCAGGAGCCGGGGAGGCTGGAACACAGCCTGCGACTCCTTCAACATTCTGATGCTGACAGTTACTTAGCGTATAGATAAATATTTTTGTAATAGCAATCTATGTATCCAAAAAGAGCAATTTGTTCTAGAATTTGGATTGTAATTTATCCTGCTTAGCAGAATTATATTTTTAGTATCTTTAAATAGCATTACTTTAATTTTAACTTATATTTGTTTGTATTTCATTAAGTAAATATAAAGGCACACAACATTCTCACTTTTAACAACAAAAAAAAGATGGGCCAATGTCCTTGACTTCCTGGGCTCCTTGGGGGCCTTATAATATATGTGTAATGATGGTCTAGGAGACAATTTTAATCTGACACTTTTAAGAACATGAAGAAGATGCATTACTAGACTTGCTTTTCTCTATTATGTTCTTACATTCCTATTTATATGGCTTTGATTGCCATTTCTGTTGCAGTTAAATCAAATTCTCCCTTTGAATATGATGGCGGACAGAATTCTTTATCTGGTGAAGGAGTCAGAATGCAAAACAAACAACAGAAAACTCCCCCCAAATCTCCAGAAAATCATGTTTACAAAGATTATAGTAGAATACTGGAAGCATATAGGAAAAGGTGGGAACCACAACACACACACACACACACACACACACACACACACGTGCCACACTACATACACACACAACGAAAAAGTGGACAAGTCTAAAATCATTCTATTGTTTATCTTATCATGGCACACAAGGGTGAGAATCTCTAGAAATCAACAAGAAAAAACACAGAATGTATGAAAATACTAGCAGACTAACAACATAAACTTGAATAAATAGTGGTCTCCAAGGAAATCAGAGATGAGATTAAACAAATCAAACGAATCAGATGTCATAAATTATCAGCATTGGGGGAAACAGCTAGGACAGCATTAGGAGGGCAAATTATTAAAAGTTAAGCGTTGAACAGCAAGACAGCTCAGTAAGTGCTTGCTTTGCAGAACTCACAACACGGACAAGATCCCAGGCCTCACTATGACAACAAGAACCCTAAAATTGTCTTTTGACCTCCACTTACATGCCCACCTGCACTCACATACAGATAACACACACACAGAGGCACATGAAATCATGACTACAAATAGAATTTACAAAATTCTGGTTTGTAGAGAGCCCATATTAAATAACCTTGTTGACAGCTCTTAGCTGTCACCAATGTAGAAATCTCCTGGTTTCCAGTGTGAGGTCAACACATCCTTGAAATATACCAGCTGATTTGATTCAGAAGTTTTTTTCTATTATCCAATGTCTCTGCTCCCATTGTTCCTTTCTCATTAGTGTTAAGAAAATTCAAGGTTAATAAAACATTATGCAATCTATTTCTAGGTATATTTTCCATCCATTTTTGTTTGTGTAACTATCTTTTATAGTTTGATCTTTCTATAACTGCCTGACCTGTAGGATATTCCTGTAATGTGCTTAACATTATATAAACAAAAAGACTCTTTCATTTTCTTAGAGACATATGCTGCACCATTATCTGTCTTTATATGTTCAGGTATACCCATGATAGCCATAATTTTAATAAATGCATGATTACTAAATCAGCCTTTTCTGAGCTCAGAGCAGTTGCTGATTGAAAACCTGAATAAGTGTCAGTGGTGTGGTATACATATTTTAATTTTCCAAAATCTGCAAAGTGGACCACATCCATCTGCCAGATTTCATTCCTTTGAGTACCCTTTGGGTTACTACCTGCAGGTAGCAGTGTTTGGTTATACAAAGAGCAAGTAGGATGTCTCTTTACCATAGGGAATAAGAGAAAGTCCACAAGGTTCTGTTGTCTTAGTCACTGTTCTATTGCTGTGAAGAGATGCCATGACCAAGGTAACTCTTATAAAAGAAAACATTTTAATAAAAGAAATTGCATTCATAAGTGATCTGTATTAGAATATAAGAAATCTTCAGTCATAGACAATTGCCGCCCATGTTGTACAACAGATACCTTCTATTTTAGTTCTAACAAAGGGCTACACAACTAAAAAAATAACAGTGAATTGGGGACTTGCTTTTAGGTTCAAATGTTTAGTATAGTATTCTCATGGTATGGGCATTGTAGCATTTATGGCACTGGAGCAGTAGCTGAGAGCTACATCTACAGGACCAGAGAGTGATGGTGGGCCTGGTATGGACTTTGGAACCTCAAAACCCACACCCAATGACAGACTTCCTCCAACAAGGCCATAAATAATCTTATTCAAACTACCACACCTCACCCTAGATGAAAAACATCATGCAGTCAGCAGCTGTTAAGGCAAGGAGAATCAGTGCTTTTCATGGACAATCTCCTGTTAGTTTATCCAACCATAAGTGGTCTGCCCTAAATATAGTGCATATAAGCAGCACTGAAGATCTTCGTATACCATATATGATGTGATAAGAACAGAGGAAGCTGAGAATCACAGAGTGAGTGAGAAGGGGATAGAAAGAATTGGAGGAGAGAGAAAAAGTAGAAATGATGTAAATATAGTACTCAGAAGTATCCAAAATGATTTTTACTATTTTTATGATTTAATTGAAATTTTACATGCCAATCTCAGTCCCCATTCTCTCCCCTCCTCCAGCTCCCCCACTTTTTTCCCCCATATCATCTTCCTATCTCATCTTCAGAGAGGGTAAGGCTTCCTATGGAGAGTCAACAAAGTCTAGTCCATTACTTTGAAGCAGGACTAAGACCCTCCCCACTATATCTAGGCTGAGCAAGGTATCCCTCCAAAGAGAATGACTCTAGAAAGCCAGTTCAAGTGGTAGAGATAAATTCCAGACCCACTATTGCTGGCCCTTCAGACTGTTCCAGCCAGACAATTGTCCCTGTCATTCAGAAGGCCTAGTTTGGTCCTGTGCTGGTTCTCCTGCTATCACTCCAGAGTCTATGAGTGTCCACTAACTCAGTGAGGTAAGGTGTTTCATCATAGAGCCTTCATCCAGCAAATGATGGAAGCAGATGCAGAGATCCATAGTGAAGCACTGGGCTGAGCTCCCAAAGTCTAGTCAAAGAGTGGGAGGAGTGATAATATGAGCAAAGGGATCAAGACCGTGATGAGGATACCCACTGAAACAGCCTACCAAATGATGTTTTTTAAGTAAATAAGAGAAAAATAAGAGAAATTGAAAAATAGACTGCAACACGTACTTTGAGAAAACACAAAAATAGGCTCAAAAATCTGACAAATGGGGTTATATCAAGTTTCAGTGCTTCTGCATGATAAAAGAAACCAGTACACATGGAACAACAACTTACACAATGAAAAGAATCTTTGGCAATTGCCTATTGAAAGGTAGTTAATATATAGAATCTATAATGATTCATAAAAACTAAACAGAAAAATTCTAATTAATAGATGGGTTAATAAACTGATTAAACAATTCTAAAATATAAAATAAATACATATGGTCAAGAATTATTTTTAAAATTGTTCAACAGGCCATTGAGACTTCATAGGTGTAGCTTCTGACATGACTAAGAGACAAAGTCTAATAGCAGACTCCCTGATATTCTGGCTTTTACACTCTTTGTGCCCCCAAATCTGTAATTTTCCCTGAGTCTTATTTTTGAGATTACAATATAAGTACATTTCCCCCTTTTCTTTCTTCCCTCCAATTATCCAATATACACATACTTGATCTCTTTCAAATTCATCGCCTCTTGTCATTAATTGATGTTACTGGCATGTAAACATATATGTTCTTAAATATAACCTTATCAGTGTATATATTATTACTTGTTTTTGTGTTTTCAGAGATGATCATTTGGTACTGTATAATCAATTGCTGTGCTTTCATGGAGATATTTTATTCTTCTCTCAGCATTTCTTACCTGTCTGAAATGTTTTGTTATGAATCTTGAAGGAGAAGTTAGAACCAACACTTTACTCTTAGTTATGTGAATATATATTTGAAATTATATAGTCATATATTTCCATTGAAGTACAGCAATACCCACAGCAATGTCCATAAATATTAAGTATACATAGTAAGGAATTTTACATCCAGTTTGGTGTATATACTATACATCCAAAGCTCTCCTTTTTTTCCCTTCTTAATCAATAAACTCCAGAATTCTAACTCCCACTGAAGGGAAAAATATTGATTCAATGTCAAGTTCTCAGCACGAAGGTGATTTATTTGTCTCAGAGGGGCAGAAAAAGAGACAAACACAAGAGATAGAGGATGAGGAAGAAGGTGAAGGGTACAAGGGCAAGGGGGCAGGGATATTTGTCCCTGTGGGACAAAGGACTGCCTCTGGATAGAGAGGAGATAGGCATGGCAGATAGGAAAATGGTGGCTTAGAAAGATAAAATGGGAAACCCCGTGTTAGGATGAGGTGTTTAGTTTTAACTGGCTATGTTAATTAGGTGAGCCAAAAGAAGGCTTTTGGTTGCTGGCTTTCAATACTTTGAGGTAGTCAGCCTCAGGATGAGGAAATGGCCAAATAAAGCACTAGATCTTGGTGGCTAGCTTCAGAGATGTAATTGAAAAGCTTTTAGCAATTAGAGGGTATGGGGAAGAAGAACAGGGCCTGACAGATCCATGTTCAGGTGGGCTACTGTCCCTATGTCATAGCCTGAGTCTGAAGTACCCACACAAGTTCCTGTTTTCAGCAGTGCTGCTTTGGAGGCCTATGAAGCCTTCAGGGAGTGGGATTTGGCTGACAGAAGTGAATTATAAGTGAGATTGGTCTGTAATTCTCTTTCTTAGTATGTCTTTCTATGGTTTGGGTATAAGGGTAATTGTAGCCTCATAAAAAGAGTTTGGCAATGTTCCTTCTGTTTCTATTGTGTGGAATATTTTGAGAAGTATTGCTATTAGTTCTTTGAAAGTCTTGTAGAATTTTGAGCTGAAATAATCTGGTCCTTTTTTTTTTTCTTGCTTGGGAGACTTTTGATGACTGTTTCTATTTCTTCAGCGGATATAGGTCTGTTTAATTTGCTTATCTGGTCTTGATTTTATTTTGATAACTGATATTTATCAAAAAGTTGTACATTTCTTTTACGTTTTCCAATTTTGTGGGGTACAGGTTTTCAAAATATTACCTAATAATTCTCTGTATTTCCTCTGTGTCTGTTGTTATGTCCCCATTTTCATTTCTGATTTTTTTTCAAATGTTCTGTTAATTCACTAGTGTGGGATTTTTCCAGCTTCTTCATGTAGGCATTTAGTGCTATGAACTTTTCTCTTAACAATGCTTTCATTGTGTCCCATAAATTTGGGCATGTTGTGTGTTTATTTTCATTGAATTTTAGGAAGTCTTTAATTTTTTCCTTTATTTCTTCCTTGACCCATTGATGATTCAGGTGAGCATTGTTTAATTTCCATGTGTTTGTGGGTTTTCTAGAATTAGTATTGCTGTTGACTTCTAGTTTTAAATAGTGGTGATATGATAAGGTATATTGGGTTATTCCATTTTTTTTTTTTGGTATTTTTGAGGTTTGTTTTGTTATCGAGTATATGGTCAATTTTTGAGAAGGTTCCATGAGGTGTTGAGAAGAAGGTATATTCTTTTCTGTTTGGATGGAATATTCTATAGATGTCTGTTAAGTCCATTTGAGTCGTAACATCTGTTAGTTTTCTTGCTTCTCTGTTCATTTTTTGTCTGACTGACCTCTCCAGTGGTGAGAGTGGAGAGTTGAAGTCTCCCACTATTGTGTGTGGGCTTTAATGTATGATTTAAACTTTAGAAGTGTTTCTTTTATATATGAGGGTGCCCTTGTATTTGGGGCATTGATGTTCAGTACTGAGATTTCCTCTTGATGTTTTTTTTCCTGTGACTAATATGAAATGACCTTCCTTGTCTCTTTTGATTGATTTTAGCTTGAAGTCTATTTTGTTAGATGTTAAGATAGCTACACCTGCTGTTTCTTAGGTCCATTTGGTGCTGGCATAACTTATTATCAACATGTAGAAGAATGAATATAGACCCATATCTATTACCATGCACAAAACTCAAGTCTAAATGGACCAAAGACATCAACATAAAACCAGCCACACTGAACCTTATAGAAGAGAAGGTGGGAAGTAGACTTGAATGCATTGGCACAGGAGACCACTTCCTAAATACAACCCCAGCAGCACAAACACTGAGAGAAACAATTAATAAATTGTACTTCCTGAAAATTAAAAGCTTCTGTAAATCAAAGGACATGGTCAACAAGACAAAACAACAGCCTACAGAATGGGAAAAGATCTTCACTAACCCCACATCAGTCAGAGGTCTGATTTCCAAAATATACAAAGAACTCAAGAAATAGGTCATCAAAAGAACACATAATCCAATAAAAAAAAATGGAGTACAAACCTAAACATAGAACTCTCAACAGAGGAATCTAAAATGGGTGAAAGACACTTAAGGAAATGGTTAACATCCTTAGACATTAGAGAAATGCAAATCAAAACAACCCTGAGATTCCATCTTACACCTGTAAGAATACCCAAGATCAAAAACACTGATGACAACTTAGGCTGGAGAGGTTGTGGTAAAAAGGGAACATTTCTCCATTGCTGGTGGGAATGCAAGCTGGTACAGCACCTTTGAATGTCATTGTGGCAATTTCTCAGAAATTTAAGAAACAACCTTCCTCAGGACCCAGTAATACTACTTTTGGGTATATATCCAAAGGATGCTCAATCATGCCACAAGGACATGTGCTCAAGTATGTTCATATTAGCATTGTTTGTCATAGCCAGAACCTAGGAACAATCTAAATGCCCCTCGACAGAAGAATGGATAAGGAAAATGTGGTACATTTACACAATGGACTACTACACAGTAGAAAAAAATATAATGACATCTTGAATTTTGCAGAAAAATAGATGGAGCTAGAAAACATTATTTTGAGAGAGGTAACTCAGATACAGAAAGACAATTATCACATGCACTCACTCATAGGTGGTTTTTAAACATAAAGCAAAGAAAATCAGCCTAAAAACAACAATCTCAGAGAATTTAGGCAGCAACGAGGACACTAAGAGAGACTTACATAAATCTAATCTACATGGGAAGTAGAAAAAGACAAGAACTCCTGAGTAAATTGGGAGCATGGAGGCCTTGGGGGAGGGTTGATTTGGGGAGAGAGGCAGGGAGCAGAGCAGAGAAAAATGTAGAGCTCAATAAAAATTAATAAAATAAAGAAACAAACATGTGAATCATAGAGGCTTGGCATTCGGAAGTTTTCTTTTTGCTATGGTCCTGGCACCTCTCTACTTCCTTGTTGGCTGTGCTTTGTAGAATCCTCGATCACCTGAATGCCACAATAAATTGCATGACATCATACTGTGACATCTCCTGAAGACTAAGCAAAATTGTTCCCCTTTTCAAGTATTTTGGTATTGGGTACACAGAAGTAACTAACACAGAAAATTGGTCTTGGCGAAGCAGTGTAGATAAAACTAAACTGAGGATGTAATTTTGAGAAATTTACAACTGGTTTATTGAAAGAACATTCATGTGTTTGCAGATACTATGTTTGATTAAACTGCATTTTTTCTTTTCTTTTTGAAACTTTTATTGATTCTGTGTGGATTTCACATTACGCATTTCAATCCCACTTATCTCCCCATTCCCTCACATCAAGCCCGTGTCCTTGCCAACCTTTGCCCCCGAAAGAAAACCAAATTTAGTGACCCATTGAGTCACCCAGTTTATCCTTTAGTCCATACATCTGTACTTGCAAGTGTTCATTCCTATGAGTCATTGGTCTGGCTGAATGTCTCTGGCTTCTGCTACACCCACTGATAATGGGCTCTCGCTAGGGCTCCTCTTGGAAATCCTGTTGTCCTGTGTCATTGAGATCCTGTTGTTTTGGATCTGTAGGTTTGTCCCATTTACCTGCTTTTACAATTCATAGATGAAGTGGATGTTGGGGTGGGTTCCTGGGTCCAGGTGTTAGTTGGGTTGGTAGGCTTGCCAGCTTTCCCTCATCCCCACTAACCCGGTAAGCTCTCAAGCACTGTCTTGGCTAGTTTACCCAACACAACCTGAAACAAGGAGTGAAACCATTTTTTTCTGCTCTCGGGTTCTCAGACCTGGGTCATTCATACTTACAACACTGGGGTCCACTCTATTGTTTTGCCCAGGTGAGGTGCAGGGTTCTCTCTCCAGTTTGCTGTAGGGGCATACAAAGGGAGGGGGCAGGTCAGCTCTCCTGCTCTCATGCCCCCAGGGCTGGCTCACCTGGGTACCTGACAACAGAGTCAATTTTATTATGCTACCCAGGTGAGGTGCATGCCTGTCCTGAGGGGTGGAATCATCTTTTCCAAATGTGGGGGCCAACTCTCCCCTGAGGGGTGGGGCCAGTCTTCTGTTGTAGTATCCAGTGAGGGGCAGTGAGGAGAGGGGCTGGCTTAGCACAGTATGGTTCTAATGATCCCCAGTCTAATGACTGCAGTAGGACCATTGATCCAGGCATGTCCCTTGACAGTAACTTGGCTCAGACATTGTCATGGCCCTGGTGGCAACACAGGAAACTCAAATTAGTATAGCCCTAGTGGCAGCACGGCCCTTGGTCACTAACATGGTCTCAGGTGGCTGACTAAGCCCTGGGTATTTGTAGATCCCTCGGTGATAACAGGAGCCATAGACATCACCCCAGACTCCAGCTACAGGAGGGCCACAGACCCAGACATGGACCTAGGCCGTGGCCAAAAACTTGGACACCTCCATGGCCACAGGTGGAAGCACCAGTGACCCAAATTGGTATGGCCCCAGCAGCGGCATGGTCCTCAGACACCTGCATGATCTCAAGTGGCCGACCAGATGCTGATCATCCAAAAGACCCTTGGTGGTAGCAGGAACCATGGACACAAACCCAGACCCTGGCTGCTGTAGGACCACAGACTCAGACATGCCTCTTGGCAGCAGCCCCGGCCCAGATGACATCATGAATCTTGGATACCCTCAGGGTCACAGGTTGTAGGGTTGTCATCTGTGTGGTCTTTGTTGACAACATGGGCCACAGACATCAATACAGACCTCAGCTGTGATAGGATCAAAGATTGAGACATGGGCCTGGAAGTCTGAGGGGGATGTGAAACTGTATTGTCCACTGGCCTGGGTCTGGAAAGGGCTTAGTCATTTCTGGCTGATTGTGCCTAAATTGTGTTTTTTAAAACCATTAAAGTCTAGTATAACATGAGCAGGATTATATGCAAAAAAGTAGTTCCTGCTGTCCAAGCACCACGTGTCCTATGCCTGCCTTCCTGTGCCCCTTCTGGGCCTCTCCTTCAGTTGGAAGTCCCAGAATCAAAACCACTGATCTCATCCATTTCCATGGAGTGCCCTTGTCTCCCTAATCTCTAGGCAGGAACCTAGAGTCCCTGTTAAGCGTGCCTGGCCTTATTCAGACAGAAACGTTAGATTTGAGTCATAAACTACACACTGGAGGACAACCCATTTCCAAGCAATGCCAATAGACATACACCTGTAACTTAAGCCACAACCACACCTGCCTGAGCACCAAGTGTCCCTTGCCTGCCTTCCTTTAGGCTTCCCCTGTAGGCAGTGACTGCTCATTTGTTTCCTGGCCACCCATATTCATATAGAAACTGTATTAGTTACACTGTTTGGCCAATAACATTTTCATATTTCTAGCTAACTCTTACATCTTAAATTAACCCATTTCTTCTCATCTATGAATCACCACAAGGCTGTGACCCACTGGTAAGATTCTAGCTAGTGGCTGGCGTTGCTCTTCTTGGGCAGTTACATGACATCTCTTTGACTCTGTCTATATCTCTTCCAGCCTATCTATATTCTGCCCTACTTTAGGCCAAAGTAGCTTCTTTATTAAGCAATAGTAATAAAACATATTCATAGCTTACAGAGGGGAATACAGCATCATTCCTTTAAGGTATTTTCTTCTCAAGCAGGAATCCTAGACTCATACTGGTAAATTCACCAGCCTCAGATGCCTTAGAAACAATCATAAATACCTCCACTGGATTAATGAAGATTGGGTATAAAATCTTCTAACTTTACAGAAGGTCTGATCCTGAACCTAGAAAGTATACTTAGATAGTATTACTACTGATACCACAAAAATGTCAACACCAAACTGCCAAAAGACTGAACTCTACGTTCCACAAACTGGTCAACCACCTGATGAGTTGAGGTATCAGGAAACAGAACTTCAAATAAACATTCAACGTAACAGGGTCAAGATCAAACTAACAAATAATAAGTATGAAAGAAGGAGAAGAATTTCAGGTCAAATCCATAGAAAATTTTCCACAAATATAGGAGAAAACATCCCAAAACTAAGGAAAGAGATGTTTCTCAAGGTCCGACAGGCATACGGATCACCAAATAGACAAGACCATTACTCCTCAGCACCATGGAATATACCCAAACTCGTGGAAACTTAACATCATACTATTAAATCAAAACTGAGAATAGGCAATAATTATGGATGGCATCTAAAAATTCCTAGAATTTAATGACAATGAAAACACAACATATGAAAATATGTGGGACACAATGAAAATTGTTCCTAAAGGGAGAGTTTTAGCACTCCAAGCCAACATTTAAAAGTGACCTCAAAGCAATAACTTAATGGTACACATGAGGGCCTTTGAAAGTAATAACAATCACCAGAAAATGAAAGATTTCCAATTTTCTTTTACAATGCCAACAATTCAAAAGCAGACAAAAACTCAACAAAAACAAAAGTCTATGCCAATATTTTTGATGAACACAGATGCAAACATTTTCAATAACATATTTGCAAAATAAATTTGAAAAGATTATCCATCATGATCAATTTGGCTTCATCACAAAGATGCAGAGATGATTGAACAAACATGAATCAATATAAATATTTATATAAATATATATATAACCCACCACACAAATATACTAAAAGACAGAACAAAAGAATCCATTCATGATATAAGTTCTGTATAAAATAGGGACACATGAGATATATCTTTTTTATTGATTTTTATTGAGCACTACATTTTTCTCTGCACCCCTCCCTGCCTCTCCTTTCTCCCTTTAACCCTCCTCTAAGGTCCCCGTGCTCCCAGTCTACTCAGAGGATCTTGTTTTTTTTTTTTTACTTCCCATGCAGATTATATCTATGTAAGTCTCTCTTAGTGTCCTCATTGCTGTCTAAATTCTCTGGGATTGTGGTTTGTAGGCTGGCATTTTTCTGCTTTATGTTTAAAAACCACCTATGAGTGAGTACATGTGATAATTGTCTTCTGTGTCTGGGTAACCTCACTCAAAATAATGTTTTCTAGCTCCATCCATTTTTACTGCAAAATTCAAGATGTTGTTATTTTATTTTATTTTGCTGTGTAGTACTCCATTGTGTAAATGTACCACATTTTCCTTATCCATTCCTCAGTCGAGGGGCATTTAGGTTGTTTTTAGGTTCTGGCTATGACAAATAATGCTGCTATGAACACAGTTGAGCACATGTCCTTGTGGCACAATTGAGCATCCTTTGGATATATATTCAAAAGTGGTATTGCTGGGTCCTGAGGAAGGTTGTTTCTTAATTTTCTAAGAAATTGCCACACTGTCATCCAAAGGAGCTGTACAAGGTTGTCCACTCTCTCAATATCTATTCCATATAGTTCTTGAGGTCCTAGCTGGAGCAATAAGACACCAAAAGGAGATCAAGGGAATACAAATCAGAAAAGAAATCAAACTCTCACTGTTTGCTGATGGTATGTTTACATAAGTGATCCCAAAAATTCTACCACGGAACTTCTACAACTCATAAACACTTTCAGTGATATAGCAGGATACAAGATTAACTCAAAAAATCAGTAGTCCTCCTGTACACAGATGATAAAAGGGCTGTGAAAAAAAAATATCAGAGAAACAGTACTCTTCACAATAGCCACAAATAGCATAAAATATCTCAGAGTACTCTACCCAAACAAGAGGAAGACTTACATGACAAGAAATTTAAATCTTTTAAGAAAGAAATTGAAGAAGACATCAGAAAGTGGAAAGATCTCCCATGCTTTTGGGTAGGCAGAATTAACAGTGTAAAAATGGCAATCTGACCCAAAGCAATCTATAGATTCAATACAATGCCCATCAAAATCCCAGCAAAATTCTTCTCAGGAGATATATCTTAACACAATAAAAGCAATCCATATGAAAACTGCAACAAACATCATTCTATATAAAGAAAACCTCAAAGCGCCTCTATTAAAGTCAGGGACCAGACAAAGAGGCCCCATCTCCCTGCTACTGTTTAACATAATACTTGAATTTTGGCATATAGCAATGAGTGAAGAAAATAAAGGATATAAATAGGAAAGAAAAAAGTCAAAGGACCCTTGTTTGCAGATTATATTCTTTCACATCTAAAGACCATAAAGCCTCCACCAGGAAACTTTTACAATTGATAATCACTTTCATCAAAGTACCAGGATACTAAATTAGCACACATTAACCAATAACCTTCCAATATACAAATGAAAAGCACAGGAAAAGAAATCAAAGAAACAGAACCTTTCACAAGAGTCTCAAAAATAACTTGGGGTAACTAATCAAGCAAGTGAAGGACTTGTATAATCAAAGTTTGAAGACACTGAATGACAAGCAAATAAAGGTGAAAACTATTTTTAGATTCCATCTTATCACAGTTAGAATGGTTAAATTCCAATCATCTAATCCTTACTATGCTGGTTTGGATGTGCATATGGAGTTCAGTGATTGTAGAGTGCAAGCTGGTTCATCCAGTATGAAAATAATTGTGGGGGTTTCTCAAAAAGCTGAAAAGAATGATAATAGAATTCAGTTATACTATATCCAAAGGAGTCTGTCTCCTCCTACATAGATACTTGCTTAGCCATGTCCATTGTTGCCCTAACAAAAACACCAAGGATATGGAAATAATCTAGATATCTACTGATTGGTAAATTCAAAATAAAAACGTGGTTTATTTACACAATGGAATATTACTCAGCTGTTAAGAAAAATGTAGTTAGGAAATTTGTAGGTGAAAGGATGAAACTGGGCATAATCTTTCTGAGTGATGTAACCAGGCCCAGAAAGACAAATATTACATGTATCCTTCATCTGTAAATATTGGTTTTGAACCGTTTGATATGTGTGCTTCTTTAGTATTGTGTATAGAGGGCAGGGATTACTAAGGGGCTATGGTGAGGGATTTTCAAGAAAAGGGAGAATGAATGCACTGGTATAAAGGGGTAAAGGGGCATTATGGAGCAGGAAGAGATAAATCAGAGGGGGCATGAGCAGGGAAGAATGGAAACAAAAAGAGCTAGTTAACTTTAAAGACATTGAAATCCTGGCTTAAGGCCTTACTTATTTGACACAGGATCTTGCTAGCCTTTCCCTTCCTATATAGCTTAGGGTGTCCTTGACTTTCCATTCTTCTGCTTTAGCCGCTCAAGAACAGAAATTACAAGTATAAGCCAACACTCTGTTGCTGTTGATTTTTAAATACGTATTTTTCCTATTTTATTAAATACTTCTAAACTCCACTTTTTAAATTTATTTCTTTAGTCTTTATAGATATCAAAAGCTCCACACTACATATGATAACTTGGTTTCCATGGCTCTAGTAATGTATGCCATGTATTCTGTGCCTTATTGCACTGACATCAAATGTGATGATAATAACCAGACATCTTGACTCTGAGTCTCAGAGAAATGTCTATGGAAAGGCTACACTTCAAGTCTAAATTTATAATAAATGTCTCAACTATTTTCTAAATATACACCAAAATTTGAAATAGTTTCTTTTTCTAAGAAAATGTTTTTGACTACTGCCAGAGAAGCTGTTATTTCTTAGCAATGACATTTCACTCTGTAAGATCTCTGATATTCATCAGCTACCCCCATGCTCACTGCTTTGTTTAGAAGGAAATGATTCAGCCTCCATGACTACTTGGCAGGAAGGAGCAGTTTTAACATTTTCCCCTTCACACGTATCGTCCTAATTGTTGAAAACCATAAACTCTCCAATACTTCCGGGCTCTCAGTCATGGGGTGATGATAAAAAGCACATTGTACTTACAGGCTTAACTTCATTAAACTCCTGAAAGTCAGCAGAATAAATATACCAATGTGCGTCTAAAGAACCTTGAGCTCATGGTGCTTACATTCTAGTAGAGGGGACAAACACAAATGGGTAGCATTTTAAGTTGTGACAATGACTAGGGAGAAAGAGAAAATGGTTTGACATTCACGCTTATGGGCTTGAAACAGAAAAAAAGCCACTAATCAAGCAAAATTTCAATAGATGTCTCAATAAATGGAGAGAGGGTGTAGTAATAGGGAGCGCGGGCGGGGCTGCGTCCCCAACACCCCAAGCCGCCTGCCCGGCTAGGTTTACCCGAAATAATTACACACAAACTGTATTCATTTAAACACTGCTTTGGCCCATTTCTATGTAGCTTCTTCTAGGCTAATTCTCACATATTAATTTAGCCCATTTCTAATCATCTGTGTAGCGCCCCTAGGTGCGCTTACCGGGAAGATTCTAGCCTAAGTCCATCCTGGGTCGGAGCTTCATAGCGTGCGTCTTCCCTGGAGCAGGTAGCATGGCGTCTCTCTGAAGTGTCTGCTCCGGAGAAGGGAGCTGTGGAGTCTGACCTCACTTCCTCTTCCTCCCAGCGTTTTGTTCTGTTTACTCCTCCCACCTATCTCCTAACCAATGAGAGCCAAGCAGCTTCTTTTTATTTAACCAATGACCTTCCTCCATCATTTCCCCTTTTTCGGTTTAAACAAAAAAAAAAAGGCTTTAACTTTAACATAGCAAAATTACATATAACAAAACAGTTATCAAGTAAAGGTTACATCAGAAACATTTATACATATAACAAAATTGACTGTAAATCTCTATCAATAAAGCAAAATCTATACTAATGCAAATTATTCATGTCTATATCATATCCCCCTTTAAATGTAAAAGAACATTTATAAACTATATTTGGGAACATGGGCGCAGTTTTTTCTCTCCAAACTGCTTCCTGCTGAATGGGGGCGTCGTTAATTAGGTCTTTCATGGTATAACCTGTGTGCTAGTTTCATCTCAGTTGGCAGTTGAGCAAAGCAATTTTCTGAAGATGTTCACAGCAACCCTTCAGGAGGACGTGGTCCATCATACCAAATCGGAATAGAAGAAATCCATAGAGTCTCATCCTCTGTGAAAACAAAAGAAGACTCTCTCCAAAGCATCATATCCTTAGACCCAAATTCTGAAATCGTAATACCCTTATATCCATTCTGGTTTAGCTTGGCAGCCCATGTAATGAAATGTCTCTCTGTACTTAGCTCCTTCACAGTCAAAAATTTTAAAGAAAACACAATGTACATAATCCAGACTCTCTGTGAATTTTCTATTTTTACGTAGCTTATTTTTCTTTATTTCTTTTAATCTCTTAACTATCTGTACTCTGTCTCTTTAAAGACTTTACCTTTTTTTTAACATTAACTTTATTCTCTATATTCTTTTTCTTCTCTCTCCCAAGCCTACGTACATTCATCCAACAGTGTGACTCGTTTAGTGGTCTGAATCTGTCCTATTGTGAATCTGCAATTTTTTACTATCCAGGAGCACTTTTGATTTTCACCTTTAAATCGCTAGGCACTTAAGAATCTAAGCTGTGACATTCCTACGTTAACTTTTTGCTTTTTGAACATATATCTTTGACCTGGAATAACCCTGTAGACCAGGCTCTCTTTGAACTCTCAGAGATCCGCCTGTCTCTGCCTCCCAGGCATTGGGATTAAAGGCGTGTGCTATCACACCTTGAAGTCACAGAGGTCTATCTCCCTGTGCCTCCCAAGTGTTGGGATTAAAGGTGTGTACACACAACAACTCTCTTCCTTTTCTTTTTTACTTTAAGAACTTTAACTTTTAGCTTGCGTATATTTTTAACACACAGTAAATCATTTAAAATTTTTCTTTGTCTTTGACGCTCTCTTTACTGTATCTCTCTCTGTTTTTCTGACCACATGAGTCTTTAATTTACCAAGCAATATCAGTAGGACTAAAGGCGTGGCTTTGCCAGCTAGATCCAGTCCATTCCTTAACTTTCCAGCCTCGTGGCGGAGGTACTGGCTGTAGCCACGTTTATAGCATTTCAAGGTCCCTGCCAGCCAGCAAGCTACAACAGACAACACTCAAGTTGTCTCTCTCGGTAGCCGGTCCTCCTGCCTCAAACAGTCAGAGTTTTCCCTGGCAGGATGGCCCAGAAAGCTGGCATATTAAAACAACACAGGTTTGTTCCTGCTGCTGAGTCAGGAAAATTTCAAAATGGAGGACGTACCATTTTGTGCTAGCTCTGGGGCCACCAGGTAGGAGCGGCACTCAGCACTTTAATTCTGAGACTGAGCGTGCAGCACAGAAATTCTTTTCATCCAAGTTACATCCAAATCTTACACGCAGAGCACTACACAGTCTGAAAACACATCTCTGTATGGCAGCAGGAATCCGCCATGCTCTTCCGCCTGCCTAAGCCTGATTCTGCCTTCTGCCCAGGAGCAGGCGGGGAGCTCTGAGTCATCGTCAAGGTCTCAGAGCACTCTCCTTCCTATCCCAAGCCGGAACACAAACATAAAGCCAGAGTTTGCACTGGCGGCAAAGCCCCAGGAAGCCACACTTTAAAATAACGCAGCTTTTTTTTTCTGCTGCTGTTGCTGAATCAGGAAATCTCTCTACAGCACGCCACGAACAAACAGCAAAAATCTGTGTTAAACTCTCTTTCCATTATTTTTAAGCCTTCTCAGGTTTTTTAAGTAGGTTTAGTTAGCCACACGTCTGGGCGTCATTTGTAGTAATATGGGCGGCGGCGGGGCCCCCGCCTCCTGCCCGGCTAGCTTTACCCGAAATAATTACACAGACACTGTATTCTTTTAAACACTGCTTTGGCCCATTTCTATGTAGCTTCTTCTAGGCTAATTCTCACATATTAATTTAGCCCATTTCTAATCATCTGTGTAGCGCTCCTAGGTGCACTTACCGGGAAGATTCTAGCCTAAGTCCATCCTGGGTCGGAGCTTCATAGCGTGCGTCTTCCCTGGAGCAGGTAGCATGGCGTCTCTCTGAAGTGTCTGCTCTGGAGAAGGGAGCTGTGGAGTCTGACCTCACTTCCTCTTCCTCCCAGCGTTTTGTTCTGTTTACTCCTCCCACCTATCTCCTAACCAATGAGAGCCAAGCAGCTTCTTTTTATTTAACCAATGACCTTCCTCCATCAAGAGGGAGTCATATACACTTCTAAAGCATATGAGCTGTAGATCAAGGAGATACATTGTCTGAGCCAGTAGTTCATATTGGGTGGGCAGAAAAAGAAAGGTGTGGCTTATGGGATCCATGTGCCAGCACCATATAAGGCTAGGATCATATTTGAGTAGAATGAACTTGTTTGGAATTACTTTAGTTGCATGAGATTTAAAGAAAAGTGTTCACATCTCCAACAAAATAAGCTAATTTTTATCTTAACAGAAGATCTGTAAGACCAAATCTAGGTCAGGAATTTTAGTTAAGATCTATTCTAAGAAATGTTCATGGTTATTGAAAGGGCGCAGATTATATGTAGCAGAATGGAAAACATATCTTCAAAACATAATTCATACAAGAAACAATTTTTGTATGCATAAATAACTTGAATATATGGGTATACGAGAGTATGAAAAACTCATTCAAGTTTCTATCACTTTGCCTATAGATCTCTGAGTTTGACTATGTCTGATCTGAAACCAGAGAGGAGGGAAATACCTTATATCTCATTGAATTTTTGTCAATCTTTCGGAAACTCTACAGAGTGAGGTATTTAGCTAGACCATTGGAAAGTATGGACAGATCTTTCAATTAACACTAGACTGGAGCCTCTATGTGATGAATAAAGTTGGGAAAATATCTTTGATCATAGAAGATTAGAGTAACTTTTCTGTTAGAAAAAACATACATGAACACATATGCAAAGGTTTACATATCACCATCCGATTTATTTCTGGGTCACTTTCTGTGCCAGTATTAGTGTTGATCTTTATAATTAACAGAGGAGTGACATCACAAATGTTTGATTATTAAAACTGTATATTTTACTATCTACATAAATATATATAATTATAATTTTCTAATAGATGAAAAATACTAAGCACAAATATGAATTTCCCAGTATTTTATATATTCATACATATCTATTATAAATAAATAGTGTTTATTTTCTGAGAGTTGCATTTTATAAACATGTAATGAGATTTAGGAAAAGTATATAGATATAGGCACATTCACACTAGGAAATTTTGTGCTCACTCTTTGCTCCAGTTGGATCACTTCCCTATGATAAATCAGCCTCTAGAAATTGATCACATGCCCAGAAATAGAGTCCTTTGGAAGAAAACCATTTTTCTTAATACTGATGTAGTTTTATATTCTAAAGTTCAATACAACTTAAAAGGAATTTCTGCCTAGTATATTATTGTATAAAATATTCAGAACACACAGAAGACCTGAAAGACCTTTCATTCATATAGTTCTTACAATAATTTATATACAAAATTAGTTTTAATGTTGGCTGACAGAGATGAAAGACCAATATATTATATAATTAGAATTCTGATGCCTTATATTTGGATATTGCCATATCATCTGTGTTGTATTCTTATTTAAAAAATTTTAACATGCTTTAATATACATGTGTATCTTTATAAAATTACTACATTCGATTTTAAATTGATATCTTCATTGGGAGAAATTTGTCAGAGCTTGTCTGGAAGCAACCTTTCTGATGAATGTTGTTTTATGACCAATTCTTACAGTACACCTCAAAATGTTGAGACTATGTATAAGGAGCCCAGTCAGTCTCAACTTCCAGATGAAGAAAATCATCCCCTAGCTTCCTTATATTGTAGACAATGAACAATTTGCAAAAAAGTACTATTATTTCAGATTCCACTTAGAAATCAGGGAATAGGTAGTAAACCAATGGTGTAGGAGTTCCTTCTTTCTATGTGTTGTTTGTATTGGTTAATGAATAAAAGAACTGTCTTGGCCTTGATAGGGCAGAGCTTAGAAAGGCCGTGAAAACTAAACAAAATGCTGGGAGGAGGAAAGCAGAGTCAGAGAGCTATCATGGAGCTGTCAGAGTCAGACATGTTGAGTGTTTCCCAGCAAGCCATTGGCACGTGGCAATACACAGATGAATAGAAATGGATTAAATTAAGTAAGAAACTAGAGCTAATGTGCCAAGCAGTGTTTTAATGAATACAGTTTCTGTGTGATTATTTTGGGTGAAAGCTAGCCGGGTGGCCAGGACAAACAAAGGGCCCCATGCTCCCTGCAACAAACCAGAATGAGAAAATGGAGAGACTCTTGAGCTCCATTTGTAACTAGTTTCCCAGGCAAAGGGTGTGCAAGCTGCTGCTAGCTTTATGCCTTACATCCAAAGAGAGCGTGTTCCGTTCCATGTCAAGTGTTCCAGCATGACTCAGAAAGTAAATGCACAGCTTTGAGTCTGGCTAAATTTTTCCTCCCATTCTTACTGTACTTATAAACTATTAAAAGAAATGGCTTAGGAAACAGCAAAAATAATAATTCTAAAATATATAGCTGCAAATGCTTCAGCTGAAATACCTGTGTGCTCATTTTTCTATCCATCAATTCTGTGTGCAAGCATTGAGTGTCTCCTAAATACTGGACATGGTACTCTGCACGTCTTCCATGACAATTCCATTCTATAGGGGAGGGAGAAACTTAAAGGTTACACATAAAAATTCAAAAGATCACCTTAAGTAGGAGAGTGGACTAAGCAAAGTCTCCATTTGGGTAGTTTGCTAGAAAAAAAATGCATTTAAGAGATAGTGTTTATTTAACACTTTAAGTATTTCATTAGTGAGACAGAAAATTCTAAGAATATGTTTCATGGAATCATTATGTGTAAAGAGGGAGAATGAAACCATGGCTATCTAAAACAATAACAGTAACAGTGGGATTTGCTTTCAGTTTAACAAGTAGTTTCATGTTTTATGATGACAGTTCCAGACAGCAATAGTTAAGGGGAAGAAAGAAATATGGGAAAGGAAGAGAGGAAAGAAATCAAATGTTCAAATTCTGTGTAACCAAAATAAGTTCAGAGTACCTACCAATACCAAGAGTGACTAGAAACAGTAGAAACATTCATTTTTTTCTAGAGAACTTTTTGATAATGAAAACAAGTGTTTGGGGATAAGTGAGTAAAACTCTGGCATCCAGGAAACTCTGAGGTTCCCCAATATGCATGGATGTTTATCAAAACTGTTAAGGTTTCATAAGCCCCTAACAATCATATGCTTACTCACAGAGGAAGATGGAAAAGAAAGATCATTTATTACGTGAAGCTGAAGACAAGAGAGGAAAGGAAAGTTCTCTGATAGGATTTTACCAAAGCCATTGGAGATACACAAAATTCTTTTATATTAGTGTGAACTTACATTGAAAACCTTGTACTCTGGCTGCTACATAACATGGAAGTTTTCATAAGGGAAACCTTAATAGAGTTTCCCTTAGTTCATTGGATATGAGGCAGACCTTCACAGCCCCAGATATCCAGAATGAGAGCTTAGTATAAGGACTGCATGTAATTCTGGTTTTCTTTTTGAAAAATAAGTTTAAAGAACACACACACACACACTGTAGCCTTGTGTGTAAGTGTTATTTTCTTGATGAATATGCTTGATCTTTCTGGAGATAACTTGCAGCTTTATTAGGTTGAATCTAAAGTAGCCACTGCTTTAGGACTAGATCTAGCCTTGAGGATAAGGATTTCAGTGGCATCGTCAGATGGTTGGTCACATATTCTAGAAGATGTCCCCGCTGTAGTGGCTCAGAACTCTCATCAGTTAGTGTTGGTGTGAGCTCCAGAGCCTCTACTCATCTCACAGTTTTTTAGGAAGTATGGATTGCATGGGATTTGTTCTTGGAAATTGATGAGAATTTGATAGTAGGTATAAAGGATTCACATGTCTGAATATTGTGGGCATATTCTATTGTGTGTGAGTATCTCCAAGAAGCACTTGAAAAAAAAAAGCATGCAATTTTCAAGAGAATAAGAATGAGATAAGGGGACACAGTAAACCATAGGGGAAACAGAAGTGAAAAATCAATTTATACATATTTTAAATCTTTCAAAAGGCCAGAGTGCTCAAACAGAACTAGTATTTAAACCAAAAGGTTGTTAGTCTTTGTTTTAAAAAAAAAAACCTTAACACTAAACAAATCCTTATCGATGATGTGACATGGCTGTTACACACATGAACTCAGAAAAGCTATGATCACCTGCACAAGACCTGTAAAAGATCAAGCCAATTGAAATTCATAAAAGAAGGAAGGACCCTGGGATTCCACCCCTAGCTGAGGAACTATTGGTGGATGATGATGGCTTCAGGGGGTGGGAGAGTTACTTTTCTTTGAGGGAGTACCACCAATAGGTTGCCCATGTTCTGGTGGATAAACACACACTCATTTGCATAAGGGCAGCATTAATTTTGACTCATTGGTTTTAAAACTATCTCATCAAATAAAATTTTTAAAAAGACATGAAATTGAGAAGGCTCTATTATGTCAGGGTCCTGAGGGTCAGTGGGGGTGGATATTATCAAGATACATTGCATATATGTAGGAATATTTTCAAGGAGTGAGTTATTGAAAGCATTCTAGTCCACACATAAAAAGAAAAGTAACCATAAATTTCTCTCAAGGCGAGGGAAAAATTGTGAAGAGAGATAGACATAGCAGAACAAAGTAGCTGTAATAAACATTTATGTTTACATTTATGAAAACAGAAAAGAGCATGGGAAACATCTTTTTTTTATTCTCACACTATGGGCTGGAGAGATGGTACAACCGTTAAAGGCTAGGCTCACAACCAAAAAAAAATGTATTCTCACAGTGCTTTTAAAGATTTGATATAAGTCACAAGAGAAGGTTAAAGAGCATTTTCTTCCTCAAAAGCATCCAGACGGCTGACAACCTCCAGCTGGGACACTGGCAAAAATCCATACTTTAAGTACAAATTGAAATATCGTTTACTATATGAGTCTTGGCAGTATAATTTTTGAGTTAAGATTGCATGTATCTCCAAGAGGCCATCTGACTTTTTTGTGCCCTCTAAAGTCTGTAGAATGACATAGAACAAAGAACTTTTTCATCCTATAGCATAGAAAAACTTTCTCCATTGAATCAAGTTTAAACAGATAGCAGAAGACAGAAATAGGGCTGTATTTAGATGAGAAAATGTAGGAAAAAACTATGTGCACACTGGTTCAAAGACCTGCTAGTAACTGACGCTAGTTTGGTAAATATTTATAAGATATGCAAAGTTATTGAATTTCTCACAAATAGTAATTTCTGTTATATCAATTTATACATTTTACATTTATTTCAGGTAATATCAGTTATTTAACATTCCTTTTACCTTTATAGAAAAAGCAAAGGTACCCTGTAGAAATATGACTGACCCCTTGTTCAATTAGCCAGGTAATTTTCCATCAAGTGGATCTCTCCAGAGGCATCTATTAAACTTCTCTAATTGCTCATGTGACTTTAAGCTATTCTTACATGTCTCATTGTTTTCTGGGGGGGGGGGGTTGCCTCTCCACACCCGAAAAGAGCCTCCCTCCTTGACAACACTTTGAATCAGATAGAAGCATTTATGCTTCATTTTGCTTAGAATTTTCTCTTCCAATGTAATAGAAATTGGCTTTCCTAATGATAGATGGGAAGCCTAGTGTTAAATCTAACCTTCTGCTCCTTCATCCACTTTCTGTAGGTTTGGTTTAATGTCATTCTGACGTAATATATTAAAAATTGTAATCTACATTATAGTTGGATTCATCCCCTTTTAATCTGTTAATGGTTAGTTTATTTCAAAATAGTTTTGAAGCTGGGAAATTTAAGAAAAATAGGTACCTTAGAACAGTTGAACTGGGTTTTTTCTTTGTTTATCTAAGTGTGAAACAAAGATCCATGTTTCAATTCATTACCACATCACCCATCTGTTCATATCGTGGCTGGAACATTCATTATCATATTAGATAAAAAGTCTTAATCAGTTAGTTTGCATTCTAATGTTGTTTGACTTTTAAGATTGAGGAAGTTGGCACACTAAAAGTCTTAAAATACAGAATGAGAAAATTAGAGGCCAGTCTGTTAATGATTTTAAACATCTGTGTTTTTATTTACACTACACATCTCTGAATGTAATTCCTAAAATCTCATATAAAGAATCACGATTGCTAAGAAAATCTAATATGATAGTTATAATTCAAATTATGTATAATTTAGATGCATTCTGCAGCTTACATCTTTTAAAAATTTTTAATCAGGCTAAATTCTGTCTTTAATCATTTAATCATGAATATAACACTTTCATTTTTCAGTGTATGTTCTATTTACAGCAGACAAAGCAAAGTAAATATTAATGTTGAAAATTATTTGTATATGTAACATCAATGTATATTTCACTTAAAAGGAGATTTGAAGAGTTCTTTGTAACATGAAGGGGTCCTGTTTGTTTGTTGGGGTTTTTGTCTCACCCAGTAATCCAGATGTTTAGGCCAGAGAAAAATCACACAGAGGTTTCTATAAATTATAAGCTGATTGGCCCATTAGCTCTAGCCTCTCCCTCATTAACTCTCACATCTTGATTAACCCATTTTTCTGATCTATGTTAGCCATGTGGCTCAGTACCTTTTTCAGTGAGGCAAATCACATCCTGCTGCTTCAGTGATCTGGGCAGGAGTGGGAGGAATCAACTTCCTCCTTCCCAGAATTCTCCTGTTCTCATTACATCAATTCTACTTCCTGTCTGGTTTTCCCCCTATACTTCCTGCCTGGCCAATCAGCGTTTATTTAAAACATGATTGGCAGATTACAGACAATTCTCCTGCACTGCTTCCCCCTCTTTTTGAAAAAAAAGGAAAATATTCATAATCCATTTTTTTGGGAATGTGGGCATAGTATTTTAGGCTACTTCCAGCTGGTTGGGGGTGCTGATAATCTCATGGGGACCTAAAGAAAATTTAGAGTTATGATTAAGTCCTGACTGAAGTATCCTGTGAGTCTTGATCATCTCAGGCAGCAGTCTTGAACCTGTTCTGGATGAAGAACTCAGACATCTGGGCCATCTATTCCTGTCGAAGATTTCTCAAGTGGTCTTCCTTGATCAAACTGGATTTTTCTTAACTCTGAATAAATCCACAGCCTCTCATTTTCTGTGGAAACAAAAGCAAAATCTCTTCTCCAAAGTAACATACCTTTTGACTTCAACTGTGAAGTCAAGGCATTTTCAAAACACCTATCTTGGATTAATTCTGCAGCATTTATAAGCAAATATCTTTTAGCAGCTGTTGTTCCTTCCTCAGCATTCAAACAATTTAAAGAGCATAATAACATACAGTATCAACAGTCTCTGTGTATTTTTTATCTTTATGTGGCTTTATTTTAACCTCTATTTCTTTTGTTTTTACTTTTAACTTTTGGTTTTTTGAGACAGGTTCTCTGTATATCTTTGTCCTGGAATTTCCTCTGTAAACCAGGCTATCTTTGAACTCACAGAGATCCATCTGTCTCTGCCTCCCAGACTACTCACCCAGCTAATAACCTATGTATGCTCTCTCTGTATCTGCTTCTCCCACTCTCTCACACATGCATACACTGTGTCCTTGTTTCACTGACCTATAGCACAACAAATTCTGTGCTGAGAGCTTTTTTTTGCATACTCTCCCATGTCCAGAATGGTTTTTTTCTTATCTTCCTGTACAACAAAAATAAAATAAGTAGCCATTCAGTGTGGCCAGTGGTGACTGACCTCTAGAAAGAATAATGAAGGGAACAAGATAGAATGGGTAGATGTACATGATTGTTTAATATATAATAGTTAGTGAACAAGTTCCTTATATGATGATGTATGAGCATGGAACTGGAAAGGAACATAGCCCATTCACTGAGCAGGAGTTGAGGTGAATATTTTTTTAAAATCATACTTAAGAAATGAGTCTAGAACACAAGTCCTGGAGGATATATGTTGCTCCTATCCACTAGGATGTTGAATCACAGAAGACATGTCAGAGAAGTGCCTAGGCTCAGTTCCTATAAGACTCTGCACTCCTAGCAACTGTGGTTTCCTGTCTAAAATATGAATGAGATCAAACCAGCCTGAATTCCAGCATAAATAGGTGAAGTTCTCTTGAGAAACCACTCCTTACTGAGTTGATAGCTGCTGCGTGATGAAGAATCATTCTTTTTGGAGGATACAGACAGTGAAAACATCTCCCTGTTCCAGTGCACAGCTCCACAACAAGCATGTATGGGCAACAACAGATGGACTTTCCTGGGAAGAAAAAGAGAAATATTCTGGCTATTACAAACAATGCTGCTATGAACATAGTTGAGCATATACTTTTGTTGTATGATAGGGTCTCTCTTGGATATATTCCCAAGAATGGTATTGCTGGGTCCAGGGATAGGTTGATAACGAATTTCCTGAGAAACCGAAACACTGCTTTCCAGAGTGGTTGCACAAGTTTGCATTCCCACCAACAATGGATGAGTGTACCCTTTTCTCCACAACCTCTCCAGCAAAGGCTGTCATTGCTGTTTTTTATTCTAGCCATTCTGACAGGTGTAAGATGGTATCTTAAAGTTGTCTTGATCGCTAAGGAAGTTGAGCATGACCTTAAGTGTCTTTTGGCCATTTGAACTTCTGTTGAGAATTCTCTGTTCAGCTCACTGCCCCATTTATACAACCAAGATGCCCTTCAATGGAAGAATGGATGAAGAAGGTATGGAATATATCCATATTAGAGTACTACCCAGCAGTAAAAATACAAGGACTTCTTGAATTTTCCATATAAATGGATGGAAATAGAAAACACTATCCTGAGTGAGGTAAGCCAGACCCAAAAAGAGGAACATGGGATGTACTCACTCATAATTGGTTTCTAGCCATAAATAAAGGACATTGAGCCTATAATTCGCCATCCTAGAGAAGCTAAATAAGAAGGTGAACCCAACGAAAAACATATAGGCATCCTCCTGAATATTAACCTTCATCAGGCGATGAAAGGAGACAGAGACCCACATTGGAGCACGGGACAGAAATCTCAAGGTCCAAACCAGAGGCAGAAGGAGAGAGAGCACGAGCAAGGAACTCAGGACTGCAAGGGGTGCACCCACACACTGAGACAATGGGGATGTTCTATCAGGAACTCACCAAGGCCAGCTGGCCTAGGTTTGAAAAAGCCTGGGATAAAACTGGAATTGCTGAACATAGTGAACAATGAAGACTACTGAGAACTCAAGAACAATGGCAATGGTTTTTTTTTTTTTTTTTTTTGTTTTTTTTGTTTTTCGAGACAGGGTTTCTCTGTGGCTTTGGAGCCTGTCCTGGAACTAGCTCTGTAGACCAGGCTGGTCTCGAACTCACAGAGATCCGCCTGCCTCTGCCTCCCTAGTGCTGGGATTAAAGGCGTGCGCCACCACCGCCCGGCGGCAATGGGTTTTTGATCCTACTGCACATACTGGCTTTGTGGGAGCCTAGGCAGTTTGGATGCTCACCTTACTAGATCTGGATGGAGGTGGGTGGTCCTTGGACTTCCCACAGGGCAGGGAACCCTGATAGCTCTTTGGGCTGATGAGGGAGGGGGACTTGATCGGGAGAGGGGGAGGGGAAGGGGAGGCGGTGGCAGGAAGGAGGCAGAAATCTTTAATAAATAAATAAATTTAAAAATAGAGAAATAGGAAGAAGAAGATGATGAGAGGAGAAGAGGAGGAGGAAGAAGAAAGAAAGAAGTTGTGGTGGTTGTATGTTTAGGACACAATGAGGAAGTTGGCGGGGTTGACTGGGGTAGATATTACCATATTCTATTGTATGTATGAATAAAATCTCAAGAAAAATATATTTAAAAATATAATACTCTGAATTTATTTGAGTTATGTTTGGGGCTTCTTTCTTAATTTCCACCTGCAAATTATACTTGATGTTCAAAGAAAAAAATGTTACCATGCTTTAGTTGCATAAATTGAAAGATCATGTGGACAGAATATATCCAGAGAAATGTATTTATGAAAGTTCTCCACATCTTTTTTGAAAAGTTCCCAACTATTTCTCATGTAATCGTGTTGCTGAAACATATAAACATCTAGGGTTACCTTTGAACATTTTTCATGACAGTCTTTGGTTACTAAAAGTTCTGTTCTCTTCTTGGTGTTACTGTAAAGCCTAAAAAGCTTTCAGGGCCAGAAAGATGGCTTTGCAAGCAAAGGCACTTGTATCTAAACCTGATGATTTATTATCTAGGAGCCACAAGGTGGAAGGAAATAACCAATTCCTCCAGCTGTGCTCTGATCTACATACACACAAATAAGCAAATGTAGCACTGGGCTGTGGCGGCACAAGCATTTAATCTCAGCACTCAGGAGGCAGAGGTAAGTGGATCTTTATGAGTTTGATGGCAGCCTGGACTACGAGAGCTAGTTCCAGGACAGGCTCCAAAGCTACAGAGAAACCCTGTCTTGAAAAACCAAAACAAACAAAAAACAAACAAAAAAATGTAGTAAAAAATTTCTTAAAAAACTTTGTTTATATGTTATAAATAGTACCTTTTAAAACAATAATACATAGTTTTATTTTTAAAATAATATTTTTAAATGTATATAGTTTTAAAACTATATTCATATGGTTACATATTCAGACACATAAAGTAAGTATATACATATGTACATTGCACAATGGTAAGGGAATATTGTGTATTTAATAAGGTTTAATTGTTCTACTTTTAGTCAGATATATCCACTGGGCTTATATTTAGAGCTATTTAATAAAACTTTATGCTTTATAATATATTTTTAGTGTCAAAATAACTTCCTGAGTTTTGTGTACTTAATAACCTGATGAGAAACACATTTAGTTCAATTTGCTGTTTACTGTTTATCAAAATCCTGAGACTTAGTGAAGCTACATGCCAACTTCAAAATTTTTTGCCTATAGACAGCAGATCAGCTTAGTCAGTAAAATATATACTACCAAGGATTGTTGACTATAGCAATATATCCAGATTTTAACCCAACAATTTCATCCTAGTATTACATATTACGTATTCTGCCACGTTCAATGAACATTAGCCATCACAGATGGCCAACGGGTATATGGAAACTGTTTGATAATCATTCTATATTTTTAATTGTCACCATTAATAAGAGTCCAGAATTCTTGACCTAGTCAAGCAGGGGTGCCAGGCAGGTATGTGTGTGTGTGTGTGTGTATGAGGGGCTCTGTACATTCATGGGAATTGATATTTACTATTATAAGAACCAAAAGTCTCAGCAAGTGCCAGGACATCTACATGTGGCTGTTAACCAGACTGTACAGGTTTCTGACAGACAAACCAACTTCACCTTCCATCAGGTTGTGCTTTAAAGTCGCACTGACAGGCCACCTCTGTCCTTGTTCTGGATGATCTGAAAGATTACACTTTCCAGTGAAGAGAACAAAATAGCTGTTTGTGGCCATGGTCGTAGATGACATTCAGACTCTGGAAGTGTCCAAACTGAAGATGTGTGCACTGAGGGTAAGCAGCCAGGCCTGAAATTGGATCCTAAAGGATGAAGGTAAAATCCTTAGCTTGGGTTCTCTGAACCCAGAGTCCCCAAAGGGCTGTGGTACTGTATTGCTGTCTGGTCCTCAGAAGTGCCAGGATGTGTACTGGCATTTTGGCAAGGTCCCAGAAACCCCACACAAGCACACCAAACCCTAAGTCTGCCCCATAGGCTGGAAGTTTGAGCATGCCAGAAGCCGAAAGTCAAGGTGCGACCACAGAAACTAACTTTATATGTTAGTCAGTATTATTTTAAAAACAAAACTTTGGATGCCGAAAAAAGAAAAACAAACAAGCAAACATAAACAGGGTTCCTGGGGCTGGAGAGATGGCTCAGAAGAGTGCACACTCCTGTTCTAAAGGATCCAAGTTCAGATCTTAGCATTCATATCACATGGCTCCACTTCCAGGGGATCCCGTACTTCTGTCCTCTGTGGGTACTGTACAAGCAGGGCCATCCCCACACAGATAGAAATACATAAAACCTAAAACGAAGTAAAATTTTTAAAAAGAAATAAAAATAGAGTCTGCCTGGTGTGGTGGCCTGTGTCTGTAATTCCAGGAAGGTGAAGCAGAAGAATTTTGTGAGTTGATATGTTTGAGAGGATCCTTAGCAACATGCCTAACAAAAACAAACCCAGAATATTAGCATCAAAAGAACAAGCTCTAGACCCAGCTGGAGGATCTCAGCATGACTGTAAGACCACGGACTTCAGATCCAATCATAGCCAGAGCAGCCAATGCTATACTCTTGCCTCACATATTCTCCATGTAGTAAAGGTGACTCTATTAAAAGTCTTCAATATAAAGTATGACCAAATGGAGAAAATTGATGTGTTTAATTTGTTAGGCTTTTGCTTTCCCATCTTGTGACTTCACTAGCTTTGAAGTAGCATTTCTTAATCTCCTTTCATTCTAAGATTTTTTTTATTAGCCCATGTGAAGCAGAAATGAGAAAAGGCTGGGAGGAAAATAGTACCTGTGTCCTCTTTCCTTTCCTTTCCTTTCCTTTCCTTTCCTTTCCTTTCCTTTCCTTTCCTTTCCTTTCCTTTCCTTTCCTTTCCTTTCCTTTCCTATGTGCCTGGCCTTTGCCCTAAGCAGCAGGTGATCAATCACTTTTTAGTGGGTGGATTATGGTGGAAATTGGGATTTATTCCTGCAAAAATGAAAGGAGAAAGAAATAATTCATAGTAAACTTTAGACACCCCAAATTGGATTTTCAAAACTTCAGGAAAAACACATCTTGGATTCCTTGGTAATGCAAGCATGACTTCTTATCTATCACATTGAGACATAAATTCAGAAGAGATATTGTTACTAAAGGAATTTATGCTTAAAGAAAAACATAGTTGTAGATTCAGGAAGTATAAAACTGTGTTGTTAAGAGTATCATAGTTTGGAATAAATTGTGAGCTAAAGGTCTATAGAAACTGGGTTTATTTTCTATTATGTATATAAACTGTGTGAACTAATGAACCTTATAGTGTTTTCATATATGCATGCATCAAGATGCATTGACCATCTTAATCTACTTTCTCCCCTTGCCCCATTCTCTAACACAATTGGGGGGTTACAATGCTTCTACCAGGGGTCACGTTTACCTCTAAATTGGACGAAGAACTGAAGGTATGCAGCTCTGATGGGTTCTCACTCATGCGTTTTCAAGTAATCTCCCATTCATGCTCCTGTGAGCTGCTTTTTACACATGCTCATGTGAGTAACTTCTCATTCTCACGTCTATACAAGCACTCACCCATGCTTTTAGAAGTAGCCCCTCACATGGGCTCCTACAAGAAGTCTCTTTGCCACATTCATAAAAGCATTCCCAATAAAATCACTGAACTTGAGAAGAATCGTTTCTTAGAACTGCCCTCAGTTCCCTCTCTCGGGTAAGTAGCATTTAGTTCACATCTTTCTAAGGAAAAGGTCATGTGGCAAGCCTTTAATTTTGGTGAGAAACAGGAAAATCTAAAAAAGAATGATTGATTACAAAATGTGCAAGTTTAAAAAAATCTTTCAACTAATTTCTATGTAACTGATGTTGTCATATCAGGATAAATGTGCTGTTTTCTACTGATTTCCACTATTAAGGAGGTTGCTCGTTGTGCTAGTTTGAATGTAATTGGTCCCAATAATCTCACAGGACAGAATGCTATTAGGAGGCATGGCTTTGTTAGAGTAGGTGTGGCCTTGTTGAAGGAAGTGTGTCACTCTGGGGGCAGGCTTTCAGGATTCCTATTCTCAAGATACTGCCTAGTGTTACAGTTGACTTCCTGTTGCCTGTAAGATGTACCACTCTCAGCTTCAGGTCTGTGTTCGCCTGCACGCTGCCCTGTTCCCCACTGTGAGGATTACGGACTAAACCTCTGAATCTGTAATCTAGTCACTCCAATTATAAGAGCTGTCATGGTCATGGTGTCTCTTCACAACAATAGAAAACACTAAGACACTATTACATCTATAAATTGAAAATAAGGAAGTAGACCATTTCTGTATCCAAATATATAAATGAAGATTGGACATCATTATAAAGACTTTACAAGTTGTTTCAGTTGTGACTGTTTAACAGTAGGGATATGCTCTGAGAAAGTGTAATTAAGTAATTTTATAATTGTGAGGAGATCATTATTAGGACACAAAGATAGATGGTGGAAGTTAGTTACATCCTCATGATGTCCAGAGACACAGGGAACATAAATGTACTTGGATGCTATTTACTAGTAAGTAAGATTACATTAGAAAATCATGAAAACAAGTTAAGGATACTCAACATATAAGTTGGTAGCGAGTGTATTTACTATAATTACCAAGTAGTGTGTACTGAATGTAACTACACTGCTATAATTTTATATACTGACAGTTTGTTCCACCTCTCTCACAAACACCTGAGGAATGAATAGCCTATGCCATTACCAAGCTATGGCATCAAAAAGAACGCCCAACACTCGTCCTAGTCTTAGAGGATTACTGTATGCGGATATTCTTCACTGTTGACTGAAATATGTACTTTCTTTTAAAATTGTCTTAATGTTATTGGTATGAATCAGCTTTGTTAAAAATCAGATTTCTTAATTATATTTACTCATTATTAGAAATGTAAAATAAAAACATTTCATTACTTTCTTCATAGCATACTAATGTCATTGTCAAGGACTGACACACAGTAACACATTAGAGGAAGTGTATTGATAGGAACTAACTTACCAGGGTCCAGGAAGAGTGAGTCCTATTGCTAACTCCCCTGTGATTAAATTACAATCTTATTTCTTCTCAAACTCATGATTAGACTGAGGTAACAGCATAATATAGAATAAAATATTTGTCCACCATCTGTTTTCACTACTGAATATATTTGTGCCTATGGAGTTGAAAGGGAAATTAGGCTTTAAAACACAGATGTGAGCTAGTAAAATCACACCAATTACTGCCAGAAAATCTCTACATTTAATGGTGATTTGGAACATTCCCTTCACTGTTAGAATATAAAGATGATAAAGACATAGGCATATTCATTTCATGTGTGTGTGTGTGTGTGTGTGTGTGTGTGTGTGTGCATGCACGTGCATGTGTGTTCTATTAAAAAGCATTGCATGCTTTCTGTATGTTCCTACTGACACTTACTGAGAACAGGGGGCTAAGTTATAAAAAGGGTTTTGTTGTGAAGAGATTAATGTTGAAGTGAGGCCTTCTAAAGCAAATTAGAAGTAGGTTAGATATGAGATGGCAGGATGAGAATGGTGACATAGAGGACAGATGATTTAAAGAGGAGGGAGATGCATTCAAGGTGAAGGTGAAGATATGGTATGCTTGCCATAGGCAAAGGTGCTGTGAAGAGGGAAAGGGGAAAATGGAAGATAGGAAGGAGGAGAAAGACATAAATAACATGAAAAGTTTTTGAAAAAAAGCCATAGGGCAACATTATTTTACAAACGAACTTAAGAATTGTGTATGGGGGGATGTGTTTGTAAGTGCATGAATGTATGTATACATGTAATGAAGTGAAGGCACAGAGATGACAGTGCTCCCCCAGGATCCATAGACTATTTAAAAACCACCCACCCACCCACAGGAGGCCAGGGAAACCTCCCTTTAAGTTGTTGGTAAGGACAAGTGAGAACTGGAGACAGAGTAAACAGCTTAGGCTATTCCCATTGTCCTTCCTTTCCAGAACATCATGATAAAACCCTTAATGAGGCTAATCTCCTCAACAATTACATCCTCCCTTCCCACACAGGCCTTGCTTGTACCATGTCCTTTCATTGTCTGAATGGTACATCCTGTATTTCTCTCTGCTTCGCTGGCTCTTTTTCTCTGTTGACCTGCGTAAGCATTATCAAAAACAATCATGCCACAGAGGCAACATTTTGTTTTCTTGGATTTTCCTCCTGCAAAGAGAGTAATCAATTACTTTTTAATTTAGTGAGGTCTGAGGATAAGTGTATAAAGCTACAATACTTTCATGCATGTCAACATGCAGAGGGCTTGGTTTCATCTCATACAGGGTCCCCAGCTGTTGGTATAGAGGCCCTGAGCTCCTACAAGTTCAATTCAACGATCTCTGTGTTTTTCCCCATCATGATCTTTACCACGATCTTTCCCTACACTGAGCAGGCTTTTTGAATCCCATTCCATATGTTGGGATGCCTTGCTCAGCTTTGATGTAGGGGAGGGCAAAGAGGAGCAGGACGGGGCTTCAACCTGCTTCAACTGAATGTGCCAGGCTTTGTTGATTCTTCATGGAAGGCCTTACCCTTTCTGAGGAGTAGCTGGGGGTGAGTAGTGGAGAGGTGGGGGGTTAGGGGAGGAGTGAAGGGAGGTAAACCTGTGATTGGTATGTAAAATAAATAAAAAGTAAATAAATATTTTAAAAAAGCATACAACACTGCCAGATTCTTTGCCAAAATCTTGGGAATGGCCTCTCTTCCATGGCTGATGTTGGTCCCTTCTGAAACGTCTTGAAATCCTCTACAGTCTGAAATCCTTTCCAGTCTGCTTTGCGCTTATTCGGCTCTCCTTCTAGACTTCTCCATGGTGCCCTGCTTATGTCTTCATCTCTTCAGCTTCCATAATCTTCCAAATCATTCCAGAGCAATAGCCTAATCTTCAATGCCAACTTTATAACAGCTTTTGTTGTCGTTGTTATTGCTGTGATAAAACATCATGACAAAAAGAAATTTATGAAAGAAGGCATTTATTTTAGCTTATTAGTTTCAGAGGGACAATCGTCCTTTATGACAGGAAAGCATGGGCGGCAGGAGCAGAGCAATTTGAGAGTTCACATGTTCAAAAGCAATGGCAGAGCAGAGGAAGAACTAGAGGTGGGGTAAAACCGTCAACAGCTTACCTCAAGTTGTGTATTTCTTCCAGAAAGACAACACCCCTCCATAACCTCTCGGGACCAAGTGCTCAAAAGTCTGAGCCTGTGGGATCCATTTCTCATTCTAACCAGCACACATAGGTACCTGTGTATTGAAGGAAAGAGAGGAAAGCATTTATGTCTTGATATTCCACCACCAAAATCCTAACCAGAACCGAAAATCCAATGTTTTTACACTGAGACTGAAAATAGGAAGATTTTATAAATGAGTCCTAATCTCATCTGGTCTTGCATGGTTAAAAATTTTCAACTACTAACCACAAAAACATCTACTTTCTTAGTGATTTCCTATATGATGTCAAGTGGGAACTTCAGAGATATAATCTCAATATGTAATAGACATTTTCAACAAGAGATAAGGCCTACGCTATCTAAAATCAAAGTTAACATGCTGTCAGAATTTGTAGCCAAATCATCCATAGTTATTGTCAAAAAATTATAATTTTTGAACAAAGTTTCATTAGCCTCTAGTACTTGAAATCAGTGGCATTTTAAGAGACCTTCATATAAACTCCAGATAATCCATAACAATAAGTTGAAAGACTAATAATGATCACAATGCTTGCATTTTAACTGCACAACCTAAGTTCAAAAGAGATCCTAACCAAGGAAATGCATTATGTATACAAAGCTGTGTCCCAAATTTCCAACTTTTTTGATGTAGTGTGCATCCCGAGTGCAGAACAATCAATTACACTCTTGCCTCCTGGTGTGAATATCTGAATACAAATTAAAAATGAGACACATGTTCACAACATCTGAATAAAGATCAAAATTATTACTCAGATTTGTTCAGAATGTTCGATTTAGGCATGGCTATAATCAGAAGAAAATTACATGTACTTATACTAGCATGGCAAATATCAGTATCAGCTTTGAAAGATTATAATTCACTAAATAGAAGGTACTTTAGCAACAGCTAAAAGTTCTCAGGTAAGTGATGTAGCATTTAAATTTACCAGTCAAGAAAGGCCACATCCTTCTCAAGGTGTTAGCCTGGTGAGTTTGACTGATTTCTCCTTTCATATACTCTCCCTGGCTCACCATAACTAGTCTTGATCACACATTCAGTGTCCAGGCCTAGTCTGGCAACACCTGCCTATGCTGCAACTAACCACAAGGCTTCCATCAGGACTTACCCAGCTTGCCCCTGATCCACAGGGCTCTCCCATCCTTCCACACAGCCAGATCCACTCCCGTGCTTCAAACCTGGACCAGTATGCACATTCTGTATACCAGACCAGACCCCTCTACCCATCGGACTTTATTCTGTCTGAGCCATTTCCAACCACTAGACCCAATCCATCCACGTCTCCTCTTTTCTGCGCTGACCTGCTCTGTTCACATGAGACACAGAACTAATAAAAAGATACAATTAAAGAATACAAACAATATTAAAACTCAAGCTGTATCTCCCTCCCAAACCCACCACTACTGTAGAAATGTTTGCCAACAAGAAATACCTACATAAACTCCAGGAAACGAAATTTAAAAGTACAATCATAAACTTCATCAAAACTCAAGTAATTTAAAGAAGACCCAAAGATACAGATCAATGAAATTAAGGAGAAGGAACTTAAGGGGAATAAACTCCTGAGTGATGCCCAAGGAATAATAAACATAAGACTGATGGAAATGACAAGATAATTGGGAACTTGAATATAGAATTCAATAAGAAGATAAAAACAGTTGAAGAGCATGAAATCAGAAATGAAGATGGAATTGAAAGACCCAATAACCCTGCCAAAACACATAAAGAAACAATCATTATAAATAGAATGAATCAGTCAAACAGAAGATGGACTAATACAGTATCAGGGCTAAGTTGGTCATTCTATCAGTTTTTGGAGAGCTTGTAATGAAAAAAACACTATGACTAATCTGAATTGAATTTATGGTACTATATAAAGATAATTTTACTATATACATCTATGAGGATCATAGCTAAAATATGTTGAATGTAGTTAATTGCTTTACCTACTAACATTTATCCTTTTCTACATTTTTGAGGAAATTTTTGAAGAATATTTCAATGTGAGTTGTTCATTTTCACATTCTATACAGGACTGGGTTGTGGCAGACATCATAGCTCACTGCAGCTGGAATTCAGCTTGGGTTCCAAATGGCCCTTTGCCTACCTTGAAGGAAAGATTTCCAGTCATTACAATAATGATAAATGCCCTTTCCTTTGAATGGATGCTATTTCAATTGGCTATTGTGGTTCTTGGAACTGCACTAGTAGTTCTCTTGCTGTGATGAGCAAGCCTAAAGATGATGCAATATGCTGAAAATAACAGAAAAGAAAGATTAAGAAAATAGCTGATGAAGTAGTTTAAGGGAAGGACATTGCTTGGCATGTTCACGGCCCTGGAATTGATCTCCAGCACCTCAAGAAAAGAAAATGCTAAACAGTGAAAAGAGACTTGGTCCTCACTGACTTCATCAAGCTCTTGAAGTAAAACAAGAAACCTGTTTTCCAGACAATTGCCTTGCGGGAAACTGAGCTTTATTCCGTGGACTCGTTGAGTTATGTTCCAGTCCTAACTTGAACAGTTTGTAAATCTGGAAAAGAAAACCCTTTCAGTTTGAGTTCTGTGTTTGCAATGATGTCCTCTAGGCAGTGCAATAGCACAAAGCACAGGGCAATGTAAGGGTCATCTACATTCTCAGTGCCATTAACCTTCCAGGGTTGGCAAAAGTTTCAATTCTGTTCCCTTAAGTGGACATTTCACAATGTTAAATGAGCCTTCGGGGTTAGGATGTTCAATGTACCAAAGCCCTTTCTCATCTTCTCCCTACATCTGGGCCTGGCTCTTCTGTCCCAACATCAACTTTCTTGCTTGTTTTGTTTTGGGCAAAATTATTTTCAAATTAAAGTACCTAAAGTAAGTTGGAATTTATCTGTGGCTTTATCATCACTGCGCAGACCCATATCCAGAGTGTGTGTAAATATACCCAGAGGAGCTACAAATGAATACTGAATAAGCTAGAAAGGTGGTGAGGTTGTCTTGGATGCTAAAGATACTCTCCAGAAGAAAGGGGCAAAAACTTACCGTGTGCTGCATTTGTTTATTTTATAATTGATAAGCATAGTAGAAAGTGTAGAAGACTGTTGATATTTTGTTGGTTTAATTGACAATGCCCTAAGTCCTAGTTCATGTTGATTATTTTATGAGACATTATCTTCTGTAATTTACACAAGGAGATTCAATGGTTTAGGGAAAAATGACTTATCCTATAGATCATGTTATAATCTGACTGATCAAGCATACATGTTTCCTGTGTAAGGTTTCATTCCTGTTAGTGGCTGATTAGCGATGACGAAAGAGAAAATCTCCAGGAGGACTCAAATGGCCTTTCTCCACTGGTGGGAAGGGCAGACAGTACATGAGTTTATGCCATGGGTATGCTCATGATACGGAGGCAGGAGTTGCCATGTCAGCAACTGCAAGCAGGAGTCTGGGATTCCAGACTTAGGGAATAAAATACTAGAGATATTTGCTTACAACTTAGGGAATATGGCATCAAATATGTAGTTATTTAATTTGTGAAATATGAGAAATTGTATTGGATTCTTGGATGTGTGAGTCGTACTTCCCACATACCTACAAGGTAGAATATAGACAGTAAGGTATGAAGAGTTGAACTCAGGCTTCATCTTAGTCTTGTGTGCCTTTTGTTTCTTGTAAATTGTGATGAAAGTGCCACTTCAAAATGCTCAGATAAAGATAAAAGTAGAGAAGATTCTCACGAAAGTTACAGGAATAGAAAATATCAACTCTCTTGTTTCCAAGACACTCACCCTTGATCTCCTTGGTTACCGAGGAATTGAAGGTGATCAGAAAAACAGAAAACGAAGAATCTAGTGCAGTGGCTGTTATAATTGCTTGGATACATTCTATGACACTTTGTCTTTTGCAAAAATGTCAAAACAGTATAAATTGACATAACTAAAATTTAGAGAAAGGACGCTTCAGAAGTCTGTAGCCATTGACCAATTACACCCTGGAAACTTCTGCATCAGATCATAAACAGTACCGAAGTTTTCCCACAGTAGGTGAAACACTTAATGTATGTTTATCCAATCATGGTGACCCAGACTCAGAAATGCATACTTGGAAAGTTTGTTTAGCAATTGAAAATAAATTCAGGCTGCTGGTTCTGCAGTACAGGAAGTCCCTCACCTTCCAAAAAACACTTTCAATATAGTCCTATAAATATGTGAAGACACAAAGTATTCAACTTTATTTCTTCCATGTACTTCATAATTTGGCTGGATACCTGCCACTTATTTAGGTAAACATAGGCTTCAGTCTGAATTTCCTTGTAGACCCAGCAAGCTTCAAAATATTCCTTGGAGTTCTGCCCAGTGGGACTTGCCTTTCTCTCTTGTCTTCAGGCTCATTCTCCGGGAGACTTTTATACTATAGCAATTTTTTAATCCCCTGTAAATTACCCACTGATATGCAGACACAAGTTACAGATCTTTCAGCAGAAATCCACTTCCCTTTAGAAAATAATATTTGATTCACCATAAGCTTCTAGGAAAATTGACTAAATATGAGATATTAATACAAAGGACTCAACATGTGAACTGAACAGTGTGACTTGTACACGGCATATTGTACTCTGACAAAAGCTTGCAAACATTTGGATGAAGCCGACCACTAAATGCACACAGTCTGTTTAGGACCAGGCCTCTGGCATCCCAAGGAGACAAGCTATTCCCAGCATTCATTCATTCTTTGGAGATTGTATTACCATTCCTTATTTCTACCATTCAGTCTACTGCTATGAGATCACAGAGATTTGTCTGTTCAACTACAGAGGAGTGAAAATTTTCAATTTTCATGGAAAATTCCTCAGGATGTCATTACTGCTGAAGCATAAAATTCCCTCAGTGTGAGGGCTGGGCAGTGATGGTGCATGTCTTTAACCCCAGCACAGATGCAGAAGAAGGGGTTCTCTGTGAGTTTGTGGCCAGCCTGGTCTATGGAGCAAGTTCCCAGATAGGGTCCAAAGCTGCACAGAGAAACTCTTCCTTGAAAAGTGAAAAGAAAAGAAAAGAAAAGAAAAGAAAAGAAAAGAAAAGAAAAGAAAAGAAATTACTACTTGGCATAACTTCAAGCAGAACATTTTGAAGCTTGCTGGGACCTCAAGGAAGTTCAAACTGAGACCTGAATTCACCTTAATTTTGAGAGTGCCAGATAATATTTGAGTAAATTACAAAGTATATGGAGGAAATACATTAGGAGACTTGTGCCTTGGGCTTTTAGATAAGAATGATGTGAAGAGCATTTTTAGGACAAGGACTAGCAACTCATTATTATAACCAGTTGCTAACTTTTAAATTAAATTGTACATATTATTGATAACCTATCAGTTGCTGTTTTCCTTCCTGGATCAGCCCATTTCTTGGTAGTGAGCTAAAGACTGCAGTGTCAAAGATGAAAGAAACACAGACTGTTTCGGCATGATGGGCTAGCCTCTTATTTCTAAGGTAACCCTGTCTGTAGACTTTCCCAGGGCCATGGCTATGACAATGACCTCCGCTCACTGGAAACACTGTTTTGGAGTCTGTTCTGGGCTTCTGTGGCCATGACACTTTTGATTTTGTCTTGGACTTAATTTACTCCACCATCTTTTGTCAAGTTCTTCCAACAATATTTTTGTATCATTGAACTCATTTTATAGAAACAGGGGTAAGGCTTTGAGCTAAACCTCAGGCAAGGAAACACTGTCATTCTCTACATCAGGAGTGGATGGTTGACATTATATAGTTATAATTTGACTTCCAAGGATTAGTTTTCACCATCACGTAGTTGGCTGTGGTGGCTCAAATTCTTTCCTGCTCTGTGTTGATGTAGAGAAGTCCTTCTGTATGCTGGGACTATGTGTTTCTATGTGTTTCCAGGGGGACCAGTCGGACAGAAAATGCTTCTAGCTATACTGTACAGTAAATACTCTTAACCAAGAGCTTGTATACAATGCTGTCTCTCCCACAGCTAAATTTAAAAATCAAAGGATGTTAGAGCCAGTGAGTGTTCTGTTAAAATCCTGATAAGCCCCCTTCAAAAGCATTTTCCTCTAACTGATGGAGGAAGGTCATTGGCTAATAAAGGAACTGCCTTGGCCCATTTTATTGGTTAGAACATAGGTAGGTGGAGTAAATAGAACAAAATGCTGGGAGGAAGAGGAAGTGAGCTCAGGCTCGACAGCTCTCCTCTCGGGAGCAGACGCCTCAGAGAGACACCATGTTCCCAGCTCCCAGGCAGACGCAAGCAATGAAGCTCCGACCCAGGATGGACATAGGCTAGAATCTTCCCGGTAAGCGCACCTAGGGGCGCTACACAGATGATTAGAAATGGGCTAAATTAATATGTGAGAATTAGCCTAGAAGAGGCTAGATAGAAATGGGCCAAGCAGTGATTAAATGAATACAGTTTGTGTGTTGTTATTTCGGAGCATAAGCTATCCAAGCAGGCGGCCGGGGTGCTGGGAACGCAGCCCCGCCGCCCTTATTACTACACTCTAACTTTCATTCTAAGACTGGGCATATGAAAATGACAGCACACAAGAGAGGCTGAGTAATATATTATGGATGATGTGGCAATCTTGAACTTGAGATATTGTGATAAAAAGATCATTGCTGTATTCAAAGGAGTAAATCAGTCTAATTCCTTAAAAGAAAGTTGAAGAAATTATGAAAGAGAGTAATCTATGGTCACTGACTTTTGTTTCCCACTGAAGGTTAATGAGGAAATGTATCTCCAGATGACTTGGAAAATTTTTTCCATGTTAGTCTGTAAAGGAAGCGTGCTGTGTCGATTGATGTACTAGGTAAAGGAGGAAAGAAAAAGAAGAAAAACCTAATATGAAAATAAAATTCTGTTCAGTTGCATATAAATTATTATTTTAAATATTAAAAAGTAAATGAACATAACTAGAGAAAGCAGATTTTACTTCTTTTGGATTCATTTCTGTTATAAATTATAATTGCATATGCTTGAGAGTATATTTAATTTTGGACGCGGTCACTTTCTGTGATTAATGTTCTTGGGATTTGCATGGGATTGTGCTGGATTTGAGTGTCTTTGGAAAGGGCATTTTGGCAACATTTTTCCTGCCAGCCACGAAATGGCCCATCTTTATCTCTTCTCTTGCCTACTATAGTTTGAATGTCTTTGGAAAGGGCATTTTGGCAATGTTTTTCCTGCCAGCCACGAAATGGCCCATCTTTTCCTCTTCTCTTGCCTACTATAGTTTGAATGTCTTTGGAAAGGGCATTTTGGCAACAATTCTCCCGCCAGCCATGAAATAGCCCATCTTTTCCTCTTCTCTTGCCTACTATAGTATCTTTCAGCAGTGCTTTAACAAATTATAACTGTTCCTGTGAACATTAACTAAGTTTATGTACATCCATTATATACTTTTAAGGGGATTGTGAATAGGGTTGTATTCTGACCTCTTTTTCAGAAAATTCATTGATATTATATGGATAAAGCTATTTGTTTTTATATGGCTATATTATATTCTACTTCTTCCCTGAAATGTTCATCAGATTCTAGATTCTTCTGGGGAAGGTTTTAGGATACATTTAGTATAGGATTATATCATGTTCAACCAGCAGTCATTTGGATTCTCCCTGTCCTGTTTTGGTCCTTACTGTCTTTCTCTTGTCTTGTTTCTCTGGCAAAGACTTAAAACAGTATACGGAGTAATAGTGATTATAGTTAATAACTTCATCTTATTCCCAACATTAGACACAATGCTTTTACTTTTTAAAAGTCACTACAATGATAGCTTAAAGTCTATGAAATGTAGCCTTTATTATATGGAGGTCAAATACTTATATGACTAGTTTAGGAACCTTCATTAGTGTTGCTTGTCTTTGTCAAAGGCCTTTTCTACATATACTGAGGAGAGGTAGCTTTTTGACTCTGTATATGTGCTGTATTGTATGTATCGATTTGCATAGAATGAAACAATGTTGCATTCCTGAAGCGAATCCCCATGATCACGATGTCTAATCATTTCACAATGTCAAATTCAAATGAAAGAATTTTATTAAGGAGGTTTGTTATTTAGTTCATCAAGGAAACTGATCAAGAGTTTTCTTTTTACATATTTATGTGTTTTTAATGTCAACATAATACTAGTTTCATAATCTATACTAGTTTCAAGTTTGGAACTGTTCTTTCCCCTTCTGCTTCCAGGAACAGCATGAAGAATATACATTGTTCATTGGAAAATATTTAAGAAAATTCAGCATCTAATCCTGAGCTTTCCTTTGTTGAAAAATTATTTTAAATTACGTTTTCAACATTATTGTTTGCTATAGGATTAAGACTTCAAAATTTTCTCAGTTCAACTTTAGTATCCAGAAATTTATTCAGTTATAATTGACTTCTTTCATATTTTTGGACTAAAGATAATTCATATAAAATACATTTAGAACTCCTAAATATTGAAAATCAAACAAGAGCAAAAAGAACAGTGTGGTAGGTAATACAGTATCTGGCTTAAGACTATTCTACAGAACCATAGTAATAGCACACACAAGGTACATGAACAGAAACAGAGACTGACAGAATTAAATAGAACAATATAAATGCCACCAACCTTAGAGTGCCTTGAATTTCCCATGTAATCAACTTTTACGACATGAACTAATGCATAGCTTTAATCTTAAATTATGTACTTTTCCATGTCCATGACCCAAAGTAATATATTTATATATGTCTGTGATGTGGCAATCATTTGCTGAAAAGAGCCAATAAGTTCAAAGCATCCTTACATAAATATCTGCCATAAACATTGAAAACAACATGAATATTAGCTGATGATGTCTATTTGCTATTCTGAGTCAGTTGGAGTCAGAGGTGTGTCATCTTTTCTTGTAAAAGAAATTTTGTTAAAAGACCCCTTATTCTTTTCCATGCCATGATTTCTGCATTTCTTAATAAATATAGCATAAAACACTTTGTTGGAAAGAGACAAATATAGACAAGGACAGTCTGATAATCAAAAATTGCAAACAGATGAAAGGCATAGGGAAAGAAGTAGATAATTCAAATTTTGACTTGTTCTTAGTACAAGTAATTCCAGACAAAAAGTTTGTTTTCATTCTTTAATGTGACAGCAATGTATTTTGGTGGCTCTGAGTTTAATTCATCCTCCACTGTACAATATTATTAATCCAAATACCTTCTGTGTATTGCTGGAGAATCTAAGGCACTTTTGTACCAAGACATAAAATGGTTCTATTTAGAAATTATAGAATCAGCATTGGTGTGTAATTAGACTTTCTTTGGACCTCCAGCTCCCAAATAACAACACAGAGACTTCTTATTAAGTATGAAAGTTTGACCTTAGCTTAGGCCTGTTCTCAATTTGCTGTTAAATTTAAATTGACCTGCTTATATTAATCTACATTCTGCCACATGTCTCATTACCTCTCCTCCACACTGCACATTCCTTTCCCTCTGTGTCTGGCTGGCAAATCTTCACCTCTCTGATTCCTTCCCAGGGTTCCTATATCTGCCAGAAAGTTCTGCCTTCCTTTCCTGCCTAGGTACTGACCATTCAGCTTTTGATTAAACCAATCAAAGGGTACCTTAGGCAGGGGAGGAAGAACATCTTTACACAGTGTGATCAAATATCCCACAACATAGGTACTTGTTTTAGTTTGCTTTTGTGTTGCTATGATAATCAGTTGACACCAACTTGTGGTAGTAAGAAATTACTTAGCATACAATAAAAAGTGCATCATCAAGAAAAGTCAAGGCAGGAGGCTGTGGGCAGGAACTAAAGCAGAGGCCATGGGGAAGACTGTCTAGTGACTTGTCTCCTTTGGTTACTCAGCTCTCTTTTTATACAGCCCAGATCACCTGGCAAGGGAAGAAACAGCCCACCATGGGCTGAGCTGCAATATCAAATAGTAATCAAGAAAATGACTCACAGACAAGCCAGCAGGCCAATTTGATGAAGGCAGTTTCTCAGCTTAGACTTGTTCTTTCCACATGTGACTTCAATTTTTGTAAATTTGACAAAAACTTACTAGTTCAACCCACTTCTTCTCACCTCACACTAAAGCAAAACCTGTTCTTTCCTCATTTGCCCCAAAGATTCTATGTTAATACCATAATATAAAACACAGTACAATTTTAAAACCTGCATGGTCTTAAAAATTGTAGTACTTTAAAGTTTTAATATCTCTTTAAAAGTAGAGAGTCTCTCACCTGGGAGCTCCTATGAAGTAATAAAAAAAATATATTTATGTCCTTCTTAATCTAAGTGGGAAGAATAAAGGAATAGTTACAATCAGATTAAAATAAAACCCAAGTCTATCACTGTAGCTCAAATTCTGTTGCTCAGTGCCTGACATTTAAGCCTCACAATCTCCTGGGTTCTAAAGGGATTAGATGCCCCAAATTCTCTGACTCCCCCATCTTTGGGACTCGAAGCTTGTTCTGCTGGGTCAAATTTGCTCTGCCGTCATCTGCCACTGCTCTTATCTGTCAGCTCACATCCTGGAATCTCCAATGTGCAGGGACCGCCACCACAACTGGCATTGCATCTTCACCAATGGACTCCACTGGCCCTTACAAGGACACTGACCCTGCCACATTGGCTTGATGACCCTCTCAATCCTGGAGTCTCCACTGCAGCTGAGGCTGTACATTTACCAGTGCCCTATTTTGGCCTCTGACAATGCCAAGCCTCAGCTGTTATTTATAGCTCCTTCATGCCTTATAAACCAGGAACCATGTAAAAGAAGCTTACATATTGCCAAGTTCAGTTTTCAACTTTAAAGGAAGCCTTGGCCACCTCTACACCACAGTTTCTAGGAAATACTCCATAGTGTATTTTACCTTAATGATGTTGGTCTTTTGCTATTCACAGATTTTTTTATTATGAGCAAATCAACACAATTGTCACAGTAAAGCAAAGATTTCAATTCAGTGGTACTGGTCTCCTATTAATCATAGATGATTCTTCAGGCCCAGTTTAGTGTAAAGTAGAGACTCTTAGTTTAAGAATATACAGGAACAGCTCTGCTGTAGTCTTTGAGGTTCTCTTACGCTTTCCTCTGAAACTTCACTACTCAGACCTCAACCATCAGCATTTGCCTCAGCATTCTGATCTTCCAGTCTTCCACAGAGCAGCCCATCAGGCTATGAACACTCAATGATTTTCAGTCTAAATCTCTGAAATCTTTCTACAATTGCCACGCCCCCTCCCCTGCCAGAATCACAAGGTCAGGTCCATCACAGTAAGACTCAATTCCTAATACTGATTTTTTGCTGCTATGTAAACACCATGGCAAAAGTCACTTGGAGAAGGAAAGGATTTATTTAATTTTACAGCTTACAGTCCATCCTTAAGGAAAAGTAGGACAGGAACTCAAGACAAGAACCTAGAGGCAGGAACTGAAGCAGAGACCATGGAGGAAGAGTGCTTACATGCTTGCTTCCTGTTTTGCTTTCAGTAATATAATGTAGAACCACCTGGCCAGAGATAGCAACACCTACGATGAGAGTGGTCCTCCCACATCAACCCTCAGTTAAGGAAATGATGCAGAGACATGCCCACAGGCCAATATGAGGGAGGTAATCCCTCAGATGAGCTTACCTCTGCATAGCAGTCACTAGATTTTGTGTCAAGTTCACAACTGGTAAATAATGCTAGTTAGATTTTTTAGGAAAGCCAAGTGAGACACATATTTTTCATTTCAAAATTCCATCTGCCCAGCACAATTTTTTTTTTAAAAAAACAACCTTAATTTAAAATGAAACTTAATAGGGAAAAAATGCCCACTCAGGTGCAAAACTACTCTGCTAATGTTTTGGAAGTATTTTCGAGACATTTAATACTCTTTTCATAGACTAACATTGTAAGGTAGTTGTATATCCACCGTGAAAGAGTAAGAAGGAACAGGAATGGGCTTCTTTGTGAAGGGTTTTTCAGTTAGGTCACTCGAGATTTTGACATGTTTTGTTGTTTCTGAACAGTGGTCAGAGATTGTATATTATGGCATTCTTCTTAGACAACTAATTAATGATTGATATGATGGTTTCTTCCTTATATGGAAGTTTGGGTCATAATTTTGCTTATTTCTTCAGTTACTTTTTGACAGAGAGTTGTGAAATTCTTATAGAGCTTCATTTTTGCAAGACAGCTTGCACAGCGATGTGAATGCATTTAGCATACTACAGAACCACAGGCTTCATTTGACAACAGTGGAGTAAGTTCAGGGTTCTTTTTTCTTTTGTTCTGTTTTGAGCTAGAATCTGACATGTAGCCCTGGCTGTCCTGGAGCTTGCTGTGTAGAATAGGATGGTCTCAAACTCACAGAGACCCTCTGCCTCTGCTTTTGCCTCTTGAATTCTGAAAGTAAAAGCTTATGTCACTATGCCTGGCCAACAATAAATTTTATGTCATGTATATTTTACCATATTTAATAGATTAAAAACACAATGTATGAGGTATTAAATATATTCTTAAGCTATTCATATTCAATAGTGGTTTATTATTCAGAATATGTAAGAAATTTAGAAACTTAGCATCATAAACAAGAAATGATCTAACTTAAAAGCCAATGAATGCCAGGAACAGGAAGACATACCAATGCACACAGACCTCAGGCTATATAGGTAGTAGAATTGCAGTTTTACAGCCAATGTGGGCAACATAGTGAAACTTTGCCTCTTGAATGAGCAAAACAGCCAAATGATCTAAATAGACATTTCTCAACAAAGCATACAAAGTCTAAATGTAAAAAGTGCCCAACACCATTAATCATCAGCGAAACACAAGTCAAACCAGAATGAGATAGCATTCATGTCTGTCAGAACAGCTATTATCAAAAAGATGGAGAATAACAGATGCTGGCCAGCAAAAAGGAACTCTTGCACACTGCTGGTAGGAATGCAAATGAGCACATATACTGTGGGAAACAGCACCAAGCTTCTCAAATTTGCCAGAAGTACAAGTGTCATGAGACTCTGCAATGCCAAAAATAACGGAAATTTAAAAGATAGGTCCAAAGGTTCCTGCCCTTTCAAAGTCAGAACAGGACTGTTTACAAGAACAAAGATATGAATCAGTCTGTCTGTTCAGTTACCTGCACAGAATGGAATACCATCTATGTAGCCAGAAAGAAAGTGCTACAGTTTACAACGTCGTGAGTGAAAGTGGAGGACGTTTTGTTAGGTGGAGTCGGATGACATTGAAACTTCCCTCCAAGAGGAGTGGGAAGCTCATGAGCTTCAGGGAGTAAATGAAAGGTTCCATGTCTCAGAAATAAATAATTTGGAAGATTCTTGGCGTTCCTCTCAGAAGTATAAAAGGAATTAATAGATTTTATTAAAAGAGACACTGACCAGCTAAACTGCAAACAGGTTTTATGTGTTCCACTTTGTCTTACTACTACCAGCTACCTTCATGGGTAGCATGGATATAGATACTGTTTTTGTTTTCCAAATATTTGGCTCACATTCAAAATTTAATTTTATTTTCATTTATTGATTATATACATCTATACATAAAAACACATTTTTAAGGATTTCTCTCCTTTACTACTAAATTTTAAAGGCTAGCTTTTGATTAACTTTGATTTTTCTCTGATGCCTTGAGAAGATTCCATACTGATAGTTTGTAGATAGAGTGGTAGATTAAACAATTCAATCAGATTGACTGACAATTCTGATCAGTTCAAATATGTCAATATTGACTTCTTTCTCTTTATCCATCATGGAAAGATGAGTTCTTATATCTTCCACTGTGTCAGTGAATTGGTGGCTTTTCTTTGTAATTCTATCACTTACGGTCTATTGTTTGATAGGTGGATATTAGAAATCGGTGTGTTTTGTTTGATAATTGATTTTTTTGATCATTATGAAATATCCTTTTCTGTTCTTGGCAATTTTGTTTGTTCCCAATTTTTCCTTATCTGAAATAACTTAGCCACTTTCCTTTTAATTTTGGCCTTCCTGTCTGCTGGCCTTCCTTCCTTTCTTTTCCTTGATTTTTATTTGTCTTGTAGCACAGGAAGGGCCTGAAATTAACATGTTGTTCATGTTGGATTATATTTTTATTCCTTCTGCCTTGGCCTCCTGCCACTCAAATGTCAGGATGCACCACTCTGCTGAGGTGTCTTCAAGCACACTAACCTTTCCGTGACTTTGTCTAGTCTTCTAAGCCCTTCCAGAATATTTTCCATTCTTCTGCCAATTCTATTTCTAATATTCTTTTCTATTATTTCTTATTTTCCACCTCTAGTAACGTTAACAATCTGTTCATATGTGTGTATACATGCATATATGTTCTATTTTTTCTCTTAAGATTAATATTTCTTAAATATCAAATATCTTTTTATTTTATTTTGTTTCAAGACAGGGTTTCTCTGTGTAACATCCTAGCTGTCCTGGACTGGCTCTTGTAGATCAGGCTGGCCTTGAATTGACAGAGATCTGTCTGCCTCTGCCTCTCGAGTGCTGAGATTAAAGGTGTATGCCACCACTGCCCAGCTGTATTTCTTAGGGATTAAGTATCTTCAGTAAATTTAAAGGTCCTTGTGTAATGATTGATTCAAAATGGAAAATGTAGCTCTCATGTTTCTTTGTGTCCTTTGTCCTTTCATTTAGGCTTCCCAAGAGGGCTGGGATTACAGACGTGTGCCACTGGACCTGGCAACAGTGTGAAATTTTAGATTGTTCTATATAGTATTGGGTCCTTTTAATTTTTTGGTTTTAGTTTTCGGATTTTGGTTTTCATGTTTGTTTGTTTGTTTTTGTAGCTCTGGCAGCCAGGGACTTCAAATTACTCTTTGTCGTTTTTGGTAGGTGTTTGTTTTCTTTCCCCCTCTACTTGTGACTTCAAGATTTTCTATTACCTTTTAAGTTATAGAATTTGAGTCTTGTAGTTCCTTCAGTTGTAATTCAGCAACACAGAGTGATGAGTGTAAGGAAGAATACTGTTCTGTTAGTGGGCTTGTATTCACGAATATGACTTTTACAAGATATATAGACACACTTTTGAGCAGACAAGTAGAAAAGGGAGCAATGGCCACTCACCAGATACTGAAGCTCTGTGGTCCTTGTCTTCCCTGGGGAATTTTCCTTTGTTGCAGACACATCTCTGAGTGCATCTCACAAATGCCTTTACTTCTCTTCCTATCCAAGCCTTACAGGAATCTTTCTTGGTTTTTGTCTCATGCACCCTGGTGTTTTTTTTCTGCACATAAAATGTATCAATTTTTGAGAAAGGAGTCCTTTATGATCCTCTTCTCAGAAATCTCCTATTTTCAAGCTAGATTTTGCTCAGCCTTCAGAAAGTCTTTACATTTGTCATTTATGTGTTCCAGTGGTAAATGGCCGCAGCAGTTTCTGCTCCTGGCAAGCAGATATCAGCTGTGTGCTTAGGTATTTTTCTAGATTTTTCTGGCCATGTTTGTTCTGCAACCTCAGTACCCTGATGACTCCTGACAACTTGGGGGATTTAATGTTCTCTTGCTGTCAAAATTAGATCTGGAAGCTAGAAGTTTCTGCAGAATTATTAATAAATATATTTTGAATTTTTAACTGAGTATAAATATTATTTTATTGGAGAAACTCACATCTAAGTTATTGTCAGTATTTAACAAGCACCCAAAGAAGAATGCACACCTAGGTTCTAAAGAACAAGGACAGACAAATCGGCTGGTGACCACCCCAGCGACACTGCCCTAAGAAAAGTGTTTGCCTACCTCTTGACGAACGTAAGTAAATAAATGTCATAAATAAGACTTTTTTTATTTTGTATGAAGGAAGAACAAAGAAACTGCTTTGGTGAATTTATTAATTTCAAAATATTAAGTCCAAAATAAAAAAATATTCTCTGACCCAGATTAGGAGGAAAAATCCTCCTTTCCACACCTCAAGTCTCATGAAAGCAAATCCAGAAGTCTCTTGGGTATGCCTTTTTGATTCAAGTACTGCTTGTATTTCCTCTTCTGAGGCATGTTTATGGCACAGGTATTGACAGATTCATCTCCCTTCTTTCCTTGTGTGGAGTTAGAAAGAAGTGAATCCCATTAATTTCTTTATTTTTTTTCTCCAGTCGTTTTACCCTCCAAATCTTCCTCAGTAATCTGACTTCCTTCTTTATTTCTTTGTTTACTTTATTGTTCCTTTCTTTTCTTCGCCTCTTTTTTCATTCAGTGGAGAAGTGGAAGTAGATATGGATCTTTATATTCTTGGGGCTCTGATGTGGGGACCTTGAACATCTTCTTCTGCAATCTCTCTCCTGAGACCTGGACTTTCTTCCATCTCTTCTATCTATATTCCTCGATTTGAACCTGTACCACCTACTTTCTGTAGTACCCTGACTGGGGAAATGGAAGCAGAAAGATTCAAGACCAACCTCTGTTCCATAAGTCTCCCTCCGTGGGGAGCAGCTACAGCTGTGCCCCATTGGGATTCTCCCTCCTCTGGCCCATCGGGAGTACTACTCCTTTTACCTCTATTCTGAACTTTGACTGCTTCGCGCACTGCTTTACCTTTTACAGTTCTAAACAGATTGTTCACAGACATGAAGACACTAAATAGGAGTCTGATGTTCTTTCTTCTTTGGTAAGTGCCTTTAAGGCAATGGTTCTCAGCCTTCTTAATGCTGCAACTAATACAGTTCCTCATGTTGTGGAAATCCCAACCACAAAAGTATTTTCCTTTCTACTTCATAACTGTGATTTTGATGCTGGCATGAATTGTAGTATATGTGTCTGTGTTTTCTTGTGGTCTTAGATGACCTGGAAGGAGTCTCAACACACAGGTTGAAAATCGACATTTTAAGGTCTTCAGGTACATCTCTGCATCCAAACTGAACGCACACCTCTGTTGCCATTGCCACTAATGTGCAAAATACCATAAACAAAATCCTAAACAAATTATCATAAAAACTTTAATAGCAATTCTTTAAAAAATATACCATAGCAATGTTGTTTACCCATGACACATACACAGCTTCTTCTCTAGATTCAACCTACTGCAGATGAGAAATGTCAGGAAAATGAGTCTAAGTGCTAAATAGAGTTTTTCCTAGTTGTTACTTTCTTTATTTTGTTTTTATTTTAATTATGTGTGTCTGCATAATATGTGCATAGATACCTGGTATTGAATCCCTGTGAAACTGGAGTTACAAGCAGTTGTCAGCTTGATGTTTTGTGAATGAAACTCAAGTTCAGCACAAGTTTGTTCTCCTAACGTGTACTATCTCTCTAGTTCTGTTGTTATTGTCTAAACTATATCATATAAGATCTATATAATATTCATGACATATTAGAAGCTATAAATAATACAGAGATTACTGAAAATACACTAGAGGACATGGGTGGGATATGCAAATACCATGGCATGTTATATATATGGACTTCAGGTGCTGCAGATATGACAGGAATTCTGAACCCAATGTCCCTCAGCAACAGACGATTATACTTAAAATGATCATGAAGACAGATACCAGGTTCTCAAAACTAGTGCAATAACACTTTTTAACTCTAGCTCTAGAGTATTTCTCTAATTCTTTATATCATTGCTTCAAAACAGAAATGTCTCCATGGTCTCAGCGTGGATCACAGATGCAGCAAAACTTCTTTTTTAACCTTGTCTTTTTATATTAACTGGAAGATTGATGAGTAATTTTATGAAAAAAATGTGTGAATCTTCAGGATTACTGAAGTAGACTGAAGGATATTTAAAGATTTTTAATTTCATGTACCTATCAGAAGAGTGATTGTAGCTGGCATATCTAGTTTTTCAAGTCCATTGTCCTCTTCACATTATGAGCATAATTTAAAAGGCAATTTTGTAAAATTTAAATTAAAGTAATTTTAATTTTTAAGTCCCAGAATTGGGCTTACTTTGGACTTTAGCTCTCCTTTCATATCCACGTATGTGCAGTTTAGCATACCCAGTTGCACACCACATATGTGCAGCTTAGCATACTCAGTTGCACACCTCCACGTATGTGCAGTTTAGCATACCCAGTTGCACACCACATATGTGCAGCTTAGCATACTCAGTTGCACACCTCCACGTATGTGCAGTTTAGCATACCCAGTTGCACACCACATATGTGCAGCTTAGCATACTCAGTTGCACACCTCCACGTATGTGCAGTTTAGCATACCCAGTTGCACACCACATATGTGCAGCTTAGCATACTCAGTTGCACACCTCCACGTATGTGCAGTTTAGCATACCCAGTTGCACACTTCCACATATGTGCAGCTTAGCATACCCAGTTGCACACTTCCACATATGTGCAGCTTAGCATACCCAGTTGCACACTTCCACATATGTGCAGCTTAGCATACCCAGTTGCACACTTCCACATATGTGCAGCTTAGCATACCCAGTTGCACACTTCCACATATGTGCAGCTTAGCATACCCAGTTGCACACCTCCACATATGTGCAGCTTAGCATACCCAGTTGCACACCTCCACATATGTGCAGCTTAGCATACCCAGTTGCACACTTCCACATATGTGCAGCTTAGCATACTCAGTTGCACACTTCCACATATGTGCAGCTTAGCATACCCAGTTGCACACTTCCACATATGTGCAGCTTAGCATACCCAGTTGCACACTTCCACATATGTGCAGCTTAGCATACTCAGTTGCACACTTCCACATATGTCTTGTATATTGGGAACAGTGCTCTTCTATCTGTGAGGATCAGCAGACTGGCAATGGCTTCTCCTCTTGTGTTTTTTTTTTTGGTCTTTTAGAGATTTCCTTTACCTTTTAATTATATGTACATATACATGCATGGGTGTGTGCACTTGAGTGTAATAGTCCTGAGGCCAGAAGAAGGCACTGGATAACTTAGAACTGGAGTTACAGGCAGTTGTAAGCACCTTATAAATTCTGGTATTGGACTCAGGTCTCTATTAGAGCTGTACACACTCTTAACTCCTGAGCATCTCTCCAACCCTTGTTCACTTTGTGCTAGCCAACTGATAAATGTAACTTTGTGTGTTTTGAACATTTTATGCTGTTATAAAAAATGTTGTGTAGGCAGAGCTTTCTGTAGGGACCACTGGTAAGTTCTGTCTGACCAGCTGCTCCCAAATAAACACACAGAGACTAATTGTTAGTTATAAATATTTGGCCTATAGCTTAGGCTTGTTACTAATGAGCTCTTACATCTTAAATAACCTATTTTTCTTATTTACACTCTTCCATGTGGCATTATGTTTTTCAACACAGCATATTAATCTGTTGCCCTCTGATTCTCCTCATGACTCTCTGAGATTCCTCCCTTCTTCTACCCTATGCTCTCTTCTTGTCTGCAAGCTCCACCTAACCTCTGCCTGTCCAGATATTGCTCAGTCTGCTCTTGAATTAACCAATGAGAGTAATACATATTAACAGTGTACAAAGATTCTTCCATAGTGATATTGTCTTTTGCTTCATGTTTTGAATCATAATTAATTATATATTGTGTATCTAGACAATTAAGCTTGGTGGTATATTTTTCCTAGTGATTATGTTACTTAATCATTTATATTTAAGTATGGGGGGAAGCCTATGGTCATCAAACACTTTGTGTATCCCTGATTGCCTTTTGAGCATTTACCCCAACATTTCTTTAAGATTATTATTATTAAAGTAAATTAGTTTTTTTAAAAGGTGAGATTCCTAATTCTTGAATAATTCTCCTTTCGGAATATCAAATCATAAACTTAGACATATTTTCTCTCTTTTCTATTTAAATTTATGTATACGATCCAATTAAACAGCAGTTGTAATTAACATGTAAATTTAGAATGAAGGTAATTTTGAGTTATTTCTATATAAAATAAATAGAAACAACCTGTTTCAAAGGATGAGGCAAGATTAAGGTGGAGTAAATTTTATAATTACCTAATTTCCACAGCTAAATATTATTATTGATTTATCACAGGATGTAGTAAATATGTCGTTTTCTCTGGGTTCTTTATCTGTTTATGCGCACATGTTAGGAACATCTGTACAGGACTACTTTGCATATTAATGGCGGTGACACACTATAATGGAAAGAATCAGGACTTTAGATTCAGTAATTTAAGGTCAAAGGTCTCACACCCAAGGAAAAACCCTACATAGAGAGTTTTGTTGATTGGTTCAGGTGAAAGAGTGATGTAGCATGAATTCTAATTGTTCTTAATAAGAAAAACTCAGAGTCAGCTATAAGGGGGTAAAAGCTGAAGGATCAGAGAAGCAGAGCAGCCAGTCACTAGAGTTCTTACCTCTACCAATGCTCAGACCAAACGGGCGATTCCGTCATCAGACTGCCTCCTCAGACTGCTCCTCAAACTGACTGCTTCAGACTGCTGCCTCAGATGGCTCTGAGCTTCGGTCTCCTCGCATCCTACACTACTCTTGCCGCCCAGCCATATCACTCCTGTCTCCACCTGCCTAGTGGTGGGATTAAAGGCATGGGATCCCAAGTGCTGGGATCACCTGTGTGAGCTCTGTTTCTCTTTTAGACTGGATCAATTTTGTGTAGCCCAGGGTGGCTATAAACTAACAGAAATCTGTATACCTCTGTCTACTGAGTCCTGAGATTAAAGGTGTATGCCATCACTGCCAGGCTTCTAGTAGCTTAGCTCTGCACTCTGATCTTCAATCAAGCTTTTTTTTTTGTTTAAAACAAACAAACAAACAAAAATTATCACCACAGTGTAAGGCAGGATGAGTTAGGATACAAAAAGGAAAAGCATCTCTAGAGCTCATGGGAAATAAACCTTCTGTGCAGTCATCTGCCAAAAACTCCAAATCAGTTCTGGACATCAAGGAGGATGTCACAAAACTCCTAGTCAAACACTAATTGTACTGTGTTGTTTCAAACACATGATGGTTGCTATCACATATGCCAAAACAGTATTGACTTAACTCTGCTTTCTAATTCATCAGACGTTCCTGTTATTGCAGAGAGCATCAGCCTAAGAGAGCTTAGAGCTTAGAAGCTGCTCAGGTGTGAGAGCATGGTATTGAAGAATAGCTAGTCAAGATCTATCAGATTTTTATCATAGTCAAGGTTTAGGACAACGAGAAAAATGAGTAAAGCATGATGGGTTTGCCTTGAAATGAGTAAGCTGTTAGTATTGATCAGTTAACTGTTTTTGGTTGACTTTTTATTTTATTTTATTTTTAATTAATTTATTTATTAAGGATTTCTGCCTCCTCCCCACAAACGCCTCCCATTTCCCTCCCCCTCCCCCGATCAAGTCACCCTCCCTCATCTGCTCGAAGAGCAATCAGGGTTCCCTGACCTGTGGGAAGCCCAAGGACCACCCACCTCCATCCAGGTCTCCTAAGGTGAGCATCCAAACTGCCTAGGCTCCCCCAAAGCCAGTATGTGCAGTAGGATAAAAAACCCACTGCGATTGTTCTTGAGTTCTCAGTATTCCTCATTGTCCTCTATGTTCAGCTAGTCCGGATTTATCCCATGCTTTTTCAGAGCCAGGCCAGCTGGCCTTGGTGAGTTCCCGATAGAACATCCCCATTGTCTCAGTGTGTGGGTGCACCCCTCGCGGTCCTGAGGTCCTTGCTCGTGCTCCGTCTCCTTCTGCTCCTGATTTGGACCTTGAGATTTCTGTCCCGTGCTCCTCTGTCTCTGTCTCCTTTCATCGCCTGATGAAGGTTAATATTCATGAGGATGCCTATGTGTTTGTCTTTGGGTTCACCTTCTTATTTAGCTTCTCTAGGAACATGCATTATAAGCTCAATGTCCTTTATTTATGGCTAGAAACCAAATATGAGTGAGTACATCCCATGTTCCTCTTTCTGGGTCTGGCTTACCTCACTCAGGATAGTGTTTTCTATTTCCATCCATTTGTATGCAAAATTCAAGAAGTCCTTGTTTTTTATTGCTGAGTAATACTCTAATATGTATATATTCCATGCTTTCTTCATCCATTCTTCCGTTGAAGGGCATCTAGGTTGTTTCCAGGTTCTGGCTATTACAAACAATGCTGCCATGAACATAGTTGAGCATATACTTTTGTTGTATGATAGGGCCTCTCTTGGGTATATTCCCAAGAGTGGTATTGCTGGATCCAGGGGTAGGTTGATTCCGAATTTCCTGAGAAACTGAAACACTGCTTTCCAGAGTGGTTGCACAAGTTTGCATTCCCACCAGCAATGGGTGAGTGTACCCCTTTCTCCACAACCTCTCCAGCAAAGGGTATCATTGGTGTTTTTTATTTTAGCCATTCTGACAGGTGTAAGATGGTATCTTAAAGTTGTCTTGATTTGCATTTCCCTGATCGCTAGGGAAGTTGAGCATGACCTTAAGTGTCTTTTGGCCATTTGAAGTTCTTCTGTTGAGAATTCTCTGTTCAGCTCAGTGCCCCATTTTATAATTGGATTGATTAGCCTTTTACGGTCTAGTTTCTTGATTTCTTTATATATTTTGGAGATCAGACCTTTGTCAGTTGCGGGGTTGGTGAAAATCTTCTCCCAGTAAGTGGGTTGCCTTTTTGTCTTAGTGACAGTGTCCTTTGGAGGATCAACATAGTAAAAATGGCAATTATACCAAAAGCAATCTATAGATTCAATGCAATCCCCATCAAAATCCCATCAAAATTCTTCACAGATCTGGAGAAGACAATAATCAACTTTATACGGAAGAACAAAAAACCCAGGATAGCCAGAACAATCTTATACAATAAAGGATTGTCTGGAGGCATCACCATCCCTGACTTCAAAATCTATTATAGAGCTACAGTATTGAAAACAGCCTGGTATTGGCATAAAAACAGAGAAGTCGACCAATGGAATCGAATAGAAGACCCTGACTTTAACCCACAAACCTATGAGCACCTGATTTTTGATAAAGGAGCTAAAAGTATACAATGGAAAAAAGACAGCATTTTCAACAAATTGTGCTGGCAAAACTGGATGTCAATCTGTAAAAGAATGAAAATAGATCCATATCTATCACCATGCACAAAACTCAAGTCCAAATGGATTAAAGACCTCAATATCAGTCCGAACACACTGAACCTGATAGAAGAAGAAGTGGGAAGTACTCTACAGCACATGGGCACAGGAGACCACTTCCTACGTATAACCCCAGCAGCACAGACACTAAGGGTATCATTGAATAAATGGGACCTCCTGAGGCTGAGAAGCTTCTGTAAAGCAAAGGACACTGTCACTAAGACAAAAAGGCAACCCACTTATTTGGTTGACTTTTGACTTCTTGACAGTGTTGAGACTGTTATGGACCACAACTATTTTTAGAGTTGGACTGAATGCATTTCCGCATTGTGATACGACTACAAGTCTATGAAGGCCAGGGAGGAGAATGCGGTGGTTTGAATAGGTAAGACCCTGTAGACTTGTAGATTTGAAGGCTTTCTCACCAGGAAGTGGCACTATGAGGAGGTATGATTTTGTTGAGGTAGTGAGGCCTTTTTGGAGGAAGTGTGTCACTAGGGGTGGGCTTTCAAGTTTCAAATGCTCATGTCAGGCCCAGTCTCTTTCTCTTTTACTGCTGCCTTCTAACGCATATGTAGAATTCTCAGCTCCTTCTCCAGGATCATGTCTGTGTGCTACCGTGCTCTTCGTCATAACTATAATGTACTAAACTTCTGATCCTGTAAGCCAGTCCCAGTTAAATGTTTTCCTTTATAAAAGTTGTCATGGTCATGGTGTCTCCTCACCACAGTAGTAACCCTAATTAAGACAGTGGCAATGTACATAATGGGGCCATGTTTTCAGTAAGGTAATGGACATGGTAGGTGATTGCCTTCACTAGTGGCAATACATGTACTAGGTGGCTGTTTCTTATCATTTCTTTTTCAGTACTTTATGGTCATGACATTTATGAAACACTCCTGATATGCTAGCCATTTTTGCCTTTGTAAAATTCACCCACTTGTAACATTTTATTAGCTTCTAAAGTGATGGTTTCAATTTTATTCTTTTATGATGATTCATCACCACTAAACAACAATTAATAAGCAATATGATTGCAAATTTCAGGGAAAGAATGTGCATACTGAGGACAATGATACCTGTGTTGTGTGCTCACCTTGGCCATTACACATAGTAGGTACTTAAAATTCTGCCCTTTTGGAGTGTTGTGACTCAGTTGACAGTCTGATCACTCTCAATCTTCTTCCTCATCCTCTTCGTTGTAAAATGTCCCACCAGAGCTCATCTCAGGGCTTGTGGAAGCTCAGAAATCTTCTCCCATGTTTCTCAGGTTGTTACCTGTTAGTTGCACTCTTGTGGTAAGGAGCAGTTCTTCTGAATGCACAGAGCACTTCGATTTCATTCTGTGAATGAGAACTGCTAAGGACCCATTCAGTTCAACTTCATTAGTAAGCAACTCGCATATCTATGGAGCGAGCAGCTGAAGGCAATTTGGAAGCTGTTTTCTGGAAAGCTTGTTGATTGGAAACAGTCACTGGGTTCTCATTCAGCCCAGAAACTTCATGCTGCTTAGGAATCTTTCTGTTTCACTAAGAGCAAAGGGAAGAATCAAGCTGTCAGAGACATAGGAGTATCTGGCACTCAGCAATCTAGCTGACAACTTAACGTCCCTCTCCAATTAGGAAAGGAGAGATCAGTTATCTCCTAGAGATGGACAGTGAACCACCTGGGGGTGGCTGTATGGAAAGAGGTTATGGAGACCTGAAGAAGTCACAAACCCTCAGACGTAACAATGAAGTTTTAAAGGCAATATAATTAAACTGAAAAAAAAATGTGCTAATGAATAAATCAAAGGACAAAATCTTACAGAATGTTTTCACAAGCACACTGAAATAGTTACATTGTATGTTTACAGTGAGTTATTGTTGCTTATGAATGTCTAAATGCTGTTATGACAGTGATGATGAATAGAGCTTACAAAAGTCAAAGGACTGACTGATCAAGGTCTGACATCTTGTCTACCTACTACTTTCTCACTGTTATTTGAATACCACATGTCTGTTTCACTGTTTTGCCCTTAGTGGAGATTTGCTGCACATTCTTTCTTATGTAAGTATTTAAGCATGTATATATACATGTAATATTTATATAATATCATATATTGAAAAGTTACATATAACCCCATGTACTCAGCATTACAACCAGTCAAGTTGTAAACCAGTCCCATTGCCATGTAAACTCCTTTCTTGTGATTATTTGCTGTGCATGCTTACTAAGCAATGTTCTAATCCCCTTCTTTTCCCCCTCCCCCTCGACAAGATCTCTTGTATTGTAGGCTGACCTCTAATTCACTAGATGGCCTTGAACTTAAGATCCTCCTGCCTATATATCCCAAGTGTTGAGATTACAAGTGTGTATCACCATACCAGGTTTATATGAAGTGAAATACTTGCTTGGCAAATACTCTATCAACTGAGCTGTATTCTGTGCCCATGTCCAAAAGTTTTTTTTTCCTGTGGCCATAGATTAATTTTGCTACCTGCCATTTAGATGAAGTTGAATATGTTTTAATATTTTCATCCAACAAGCTTTTAATACAATGCAATATTCATAATAAAATATATTGAAATATATTAAGATATAAATATATAATAAAATAATAATAAAAGCAAGAGCTTTTATTACTTCAGCTTGTCTTATTACTCAGTAATATTTAATTGTATGGCCATAATGCGACGCTTCCCACTCTCTGTTTAATTTAGTCGCTCTCCATTTCTGGCTATGTGTGCATGTGTGTGCATATGCATGTATGCTGAATGAGTGCAGGTATATTCACCTGTATATGCACATGTGGAGATAGAGGATTTTATTATTTTTTTAATTAAAATTTCCGCCTCCTCCTCACCTCCCATTTCCCTCCCCCTCCCCCCACTTCCGATCCCCCCACTCCCCTCCCCCTCCCTCTCCAGTCCAAAGAGCAGTCAGGGTTCCCTGCCCTGTGGAAAGTCCAAGCCCACCCCCTCCATCCAGGTCCAGGAAGGTGAGCATCCAAACAGGCTAGGCTCCCACAAAGCCAGTACGTGCAGTAGGATCAAAACCCAGTGCCATTGTCCTTGGCTTCTCAGCAGCCCTCATTGTTCGCCATGTTCAGAGAGTCCGGTTTTATCCCATGGTTTTTCAGTCCCAGTCCAGCTGGCCTTGGTAAGCTCCCGTTAGATCAGCCCCACCATCTCAGTGGGTGGGTGCACCCCTCGTGATCCTGACTTCCTTGCTCATGTTCTCCCTCCTTCTGCTCCTCATTTGGACCTTGGGAGCTCAGTCCAGTGCTCCAATGTGGGTCTCTGTCTTTATCTCCATCCATCACCAGATCTCCAAAATATATAAAGAACTCAAGAAACTAGACTTTAAAATGCTAATTAACCCAATTAAAAAATGGGGCACTGAACTGAACAGAGAATTCTCAACAGAAGAAGTTCAAATGGCCAAAAGACACTTAAGGTCATGCTCAACCTCCTTAGCGATCAGGGAAATGCAAATCAAAACAACTTTGAGATACCATCTTACACCTGTCAGAAGGGCTAAAATCAAAAACACTAATGATAGCCTTTGCTGGAGAGGATGTGGAGTAAGGGGTACACTCATCCATTGCTGGTGGGAATGCAAACTTGTGCAACCACTTTGGAAATTAGTGTGGCAGTTTCTCAGGAAATTTGGGATCAACCTACCCAGGACCCAGCAATACCTCTCTTGGGAATATACCCAAGAGATGCCCTATCATACTACAAAAGTATTTGTTCAACTATGTTCATAGCAGCATTATTTGTAATAGTCAGAACCTGGAAACAACCTAGATGCCCTTCAATGGAAGAATGGATGAAGAAAGTGAGGATTTTATTCTTAAGGCATATTCTTTCCAGGTTTTAGAACATAATACCCAAGGTGAGCAGTGAGTTCTCCATTTTGCCGAGAGTAGAACTCCAATACCCCTTAATCCTACATGTTTTCCACATTCTCTTTAATATTTCTGCTTTTTGCAAGCATTCCTTGGTTGGTACTGTAGAGCTGTGCTTTGAATATATTCAGTCTTGTCTTAAGCAGCAGATCCTCATGGAACCTCCTTGAGTGATCTCTGTGAAGATAGTGCCATTTTGGTTTATATCTAAATAATTTTAGTTACTTCTCCAGTCCTGAGGTCTCAACTTTGCCCTCTTTATCATGAGGAGATCCCTTTGCTATGGGCCCCACCTTCCAGTTTGTAGTTGTATTGGTTAATCTTCTATCATAGTGATAAAACACCATGATCAAGTGTTCAAATACCCAAAGGAAAAATTCTCACTGACTCCACCACAGTAGTTTAGAAAAAAGTTACTAGCGATGCCTTAACTCTGACTTTTTTCTCACCTGCACTGATTGCCATTGTCTAAAAATAGTTGTCTCACATACAATCATGGTTTTGAGGTTTTCAGTGTAAAAAGAATATGCCCTTTAGTAGTTTATAAATCCTGGTGAGACGCAGAAACCAATCAACACTGTGAACATTTAAAAATAATCAATATAGTAATTGCAGCTGGGAATCCCGAGGAAACAATGCTGTCTTTTATGAGTACTACCTACAAGCATATCTGCAACAGGCATCTGCTGTATTTAGTTCACTCTGTATTATTCTCTGCTCCTTCAAATATCCTGCTTATTCACGCACAAACCACATTTATCATTAAAATTTATCCTGGCTCAATGTTCAATTCTGCACAAATTTTCCCAATACTAATCCCTCAGTGGTGCTGCATTGTTTTTGTACACACTGAAGAACTGTTCTTTGCTTTTATTCTATTTATTTATTTTATTTTATTTTGAGTCAGTCTTATTAAACCCCATTGTTTAAACTGATCTCAAATTCACTGTGCACCCCCTGATATAGATAGGTTTTTCTCTCGCTGGGATAAAGATCTGGAGTAAAAACAACTTGAGGAGGAAAGACTTTATTTCACCTTACAGCTTATAGTTTATCATTGTTGGAGGTCAAGGCAGAAACTCAAGCAGCTACCTGGAAACAGGACCTGAAATAGAGATTATGGAGGAACACTGCTTACTAGTAACTCCCCATAGCTTTCTCAGTTTGCTTTCTTCTACAACCCTGTACCACCTCACCCGGGATAACACTGCCTACAGTGGGTTGACCCCTTCTATACCAATCATCAAGAGGTACCTTGCAGCTTGCCTATAGGCAAATCTGATAGAGACATTTCCTCAACCGAGTTTCCCTCTTCTCAGATGACTCCAGTTTATAGTAAGTTGGCAAACACTAACCAACACATCCATGCTAGCTTCATACTCAGAGTGCTCAGGTGGTTGTTTCTTGAATGATAACATTACAGGTGCTATCTACCACACCAACTGTATATTGTTTTTCATGCTATTGCACTTATACTTTTTTCTGAGTTTTTCACTTACATAAAAAATTTATGAAATAAATTTATTTCTTGATACTACCTTTTCAATTAGAAAGTAGACACTAGAGAATATCTGCCTAAAAGATGACTGTAGCTTTTCTTGCATCCCTATAACAAGTGAATTAATTTGAATACTTGATTTCATGAAAAAATACTATATGCACCTCTTTCCACCTATGGTTCCTGGATCATAATTCCATTCCCAAGGCTGGCCATAAGAACTAGAATTGGTTGTCTGCAAGGCAGGTCACAGAAACTCTAATCTTGTCCTACTTGTCTGTCTGGAAGATGATCAGAAAGAAATTCCCTGATCTCACAGAGAAGACCATGTGACTCTCCTTATCAGAGAAGCCCTTCCCCCAAAAAGGTGGTACATAGAAAGGTTAAGGTTATAGAGGCATGCAGTCCTTACTACATCTTCACACCTCCACAAATAGCACTAGATCACACTCTTTGCACCCAATGCTAGTTTTGCACTTCAATTACATCTATGAAATTAATGTGGTTCATATTTCAATCGCATAGATGCAGGGAGGTTCTATAAAAGGTTCAGAGGGGACAGGAAGGATGGTTCAGTGGTTACGATAATTACTTCTCCCGAAAAGGACCCATAAGAGTGTGCCAGCAGCCTCTTTAGAGAGCTCACAATTGCCTCTAGTTTGCACCCATGACGTCCACAGCCATCTGCACTTACATGTACATATGTCTAATGGAAACACATCCACATAATTTTTAAAAAAATATGTCCTTAAAAAACTGAAAAATGAAAGGCTTGGAGAATTTCTAGGGAGAAGAACACATAGAGGTCCATGTGAGGGACAATGTACCTGGAAAGGGCTTGTACCAGGCAGTCCACACGATGACATTCTTTTTCTGCATCTATTATGACATCAATAATACCAGGAAATAAAAGTGTTTTCCTAAGTTCTGTGAGTCACTCCAGGGAATTAATCAAAGAGGAGATCCTAGGAACTCTAATTTATAGTGAGGCACTCAGTAAGAAGAAAAGCAAAACAAACCCAGAGTTTTAAACAACAGCTAACGGGGTAGGAGTGGGGGTTGAACCCTGACTGGTGAGATCTGACACTCTCTTTAGGTACACAGTGTCACAGTGAATTGGACGGCAGGACACCAGCTGTGGCCCATTGCCGAATGAATTATGTGCTTGCTGGGGAGGATAAATTCCCACACCTTTTGTGACCACGGGGATCTTCTCATTGAAGTCTGGGTTGGTGGCATAAGAGCAAAGAAAAAACACCTTCCTTTTTCTGAAATAACTGATAATTGGAAATTTCATATTTTAGCCTCAAGATCTTACCTTTATCTAAAGAATAAAACAGGTAAATTCCAACCAAGCAACTTGAGCCAATATTCTACCCTAACTCAGAAATCCAAACATTAATTCCTTTTCTATTTTCCAAAATGCGGTCCAACTAAAAGCCAAATTTAACATTATGGAATGTATATTATCATTCCCTATTCAATATGAATTATTTATTTTACTTTTGAATTATTTTCCTCATCCATTATTTTTCATATTTCTATTTATCTTATCCTAGTTGAAACATATTGTTACTCTCAGCAGAATTATAGCAGTAGTTTCTTAAATTTATACCTCTCTTGTTGACATACTGCTAAAGGTAAATTTCCAAAGTAGATTTCTAATGTCATTTCATACAAAAACATTTGTTAATTCTTCACCACTTTTGGGAAATGAAACAAAAAAGGGTAAGTTTCTAAACATGGCTTTGAGGCAGTGCACCTGCTATCTAGAGTTCCTTTTGAATTCATCTTCCACCAGATTTACTTGTCCCCTCTCTTAGGATGGCATATTCTTGTCACCGGCTATCACTCCTAATTTTCGCTATCTAGAGCCATCCTACCAATCACAATGCACTCTGTATTTGGGGAATCTACAGTCATTTAATTGACTTCCCATCTTTCCCTTTGCAGAGCTGCAAACAGACTTGCTTGCCATCCTTCAGCTTGGTTACACTGATCCCTTGACCTGAAACTTTTGCCCTTGTGCATTTGCTGACATTTCCTTCATTCAGAAATGCCTCTGGTCTGCACATGCCTCCCATCTACAACACTGCGGTGCTTTTAAAATGCAGCTTGTCCATGACCTTCACTCTCTTGTCTCAGAAAACTGTCTTTCTGAGTTTACTGACTTTCAAAGCGTGCCAGGTAATGTGCTAATTACATTGTAGACTTTATTAGTTACATTCTCAGAACACAAGGACTATTATTCTACGTATTTCATATTATAATAAAAAGCTAGAATTCACTTCTAGATTATACATCTTTGAAGAACAGCGTTCATAACAAGTTCAATTTTTCTCTTTAATATCATCTTACTGTACAGCATGCAACTTCTGAGCTGAAAATAATTTGTCTTAATTTTTTTCTTCCTTTTGGCTTTTTTTTCCTTCTTTCATTCCATGTAAATTTCTTGTCTATTCTGAACAATCACCATGCATAAGTTTTTGGATAATTTTAAGAAATCTTCCTTGGAATTTCACCAGCCAATGAATATAGCCTTATATATGAATTGATATTTATTTATTATTGTCTTTTATTACCACCTGGTTGAAGCCATTAATCTTCAGGAGGATCAAGGGTGATGTGCACGTTTGAATCCTTTCATGTCCAGTCTTATTATTCTCTATGAAGACTTTTAGGAGCACCTTCCCACTATTGATGGATCCAGAAATTTCATTTCCTGGTATTTTTCAAGCCATGTATCTTTGTTTTGCTGATACAAGGATGAAATTCCAGGACCTTCCATGGCACTGAAGCTGAGTGGAAGGCTAAGATGAGTAGAGAGTGTGTTCTGTTTTTGCACGCATATTCCTCCATGTTACCTTTTGCAGTAAACTAGCATTGATTTTATTTGTGATAAAAATGATCTATTACAGCACCGCTTCAACTTCTCTCTTACAAGGCATTGTTTACAAACTGACATTTGCTTTCCATCCTCTTTCCATCTTTTACTTCCAATAACTTTAATTTAAGATGAATATCAAGTCTTTCAAATCATTTATACAGCTTTTTGAGGGATCGGCACCTCTCTCTGTGATTAAGCACCTGATATAAACCCAAGCTGATCTATACCAACACATAGCCCAGTCACACTCTCTATTCTACATATTAAAATATTATTTATGTCAGTCTTATATGAATGAACATTTAAATTACATGAGGCTATCAGTCCAGAGGTTTATCATTTTCAGTGGACTTAAAAAGGAATCTTAATAGTCATTCATAGTAGGATGGAAGTGTTCATTTGTGACGGATAAGAGAAAGAATAACTGTAAGAAAGAGTTAGGGGAAGGTGAGGAAGGGAGGATTATATCATGTTAATACAATTTTATAGCCAAGCTTAAAACATGGCAGCGGCTGGACTTGTAAGTTTTGCTAAACAACATACTTTCTTTTAAGACAAGGTTTCATTATGTTGTCCAAGATGGACTTGAAGTTATAATTTTCTGCTTCAGCCTTCCAAGTTGATGAGAAAATAGGCATGTCCCATTGCCTTTATGTTATTATCTAACCAGTTGGGTTTTGATTTCTGTTGCACAGCAGTTTTACTCTGAGATTAAAACCTACTCTCTTGGAAGGAAGCTCATTAAGAACAGGATGTTGGAAAGGAAAGGGAACAACAAAATATTCTAAGGGGAGGTAGCACACCCAATCCCGCAGGGAAATGCCTTAACCTCAGGAAGGAAACAGACTCCAAGGCTTCAGAAAGTTGCTGAGATTGTGATGGCAGACTCCGCTCTATTGCCAAGCATATGTAAGTTGAAACACCTGCTGAGAGATACTCTTAAACAAGCTGAGCTGCCTGGAAGATGTCAGCTCAAATCGATCAAACTATCCAGAAACAGCATTCTTCAACCGGTAGAGAAATCTGAAGGTTATGCAGTATGTTCCAGGCTTCCAGGTTTCTTCACCTGCCGTTCATGCTGCAGTAGGCGCTTGTTCATGCAGTTGTCTTTGAGTTATGTCTGCACCTGTAAGGAATCCCTCACCAGTAACACCAATGAAACTCATTGTCTCACCAAGTTAGACTATAGTGGTATCCACACTTTTAGTTGTTGTTATTTCCCTATCTTGGATGAAAAGAATTGTGTCCACATATTCCTGGGGATAATGTCACACATCTTCCCTCACTTGCATCAAAAGCACTTGAGATGGTGCATGATCGTACCAGGCCATACTTTCATATGGAAACCTCAACAAATAGAAAAAACAGCAAATAGAAAATGCCATCTTAGAAACACAATTCACTACCATCAGGTTATCACTCAAACATAACATTGTTTTGAGGATTATTTTTATATTATATTTATTTATTACTTTATTAGGATTTAATGTTGGAGAGCAGTTGTAATGAAGCAAGTTCAGCTGTAGGAACAATGTTTTCAGCATGTGACAAGCAAGTCTCCAAGGTGAAGCTAAACAACTCCAGAAGCAGCCAGGATTTTTAATATACTCCCCATTTTTCTAAACTAGATTGGAAGAAGTTAATACAGGCAATGAAGAGATGATTGATCAATATGTGTGTGTGTGTGTATGTTTGTGTGAGAGAGAGAGACAGAGAGAGAGAGCTTTTTTTATTTTAGTTTAATTTTTTAAAACCTATCATTTCTTATTTTATATGACAAATCCAATTCCTACTGCCTCTACTTCTCTTGCTCCTTTCATCTTTCCCCCATTCCCCACCCCACCCCCTATTCGACCCCCATCCCACCCCCTATCCCACCCCTATCCGACCCCTATCCACTTCTCAAACAAGATAAGGCTTCCCATGAAGAGTCAGCAAAGTCTAACACATTGCTTTGAGACAGAACCAAGGCCCTCCCCACCATATCTACTCTGAGTAAGGTATCCCTTCAGAAAAAACTGATTCCAAAAAAACCAGAAGAAGCATTAGGGATAAATCCTGGTCCCACTGCCAGTGGCCCCACAGTTTGCTCCAGCCATACAACTGTCACCCATATTCAGAGGGCCTAGTTTGGTCCTATGCTGGCTCCCTCACTGTCTCATCTTCTGTGAAAGCAAAAGAAGAACGTCTTTTCCAAAGTAACATATCCTTAGACCCAAATTTGGAAATCATGGTACCTTTATAATATACATGCCGGTTTGGCTTAGTAGTCCATACAATGAAATCTTTCTCTGTACTTAGCTCCTTCTCAGTCAAAAAAATTCAAAGAAAACACAATAATATAAACAATCCAGACTCTCTCTGAATTTTCTTAAAAATTAGCTTATTTTTCTTTACTCCTTTTAATCTATGATTGTCTTTACTCTGTCTCTTTAAAGACCTTTTTAAATGATATACTTCTTACTCTCTATACTCTTCTTCTTCTTCTCTCTTTCAATCCTATGTACATTTATCCAACAGTAGGACTCATTTGGATTTGTCTTTATTGCATATCTGTAATTATTTTCTGACCAGAATCACTTCTTAAAATGCGAAGTGCTAAAGAATCTAAGCTGCGACATTACTAGAGGTAATACGGAAGTTCTTGCTTGCCCCACCCAGTCTAGCATGGTGGAGCTGATCACACCTTTGAGCCATGTGCACTGCCTCACGTCTAGGCACACAGTGGGTCCAGAGTGCCGTTAAGCAAGCTGCAGCAGTCTACTCACAAACCCCATTCAAATGCTCTGTAGCCAGACTTCCTGACTGAAAGAGTCAGAGTTTGTCCAGGCAGGACAGCCCAGAAAGCCAGCATTTCAAAAGGGCTTGGCTTTTTTTCTGCTGCTACTGCTGCTGAGTCAGGAAAACCTCTCTTAAAGAAGCCACGGCATACTGCCAGCAAACAGCAAGAAGCTGTGTTAAACTCTGTATGGTTTTTTTTTTTTTGTCTAGAATTCCTTTTCAAACTTTTTTTCGGTTTTACATGGATTTAGCCCACCATGTTGGTACACCAATTAATAAATTAATACATTCCCAAAAAAATGAACTGTGGATATTTTTCTTTGTTTAGAATGTTGGTTACAAGTTGTTATGGATAATGGTGAGGAAAAAAGCTAAACAAAGGGTATTAGATTCAGAGTTCTTGCTTGTTTTTATTTTAAGGGGAAGTGCTATGGGACAGTGGTCTTTTATCCTGTCACTTGTATTGTTTTTAATAAAATAATGATTGTCCAGTAGCCAAGCAGGCAATATAGGCCAAGTGATGAGAATTCTGGGAAGAGGGAAGCTTCTGTCTAGAGTCATGACCCAGATGCAAAGGATGCAAGACGTGACTGCCTTGCCAAAAAAAGGTACCAAACCACGTGGCTAGCATAGACAATTATTATGGGCTAATATAAGTTATAAGAGTTAATAAGAAGCCTGAGATACTAGGCCAATAAGTTTATAATTAATGTAGATTTCTGTATGATTTTTTGGGACTTAATGACTGTGGGAACTGGGCAGGACAGAAACTTCAGACAACAGAAGTGGTCTTGGTTAATCTTAGTGGGGCAAAAATATAAATATGACAAAGAGACTTATAGAATGGAAGGACATTGATAAGAGTGACATCAAGAGATAAAGGAGGTAAGAGTAATGAGGGCTCACTATACACATGTATGAAGTTGTCCTAGAAGTAATTTAATTAATTAAAATAACCTTCATAATTCTCTCTCTTTTATTCTTTTGATCATCATTTTTTTTAATAAGAGACAGGGTTGTCTTAAAGGAAATAATATTCAGTCCTTTTTACTCAGTCACACTGCAGGGTCTCAAGATAAAAGATTAAAGAGAAAGAGCTGATGGCAATCTTCACGATGTCACCTCCTTCTCACTGAGCTTATTAAGCAATAAATATGTTTTGATTGGTAATTTACATAATGTGATTAATGGCAAAGAATTTATTAAGGGAGCATTATATAATGAAATTCATAATATAAGACTTAGTTTTTATCCTATCTTTTTTTCCTGCCAAATTAACTTTTCAAGAGTAATAAAACTAAAGTGTAATATGCACAAAAGAATTGACTTTGATTTAAAGAGAATCAGAGTGTGTAGAGTTTTAAGTTACTCTTTCTGTTTCTCATTTCTTACTATTCTCTCTTAGATACTTATGTAATACCGATTATCTCAATCATTGAACTCTCTCTAATAGGAAAAACAGAAATGCAATTATGAGAAAGAGTACAACTGAAGAGTCTATGACTATATTGCAAAAGCCATCATCATCATCATCATATTTTCACAAGAAGATTGGAAAATAATGGTGAAAAGAATATCTTTTGTTTTGATATTCTCTCTCTCTACATCTGAATCTCAAAATAGGTAGGTTTCTCAAAAAGGCATTTAATTTTAGTCTAACATGAAAATAATACATGCAAATTATTAAAATGTTTACTATAGTTCCCTTAAATACTCTATGCTGCAATATACTAAATAAATTCTGACCTCTGCTATTACAATTTATAATACAAATACAAATTTAACAGGAATGATATGAAAGAATAAATTTTAGATTTCTCTTATATGACCTCCACCTCTCATGATTCTATTCTTACTGACTGAATAGAGACAAGCCTGTTTCCTGGGTTTAAAATTAAAAACAAAAAGAAAACACCAACCACATCTATATATGAGCAACAGTAAATTAATTCAGTTGGTTATAAATGTGCATACCTACATATTCACATGTGAATATATCTTTATATGTGTGTAACAGTAATAAAGAAGTCAAGAAACTGAGGGAAACAAGAAAATGTGGGAAGAACTGGAGGGAAGAGAAGGAAATGTAGGAATAATGTAAGTACAATACTCATGTACAAAACATGACACAAGACGTGTTAAACTCATTCTTTGATGAGCCCCTTCAAGGGCTTGCCACATTTCTGTAGCCACAGTTGATTTAAATGTTGGGTGTCTGTCTCCTGAGTGGCTTACTTAAGGCATATTTAGCACAGCACAATTTGGTGATAACTATTGTGGTGATAATTAACTCATTTCTGCTTGCCCAACAAAACATACATAAATCTTCTTGAGCAACAAAGTAAACTAAATACAGATCAGATGTGACTGCACTGAACATCTTTGTAAAGTCTGTAAATAAGGTTTCTATAGTTTGAGAAAAAAAAAACCAATCTTACAATGAGGGTTTGAAGGAGGGGCAGTGCCAGAAACTTTCTAGTTACAGAGATAGTGCAAAGGTTATGTTATGTTAGAAAGCATATCGGTTCCAGCCTTCTGAACGGATAACGGGTATTGCATTCCTTTTCTTGAAGAAGCAACCACATGCTCTTAACATTCTAGGTTCTCTTAGTGCTTATTTGTGAACACAAAGACATCTGTGCTTCTTGTGATCCAGCAACTTGGCTTCTTGGGATCTACCCAAAGAAACTGAAATATTCTTCTGTCCATGTAAAAATGTTGTACATGAATGTGTAATCTTGATTATTTTTTGCCAAAACTTTGTAGCACTAAAATGTCCTTCAGTGAGTAAAGATGTATAAACTTTGGCATATTTCAATGACATAATATTACGCAGTGTTGAATATATAATCTTTTCAGCAATAAAAATCCATAAAGGAAACTTAAATTCATTTACTAAGTGAAAGCAGCTAATCAGGAACAACACTACCTAATTTTTTATCCCAACTGCATAACCTTCTGAAGAAAGTTAAACTAATGGAGACAGCGAAAAGATTACTGGTTGTCAGTGTGGGCAGTAGGTGGGGAAAATTGGTAGATTGCAGCAGACTTTCAGTGTAATGAGAACACTCTGTACGATAATGTATGTGGGTTTGTGTTATCCTTTGTCCAAATACATAGAAAGCACATCACAAAAAGTGAACATGAATGTGAAATGTGTGTTCTTTGAGGAGATGCTAGGTCCATTCAGATTTATCAGTTAAATCCAGTTTAACTTTCTAGGTCAATATGTTCATTGTGCTTGTGGGGAGAAGAGATAAGGGGAGCTCTGCATTTTCTGTGAAATTGCAGCTGCTATAAAACAGAGTAGAATTTAAGATTAAACAGGGAAACAAATAAGGAAAAAAATTCCAGCTGCTAGACATGGTCACATGGATGGCAATTTACTAAGAGCAGCCAATGAGAATCTCCAAATTAATCCTTCTAAAAACAACATGGAGTCAAAGCATATGAATTAATGATAAAGAGTCTATGTTTGCCTTACAGTTTTATGAGATCCTTTTTATGAATGTTGGAATTGTAGTAATGAGGGATGCTGAAAATGGCTTCAAGTATTTTGATTAATTTTAAATAAGCCTGAACAATGCAGACTCAAAAATCCTATGGAGTTGTTCTTGTTATCATTGTTATCAAGAGTCATTGTGTGCTCCTTAATGTGCTATTCCTACCTTGCTTGAAGACCCGCCAGTGACACTGGCGGCACAAGTTGTCCTCATAGTCATGACCTTCATCTCATTGTCTCTAATGACAATTTTCCAAGCTCTGAAAGTCAAACATAAAGTTTGACCCAAAAGTATCACAGAATTTTGCTAATCTTTAGCAGTGAAAACTTGAAGGATGTTAAATGATGTTGGACAAGGAGGTGGCCCTTTGTTTGTCCCAGCCACCCGGCTAGCTTACACCCAAAATAACCACACAGAAGTTGCATTAATTAAACCACTGCCTGGCTCATTATCTTTAGCCTCTTATTGGCTAACTCTCACATCTTGATTTCACCCATTTCTATTAATCTGTATATCACCACGAGGTCATGGCTTACCGGGAAAGATTCAGCATGTCTGATTCTGGCAGTTCCATGGCAGCTCTCTGACTCTGCTCTTTTTTTTCAGAATTCAGTTCTGTCTTCTCTGCCTACCTAAGTTCCACCCTATCAACTAGGCCAAGGCAGTTTCTTTATCCATTATCCTATGAAAGCAACACACAAACAGAAGGCACTCCCTATAACAAAGTGAGACTCTGATTAAGGATGTTATATCCAGTAAAGTTCCATGAGTTAAGTAGTGTGTGTTGATATGGAGCATATAATAGAGAGATTTTGGGATTATTGTGATAGCTCCGGTGATTAGTATCTCTTTGAGCTTCATTACTTGGCTTAAGTGTCTAGTCCATAGCCTCATGTAATGAATGTGACTTGAGCATGATGGGCCCCATCAATGAGGTGAGTAGCAGGGAAAGTCTTAGAATTGCAAAGAAAAACTCTGAACTCTATTGTAGATGACTAATTTGTATCAAGAAACAACAGAGCCCAGACAGAAGACAAATAATTTTAAACAAAAAAATTTTGTTTAAAAAAATGAACAATTTGAAGAGCAAATTAAAGAAAAGAACAACTTTAATAATACAGTAAGAATTATAATACACAAATGTCCCAAATGTGTCAGTAAATATTCTTCACTATCATGACAAATGAGGAGGAAGAGGGAAGGGGCAGGAAGGAGAAGAATGAGGGGTAGGAAGGAGAATAAGGAAAGGGGGAATGGAAGATAATGAGAAAAGGTAGGAATGAGGAGAGGATATAATAAGGGCAATCAAACATCCAAGAGTATAAAGAATACAAAACAAACTAGACTGACAGACTTGAAAACCAAGGATTCTGGCAAAGGACAAGGATTGTAGATATAGAAAGGCAGACAGAATGGGGAAATTGATCATAGGCTAAGATATGGATTTTCTCAAATTTACAGTATAAGTTTTACACAATACCAACATGAATACAAAAATCAAAGAATTTGATAATGAGTAAAATGTCATAAAATGCCAGAATTCAAGTTCCAGAATTGAAAGTTCCAATGCTGGGTTGATGACAACTGTTTCTCAAACATAAATTAAAGAAAATGTCCCCTGAATGGTAGAAATTAGTTCCTTTCCACTGTTCTAACTTTATTTTCTAATTTTTCTTCCTTTTTTATATGTGGAGATTTGACAAAGTGATTTATTTATTTATCTAGACAAATACATTGGTTGAAAAGCCAAGATAATTGTAAGAAAGATACCAATAGATATAGTGTTACACATTGCTAATGGAATACAGAGATATAACAAATTTATAATTTAAAAAGATAGCAGAACTTTATAGTATTTGAGCGCTGGAAAAAGAAATATTGCTGGATAATGTTTATTTAAATATTTCTTAAATTTGTCAAAATGAGATTCCAGAATATAAACTCTAAAAAATTTCAAAAGCATAAGAAGACAAAAAAATGATAAAATTTTTTACTTCGGAGTTTTTTTGTTCAGTTCTTTACAAACAACAAAAACACATACATCAGACAAATACATGGACAGTCACTAAAACAAAAATTAGAATTTCTAAATTAGTATACCTTGACAGTATTTTCAATAATTGGTGGGATAAGAAATGGTTAAAAAATGGGAATGTGCACACTAAGCATAGAGGCATCAACTTTTATCAAATTATATAAAGAATTTTGATCATTGAGTAAAACTATAAATATAACTAATGAATTTTTCTATGGTACCAGCAACTTCTTATATAGTAGAAAGAAATACATGTTCGAATGTTAAAAATTGTTCATTGCTGCACTATAATTGACTTTCAAAGGGAAAGTTAGTTTTTTTTCACAGAGTCTTACTAGGTATGTAAACCACACTAAAGGGCAGGCCCAAGCCCAGCAACATAGAAGAAAAACAATGGTGTATTTTGGAGACTTTTCATCTCCCATTGCTTTTGGGGGGGGGGTCACTTTTTGTCATACTGGTCTTTTCCTGTATATTATGATATCCAATTTTGTGTTTTTATGGGTGTGTGTATTTCTGTATATCTGTGTGTGTTGTGTATGTGTGCTTCTTGTGTTTTTGTTTTTAATTTTTGTTTTTATCTTTTGCCTGTTTATTTTACTTTTTCTAAACAGAAATAAAGAGCATAGAGTGGGTGGAAGAGGAGGTGGGAGGATTTGGAATGAGACTGGGAGGGAAAAACATGATGTGTATATGTTGCCTGAAAAAAAGATTCATATAAAACAGCAATAACCTTGAACAAAGGTTAAAAACAAACAAGAAAAAATTAAAATACAGATTAAATTTCAGTTAAGTCTTTTATGGAGTTTCTTTGATATGAACTAATGATTTCTTGTGTCAAAATGGCTACAATAGCATTGCATTCCTATAAAAAATAGAATTACTAAAGTGAAAACAAAGGTGTTTATATTATAAACAAATAGGGAAATTGTGTATGTGTCTTAAATATATGCACAAGCAAAAAATTCTGGATCTATCTATCTATCTATCTATCTATCTATCTATCTATCTATCTATAGAGAAAGAAAGAAAGAGCGAAAGAAAGAAAGAGAGGTATGTTGCATGAAAATTGTTTGCACTACCACCCTGCTGTGCTTATAAAGCCACCTTGAATCAAATGACAGGGTCAGCTATTGGCTGACTGGGATTAGCCATAGAGATATTGGAGGACAGAGGACATCTGATAGAGAGGGACAGGAAGAGAGAAGAAGGTACTTGGGGAGATTTCTCAGACTTTTGGTTATAGAAAGTGTGAGGAGTAGATTCAGCCACTGTTCCCATGATTTATCAGGTTTTTAATCTTAATTTATGACTCCTGAGTTTTTAGTAACATTTGAACAATTGAGATAAACCCTTTAGAGATATATAATAGAGTAGAAACAGCTATTTCAGTTTCAGTTTGGTACAAGGGAAGAGATTACTATATTAATTTTCATTAAATGTTTTATATTTCTAGCAGCAAAATAAAAATATTTGGATTTTAATTACTGGGAAGTGAAGCTCATTTCTGACTCATTACTACAGAATTTAGTATTGCAGAATGTTTGCTAAGGGTCATGCCATCTAATTAATAAACATTTCCCCAAAGTGTTTTGTTGGAGAAGGCCAGTTGTTTGGTTCCCGGCTACTCAGCCCTGAAATAACTGTTTTAAAACTGTTTTAATTAAATCGCTGCTTGGCCTATTAGCTCTACCTTGTATTGGTTAACTCTTATATTAATTTAACCCATTTTTTATTAATCTGTATATCACCACATGGTAGTGGCTTACCCGGTAATGTTTTGGTATATCTGACTCTGGTGATGGCACCTGACATCTCTCTGTCTCCGCCTCCTTTCTCCCAGCATTTTTTTTTTTTTTAGTTTTCCCTCCCTAGCTCTGTTCCCTTATAGCTCTGATATAGGTCCAAAGCAGTTTTGTTATTCATTAACGGTAATCACAGCATACAGAAGGAAATCCCATATCACCTCCCCTTTTTTGATTAAATAAAAAAGGAAGGTTTTGACTTTAACATAGTAAAATTACATATAACAAAACAGATATCAAACAAGAATTACAGTTACAATATTTATATTTATTTTATCTTTTATCATAACTAAGGGAAACTATAACTATAATTTTTTTAACTCCATTAAAGTAATATTACCTAAGTAAACAGGAAGTGCATTGTAAGCAACTTTTAAAACTCTAGAATTGACAGAGACATCTCATTGCCTGGGTGGTTGTTGGGTGCCAATTTGTTGGAGAAGACTTCTTGATTGGTTGCTGGTTATGTTTTAGCCAAGTTGAGTATCTTCAGGTAGTATGGACAAAATTCTTCACCATCTCACCATGTCATCTGCTTTTGTGAAAGGTAAAGTATCCTCCTCTGTTTTCAATGACTAATGAATGCTAACCAGAATGGTGTTATAGTGAGATAGTTCTGTACTAGCAATTTTGATAAGGTCTGATAAAACATAACCAAGCTGGAAGTTCAGGGACAAGGAAGTCATTTACATGTTTATAAAAGAGGTAAAAGATGAGCCTGTAAAAGAAAAAGATGCTAACCTTCTTCTATTGCTGTTCTGGCTTCGGACTTTACATCAGAAGGATGGAATAAAGTACATACAAATCAGATAGTAGTGCTCCAACAGGCAAGCACTAGGTTTCTGTTAATGTTCTGATAAAGGTGGATCCAAAAGCTAGAGAGAGGATATGCTTGGGAGATGAGAATTATTCATCATCCATCCTAATTTCAGTTTCCAATAAAATGTGATTTTTCTTCTGTCTCTACTTTCAGTTCTAGATAGCCAGGAAGAAGATCTAGCAGGTTCAGCTCCCTTCTTGTGAATTCTGGCTCCCAGAACTCCTAGTTGCTTAATGAAGTAAGAACATTTATTTCTGTGTGACTTGTTTGCCTCATTTGAAAACTGGGAAGTTTATGCAGTGTTATTGTGAGGGGTAAAGAATATTAGGCATGCAAAACAATGAGAGGAAGTGTTTAGCAATTAGATGGCATGACCCTTAGCTAACATTCGGAGGTACCAGATTTTGTACTAATGAGTCAGAAATGAGTTTCATTTCCCAGTAATTAAAATCTTAATATTTTTATTTTGCTGCTATAAATGTAAAACATTTAATGAAAATCAATACAGTAATTTCTTACCCTGTACCAAACTGTAACAGAAATAGCTGTTTCTACTCTAATATATAGAATGGCATGTTGTACACTATTAAGATGTGTCTCCGCCTAAGGTGCTTTCTGATTAGTTTAATAAAAACTGAATAGCCAATAGCTAGGCATTAGAGGATAGGCAGGATTTCTGAGGAGAGAGGAAGAGAAATCTAGGTGGGAAGATTTCTCCAGAAATGCTGAAGAACATGGTACAGAACAGAGGCAACCAAATTATAAGAGCCAGTTAGGAGAAAGCATAAGTTAAGGCTAATATTTCATAATTAATATTATGCCTCAGTGACTTTATTGGGGAGCTCATGCTCCCACAAAAGAAAATCCAACTACATTTGAGAAAACTTGTTAAAATTGAAAACATCCTGCTCATAAATCCACAAAAGGCCTGAGAAAACAGAAAAAAAATGTTTCAAGTAGACTCAGTGCACATGGCATCCAAAGGCACAAAGGCATGGCTCTTTTAAGAGGCCTCATATGGAGCATTTGAATGGGGCTTATGAAGAGTGAGCAGAGCGCTACTAAATGTGAGAGACTGGGTAGCAAAGACTGCAGCAGCATGGATTCAGAAACTTACCAGAGCTGAAGCAGAGAGAATAGCTTGAAAATGTGCTTGGATGCTAAAGAAAGAAAAGAAAATGGGCATATATAGTCATATAAAAGTACATAAATAGTTTAAAATAATAAGGTTTTTAAAGAGAGGTATGTACTATAAAAGGAAAAAGTCACATAAAGTTAGGAAGTACATGGGATGTCTGGATTCTGTATGATGTCGTGTTAACTTTAAGTTTTTTAAATGCTAGTGAGCAAAAAACAATACCTGTTGAGAGACACTGGATTAATAGAAACTGCTAAATCAAAGCAACATATATATTTTTAAGAATGTCTTAACTTAAGAATGGAAGTTAGAAAATATGTTATATTGGGAGAGAGGGTTTGCTTTTATTTTTAAAGGGGGAGATTTCTTCAAAATTAATAAAGACCATATTTGATTGGGAGAGACCTGAAATCTTGGTTAGAGATATGAAGAAAAGAATGAAACAGAAAATCTCCAAAGCAGATATGGGAACGGCTCTGAGACTGAATAAAATATGGTAAATCTTGTGGGCTACAGAGTTGTCATGACTTATTATTCATATTACATGGATAGAGGATTGATTATACAATCCAAATAGACTTATAAAATTAGCAGATGTATTTACCTGCTCAAACATAAAACAACATATCATCTTTATCTGATTTTTGCACACCTCATATTCCATAGTTTTGTTAATGCAGATATGTATGTTGTCTTTAAAAGTTGTGTGTCTTCAGGAAAAATGATCACACACCAATAAATACAAGTAGGCCAGGTAGCTCAGTCTCAACATGTCTCTGTTGCAGTATTCTCAATATTCTCAACTTTTCTCAATATTTGAACAACTTCAAAGCTTGTAGCTGAGATAGCCCAGCCTCATGGAATACTCCAGCCAGAACTTCAGATAAGACCTGCACTTTCACATTTACACAGAGACTGAACAACAACTGTTACAGCTAGTTTTCCCAGGGCTAGACCATTATCTCAATTTTCTGAGGGTCATCTAAAGGTATTGTCACCCCCAGACAACAGGAAACAATTTTAGGAACATGACACCTACATTCCCATGAAGTATGCTAGATGGTTTTTGGTTCTTTGGTGGGTTATGGATGTTTGTAATCATTTAGGGGGGTTGGTTACAAATTGTTACTGGTCATGGGAAGGTATAAAACTAAGCAAGGGAGATTAGATTCAGGGATCTCTTTCTGAAGGGAAAAAGGGGGCTATAGTATAGAAATGAGAGGAAAAAGGATAGATTTATTGAATTGACTTTTAAACTCATAATAACTACTAGTTTAAATATTTCATTATGGTTAGTATTTTTGTATACTGATACAAATTTAAGGTTATTTTTGTTATTCTAGATATGTATTTCTATTCTTCTTTAAGCTATTGTAACTGTGAAGCACATTTAAAAATTAGTTCTACCAACTGAGGGAGGACAAAGCATTCAAATACACGAGCCTACTGAGGACATTCTCATCTACACTACCACAAACACCTCTCCTTGAGCCTCAGGGATCTATGTGGAAGAGGAGCCAGAAAGATTTCAGAGGAAGAAGAAGTGGATGACTCTTCTGGAAGAGGTTACTTCCAGACAAAGCAGAACTGAGACACATATGAACTCACAGAGTTTGTGACAACATATATAAGACTTATATAGGTTCAACTCAAACATAATCAATCACATGAGTTAGGTGAGGATCCGGGAGCAATTACAGAGAGGAAACAATATGGTCATAGTATATTGCATAAAAACATAGCAAAAAGTTTTAAAAACAGAATTCAATAAAGACATGGAAATGCTGAAGTCTTAAGTGAAGTAAATATTAGTAGAAAATGTCAATAAGTCAAACAAAAAGCTCAATAGAAATCCTCACTAATAAAATGAGTCATGTAGCTGGCAGAATATCATGGTTTAAAGACTAGATAAATAAATTGGATAACTCAGTCAAAATAAATTATAAGTTTAACAATATATATGAATTGAACATCTGAAAGCATTGAACACTATGAAAAGACCAAATTTATGGTAATAGGCATAGAAGGAGAAGAATTTCAAGCTAAAGGCCAAGAAAATATTATGTTATATCATAAATCAAATTTGCAAAATATAGAGAAAGAGATGTCTATTCAGCTACAATGAACATACAGAATACCAAATAGGACCAGAATATAAACTTACCATATCATGTTATAGACAAAACATTGAGAACAAAGAACAAAGAAAAAGTATTGAATGTGAAGCAATGGGATGGCCAAGTTGGGAGAGGGGAAAAGTGGGAAAACAATTGAAGAAGTATCTTTTTCCAGACTATAATAATAATAATAATTCTCTTACATATCAATCTCAATTCCCCCTCCCTCATCTCTTCCTGCTCCCCCAACCTACCCTCATTCCTCCCCTTTTGCTCCTCAGAGAGAGTAAGGCTTCCCCTGATAAGTCAACTAAGTCTGTCCCAGTAACTCACTGAGGCAGGACTAAGGCCCTCCCAATTGCCTCAACTGAGAAAAGTATCTCTACATAGCGATGAACTTTACAAATTCAGTTCATGTATAAGGTTAGTTGAGCCAGGCGGGGATGGTACATATCTTTAATCCCAGTATTGGGAGACAGAGACAGACAGATCTCTGTGAGTTTGAGGGCAGCCTGGTCTGTAAAGTGAGTGCCAGGAGAAGCCTAAAGTTACACAGAGAAACTCTGTCTTGACTTTAACCCCCCCACACACACACAAAATAAAATAAAATAAAATTCTTCACAGAGATCAACAGGCACATAATATAGGATACAAATCACTAGGCATAAATTCACACTGAAAGAAATACCTTGATAGAAAGAGTCATTATCAGGTTAGGGAGAAACTTGGTACTAAGGAAATTCCCAGGAACCCATAAGGATGACCCCAGCTAAGAGAGTGCCTAAACTGGCCTTCCCCTGTAATCAGATTAGTGACTAGCCTAGCTATCCTCATAAAACTTAAACCCAGTTACTGATGGAGGCAGATGCAGAGAACCACAGCCAAGCACCAGGCAGAGCTCCAGGATACCTTCTAAGAGAGGTAGGAGGCATTATATGAGCAAGGTGGATCAAGATCATGAAGGGGAAATCCACAGAGACAGCTGAGTCAAGCTTCTGGGAGCTCATGGACTCTAGACCAACAGCTGGAGAGCTGGCATGGGACCTATCTAGGTCCTCTGCTTGTGAGTGACAGCTGTGTAGCCTGTTTTGTTGGCAGTGGGATCAGGATCTATCCCTGGTACATGAGGTGGCTGTTAGAAACCCATTCCTTATGGTGGGGTGCCTTGCTCAATCTTGATTCAGGGGGAAGGGCTTGGTCCTATCTGAACTCAATGTGCCTTTGTTGACTCCCTGTGGGAGGCCTTACCCTTTCTGAGGAGTGGACTAGGGTGGGGAGGGGAGAAGCAGGAGGAAGGGTAACTTTGGGTTGGTATGTAAAATGAATAAAAAAATTAAAAGAAAAACAAAGAGAAAAAAGTCACAAATGCAGGCAGGGCAATCAGAATAATATCTGATAACTCAACCAAAATATATAAAACTTAATGGGCTTAGAAAGATGTATTTCAAATTCTTCAAGATCACAACTACCAGCACAAGCCATGATACCCATCAAGTCTGTTATAATTTAAGAATAAATTAATTCCTCATGATAAAAACAGACTAAAGGAATTTGCTACCACTAAGCCAAATTCATGGAAAATACTGAAGGCTTTGGTCTGAAAAAATGTATAAACACAGCAAAGAAGCCACAAGTGAAAAATTAATGATGCTAGGGTAACTAAAGAAATGAATAATGAGCCCAGGTCCAAACGAATTCACCACAGAACTCTACCAGAATGTGAAAGAAGGAAAAGCAATACTTCTCATTTTTTTTCTTTTTGTCAGAAAATAGTAAAGGAAATAAACTCTACTTATGAAGTTCTGATATCAAACTCAATAAAGAAACAACAGAAAGGAGATAGTAAACTGTAGAACAATTTCTTTATAAACATAAGTATGAAAAGTCTTAACAAAATCCTTGGATCATTTCATCATTTCAATAGATTTAGAAAATGTCTTTGACAAAAATTCATCCCTTCTTGACAAAAGTCATGGAGAGGATACATATGGAAGGACAATATCTGAAAATAAATAAAGGCATTAGAAGAATTAATTAAGAATTAATAGCATTGTGATTGTAATTGAGGTTGCTCAGCAGGAGAAAAATTATTTCTTTTAATGAAAACCTTGTCAAAGTACCACGGCTGAAGGGGTCGTAGGCCCTATGAAGAAATTTAATGGTGTTTTTCTAAAAGGACATTGTGCCAAACTATTTTTTAATTCCTTATGACTATACCTATAGACAAGTATTGTTCTCACCTTTAATCATGAGGAAGGGAACAAAAAAGAACAAATTGTAGTCTAAGGCCACACCACCTTGAACATGCCTCATCTCATTTAATCTCATCTATGCCTATAATTCAAAGAGCTGGTTTCTTGATGCTGTTCCATATTTTATGGATGTTCCTTTTGTCTTCTTTTAAAAAATTCATATTCTTTGTTTACTTAATCTGTCTTCTGTTTTTATCTTCAAATTTTGATTGTCTGTCTTCTGTTTGATTCATTTGAGTTGTAAAATTTTCCCTTGAGGTTCTTAGTCAGGATAATTTGTTTTTCAGTTCCGCCTTCACTTCAGCTTGTCTTGGCTCCAATGTTTCTATCTTTTCATTGAATTCAATTTTCAAGTATGAATTAACTTCTTCATTTCACTCAGTGGTGTACTTTTATTTTTTTGAGCACCATTCAAGTTTTTACTGCTGTCTTCTCAGGGCTGAAAAAAAATGCTTTTTATATTTTATCCAAATTATTTGAATTATTTTATAAAATTTTAGACTATTCCTTTAAATTCTGTGCCCTGGGGTTTAACTACCTAGTTCTCAGACATTTCTATAGGACGAATCAGCTTAATCAGAGGTACACGGCTTTACCATTTATGTTGTTTTTGTTTTGCTTGTTGTCCTTGGCATATGAACTAGTTTGTTTGGTGATATGCCTAATATGACAATCTGGGCTTCCTTATATTGTATCATTGCAAGAGCTGAGCCACCTATCTTGGCCAGATAAAGGCTTAGATAAGCTATTCAACTGAACCAGGCAAAGACGGCTCCAAAACTGTAGGCCCGAAGCTAGACTTGTGGGTTCAGAGGAGGCAAGAGGTGGAAGAAAGGTGTGTCCGCCAGTTTCAGGTGGTTCTTGCACAAAGCAAATTAGAAGGTCATTGGTCAGACCTAAATCTGTGGGCATGTTGATGGCCACAAGAAGAGGATACAGAGTTATGGAGAAGAAATGGGAAAAGGAGGAAGAAACTTACCTGACAAGCTCTCACAATCAGAATGGGTTCATGACTTGCAGGTTTTAAACCAGGCTTGCAGATTTACAGATTTAGCTTGCTATTGTCAATACATTATGGAATACATAAATTTCAATTTAAGTAAATTAGTAATGGGATAAACTTAACATTCATCCTCCAAAATATTGCTGTTAGAATAAATATTGACAGGTGTTATAGGTCAAACCTAGTGAAATTTTGCTGAATGAAATGGAAATACATTCATGGGTTGCTTAATAACAGATAAACACTGTGAAAATGCATCACTGGAAAATTTTAAAGTGGCTCAAAAATCATAGAGTGATGTTACAGGAACTGTGATGACATCATTAGGAGGTATAATCTTACAGTAATACTATCTTATATATGCTTGATCACTGGCCAAATTGTTTAATATGGCACATGTCTGTATCAGCATGAGATTTATTGATTAGGAGCCAAAACTCCATAAACATACAAACTGAGTAATAAGTATTTGCAGATCTTAAGGAATTTTTGTGCTTATAAAATTAATTCACTCTGTTTTGTAGCCTAACTTTGTGAGCAGTAGTAACCTAGGATAATAAATGTTACATAACATTACCAACCATTCTGTTTATTCAGAATAGTCAAGATTATTGCAAATGTCAAGGGCACCCTCCATCCTGTGTATTTGTTAACTAATATAGACTCTAGAACTGGGTAACTTCCTTCTAGATCATTTGAAACAAGGATTCATGAGGTATTGTCATTGATTGTTTTCAGAGCTGGGCATGGAAATAGATTGATGCAAGGAAAAGAAAAGGCAGATCTCATGTTGAAAGGGACAGAAAGTGTTAGTTTTGACGTCATACTAATTAGAAGAATTCATATATATATATATATATATATATATATATATATATATATATATTCCACTAATAGAGGGTCCACTCTAATATAACATTGGATTGGCAATACTCTTGGTTGTGATAGAAATATTTACAGTACTAGGTATATAAAAATTCAAAGCACTGTGACTTGAACAAATAAGCTTTCATTTGCCACTGGGAGGTAGCAGCACTGGGTAGAGTTACTCAGAGGCGGGTTTGTGCTTAGCAGCAGCATTTTTACTGTCTGGTGGTTTTTCATCAAGCACGAAGCTACAGAGTAGAGCATTCAGCTGACTTAAAGCATCCATATTCTAGAGAAAATTGCAAGGGTCAATAAGGCAGCATGAGTACTTTGTCAATTTTTGAAGGAAGTTGGAAGAATTAATATTTATCTGGTACATCGCCATTCTAAACAACACCAAAATGTTTCAGCAAGTTAAATAAAAGAAATATATAACAATTATCCAAATAATGGCAAACTACATATCTAATTGTTACTCAAAAAAATAAATTCTTTTTCTCAAATAAACAAATTCTTACTAATACTCTTAGCTAGACCAATAATTCATCATCAACATAAATTTAGAAAGAAAGTCAAGAATGATAAAAGTAAGGAAAGAGTTAGCTGACAACATTTAAATTAAAAATAGAAAAAATGAAATTACTCTAGTTACTACATTGAATACAATTGTAAATTTTTAATAAAGTTGCATAATGTCAACTAAAGGTTGCCACTAGCAGAATGAGAAAAATTACAGCTCAAACCAACAAATATCAGAAGACTGAAAGGATGTTAAAATAAAACTTAACTTGCTATTCTGTTGAGAAATATATTTTGTATCCAAGTAATTATATTAATGGAAAAAATAAGAAATAAAAAAATTAAATATAATCTATATACCTTCATAATTATTGCAAATATTTTGTGAGTTCAGGCAGTAACCAAAAAAATGAATCCAGTGTTTTTTTGTTTGTTTGTTTGTTTTTAATGAGATATATATTTTTCTCTGCTCCCCTTCCTTCCTCTACCATCCCCTTTAACCATCTTCCATGTTCCCCACACTCCCAATTTACTGGGGAGATCTTGTCCTTTTCTACTTCCCATGTAGATTAGATCCATGTATGTCTCTCTTAGGGTCCTCTTTGTTGACCAGGTTCTCTGGGATTGTGAATTATAGGCTGTTTTTTCTTTGCTTTATGTCTAAAAGTCACTTATGAGTGAGTACATATTATATTTGTCTTTCAAAAGAACAAATAATCTAATAAAAATAGGGTACAGACCTAAACAGATGAATCTAAAACAGCTGAAACACACTTAAAGAAATTCTTGACATCCTTAGCCATCAGGGAAATACAAATCAAAACAACTCTGAGATTCCATCTTACACCTATAAGAATGGCCAAGATTAAAAACACTGATGACAACTCATGCTGGAGAGGTTGGAAGTAAAGGGAACACTCCTGCATTGCTAGTGGGAGTGCAAACTAGTACAGTTACTTTGGAAATCAGTATGGCAATTTCTCAGAAAATTAGGTAACAACCTACCTCATGACTGAGCAATACCACTTTTGGGTATAAACCCAAAGAGTGCTCAATCATACCAAAAAAAAAAAAACCATGCTCTCAACTATGTTCATAGCAGCATTATTTGCCACAGCCAGAAAGTGGAAACCACATAAATGCCCCTTGAATAAAGAAGAGATAAAGAAGATGTGGTCAATTTATACAGTGGAGTACTATATAGTGGAAAAAATGACGACATCTTGAAATTTGTGGCAAATGAACAGATCTAGAAAACAGAGCCTGAATCCAGTGTTTTGACAGAAGAAAAAGAAGAAATGAAAGGAATGCAAGAAATATCAAAAAAGTATTACACCAAAGATTTTTTAAATTTTTTGAAATTATAATACAATAAAAAGTCTTATAATAATAAAAATAATAGAAAAATAGACATTGAAATACTGCTTTGATAAAAAATTAAAATTGTTTTAGAAATAATATGCTATATTAATACTACATACTAGCATAGAAATATCTAGAAACAGGCCATGGTATAACTTAATGACAAAATGCTTATTAGACATGTGCATATCATGGTTTTCATCCCAGCAATGTTAAAACTAATTAGTAAAAAAGTAAATAAATGAATTAATATAGTTAAAAATATGAGTAGAGAAATGCTAGGAAAACATATACACAAAAAACTAATACTAACAAAACTACGAGTTTTAAGATGTATAATATGTGAAAATGTTATGTAGATAAATTTAAGCTTAGATAAAACTATTGTCTAATAATTGTAGCATGATTGTAAATACTTAATATAATAATGTAACCAAACAGTTAGCTAAATTTTAGAGAAAAAGACCAGTACTTTCATGTTCAAGCCTTATGATGATCTCCAGCTATATCTGCTTTGTGAAGGACAGAAGGCAATTAGGTGTCCCCTACACCCTAGCTTTTCTTTCATGCGGTGTAATGACCTTCTGGATAGTCAACAATCTAATTTGGAGGCTAAAACCAATGAATATACAAGAATTAAAGGACACTCACCACCTGGCCTTTCTTTCAGGTCACCTATGTCCCCGGGAATGATGGAATACCTTTCAGAGTGTCCTAATCTGTGTTAAGTCACCCATTCTCTTCATCAGAGAGCCTGTGGATATTCAAAAGTTGGATTCCAACCAGTGTACATTCTGTGAAGACAATGGTAAATATAGGGGAAAATATTCAGAAATTTTGCAAGGAAAGGTCAGCAAGACCATGATCCATCTAATAGACAGCAAAATAATGGTAGAAGCCATGATTGGGGTACTCCTCCCATGCCCCTACAAATAACTCCTGAGGCCCTTCAACTGATAATTATAAATAAGAAAGTTTAAATCTTCATCATGTACACAATTTTAATCACCCAATAGAGAAGTATAATCAAAGAGTAAAACGATTGGTAATAATAATATAAAATAAATAAAAGCAGAGTTAGAACAAAACAAATAGAAACACCATTTTAATAAATGTGATTCAGATATCACATTAAATCTTGGATCTGGGCTACTGGCATACCAGGTATGACAAGCCTAGCTATCCCAGCTATAGGACCAAGTTAAGTTCTGTCTCAGTTTCATTTCTATTGCTACGATAAAGTAGTTCAATCAAAGGCAATTTAGGGCAGGACAGGCCTTATTTGATTTATCAATCTAGTTTCATTAGTGCAGAGAAGTCAATGCCAGGAACTCAAGTAGTTAGTCATGTCACATTCTGTAGTCAAAAGAAGAGAAAATAATTCAGCCTCTTTCCCTAGATGCCTCCTCCTAGCCTTCTTCACTGTTTTGTGGTTGGGGGCCCAGCCAAGGCAATGATGCTGCCCACAATTGGATGGGCCCCCTTACATTAATAAACAGCACACTCCCTCACAGATGTGTCTACAGGCCCACTTGATCTAGACAGTCCCTCAATTGAAATTTTCTTGCAGGTGCTCCTAGTTTGTGTCAAGTTGACACTCTTCACCTCTAAAGTCCTCAATAGCTGTAATTTTGCTTTATATTTTGGTTTTCTTCATTGTTTTTCATTTGAAACTATTGGCTACAAACTCTCTATTCCCTCTTTCATATCTATCCCATCATTGTCTTGCTCCTGAAAAAGCATTCATTTGGAACTCGTTACATTTTTAGTACTTAACCATGAGTAATTTTTTTAACAACCAAAAGCAAATAAACTACACAAGAAAGTACTCCTGGCAGGGCGGTGGTGGCTCACGCCTTTAATCCCAGCACTTGGGAGGCAGAGGCAGGCAGATCTCTGTGAGTTTGAGACCAGCCTGGTCTACAAGAGCTAGTTCCAGGACAGGCTCCAAAGCCACAGAGAAACCCTGTCTCAAAAAACAAAAACAACAACAACAACAAAAAAAACAAAAAAAAAAAAAGAAAAGAAAGTACTCCTGTTACGATCTTGGTGTGGCTTTCTTAACTCTTGTCCTTCCTAGGGTCATTGGATGACACACTAAGTTACTCTTGCTTAAAACTGTGTTTTAATATTTTACTTGTGTCTTCTAAGATATTAACAAACAGAACTCATGATACAGGGATTCTATCCAACTCCTACTACAAAAGATCCAAAGCCTCCTTTGCAGGCACTAGAGAAAGAACAAAGAGAGCCTTATTTGTAGCCCCTCTTAGGCTAGAACTATCCTTATAGCAAGAAAAAGTTTTAAACAAAATAAATTGTTCATAATCTTTCTGTTGTGCAGCAATTTCCTCTGAGGTTAACACCTCCATCTTTGAAGGAAACTTAAGACACAAGGTATTAAAAAAAAATGAAACAACAGGATTTTTTGTTTTGTTTTATTTTTCCAAACAGGGTTTCTCCGTAACTTTGGAGCCTGCTTAGGAACTAGTTCTTGCAGACCAGATTGGTCTTGAATTCATTAGATATCCGACTGCCTCTGCCTCCCAAGTGTTAGGATTAAAGGTGTATGCCACCACCATCCAGCCTAGGATATTTTAAAATACGACAATAACAAGGAGATAACACAGCGGTATTCTAAGAGGAGATGTAACACTCCGACCTGTAGGAAAACTAGTTAAGACAGGAAGTGAACAACTCAAAGCTGTTTCAGGAAGACTCTGAAACTGACCAGACTCATTAGGCCCCTCATTTCCCAAGAATATATAAACAGTAAAGCCTGCTATAACTCCCAGATCAGGCCTGCTGCATGGAAGCAGCAGAAGCTAGACAAACTACCTATAAAAAATAAGATTCAGCCAGCCTGTTTAGAAGAGATACAGATCAACTAAGCCACCGAAAATAAAATACTTCCCAACCTATTGTGCTGCCTTCACGTTGTGCAGTGGGCTCCAGGTTTCCAGCTTTGTAAGCCACCATCAAAGGTGAGAAACACATTGATAATGTTAGTATTGTCTTTGAGAGATTCCGCACCCGTGAGAAATCCATCACCAGTATTGTTGTAAACAACCCCAATAAAACTCACTGGTTCAGCATATTGGACTTTGATGGTATTTGTACTTTGGTCTATCATCACTTCCTTGTCCAGGGTGAGTAGAAGTTTGTTTATGTCTTCCCAGGAATAGTGTCTCATAGCATCTGCTCTGGGTCTGAAAAAGCCTGGGATAAAACCGGACTCGCTGAACATAGCAGAAAATGAGGACTACTGAGAACTCAAGAACAATGGCAATGGGTTTTTGATCCTACTGCACGTACTGGCTTTGGGGGAGCCTAGGCAGTTTGGATGCTCTCCTTACTAAACCTGGATGGAGGTGGGTGGTCCTTGGACTTCCCATGGGGCAGGGAACCCTGATTGCTCTTTGGGCTGACGAGGGAGGGGGACTTGAATGGAGGAGGCGGAGGGAAATGGGAGGCGGTGGCGGGGAAGAGACAGAAATCTTTAATAAATAAATAAATAAATAAATAAATAAATAAATAAATAAATAAAAGAAGACACCAGCATGAAGTTCCGTGGATGGTGTCTCCCCTGTTGGTCTTACTAGGTCACCTTCTTAAATAAAAATAAAACAAAAACCATCTGCTCCTTAGAAAGTTTTGAGCCCACAGCAGTCAAGGAAGTGTAAAACAGGACTAGTGGGGGTGGGGTGTAGAATCATGACTAACGTGTAAAATAGGGTAAATAACAAAAACGATTGGAAGCAATTCAGCCAGTGGACTATATGTATGGGGGGAAAAGACACAATGTGCAAATGCAAAGCAAGCACATGCTATGTAAGTGAGCAGTTAAGGGTCTGGAGCTTCAGTGCTCCCCATTCTTTTTTAAATAAGCTTTTAGCTAGCTCACTAGTTCACTCCCTTCTCTTGGGAGTGCTTTCCTTTTCTTAATAAACTGGTTATCTTTATTTTTATTTCCACTTCTAATTATATGTCCCTAGTGTAATCCTTATCCTAGAACAAAAGAACCTGACAACTTCACTAGAAGCAAATGCAGATTCCTATGTAGCACATAAGGACTTGCCTAACATCTCAGGGTGTAACTAAAGGACATGAAATCATCACAGCATAAAGATACTTGTCTGATCCTGAGCACTGGCACTAGCCACAAAAGGTGAGATATGAAACCAGGGTAGGTACCCACTGACGGATGACTGGATGAAGAAAATACGGTGTGTATATATAATAGAGTACAGGTGTAATAGGTAGGCTATCCTCTTCATCAAAGCAGACAATATCATACTAAACAAAATAAGCCAGCTACGGAAAGATAAGTGCTCTATGTTCATTGTGTGAAAACTAGAAAAGCCTACTTGAAAGTTGCATAGTAATGCCTACAGATTTGAAGGGTGTGGTAGAGAAGAGGGTAGAAAAGAGGTAGATGGATATGATGTATGCCTGCCATATGTATATTTTAATAGGATTCATCACAATGAACACCACTGATATGCACAAGTCATGTGCTTGATAATGCTGTCTGTGCAGCTGAATTAGTTTCTTGGAGAGAAAGAACACATGTCTCATTTAACTTTGCAGTCTTATAATAACTGGCATTGGGCTTTTCCAGTAACCCGGAGCTCTGCTAAGTCTGAGAATAAAGCAGTCCTCGGCTGTTCCTTGTTTCGGCTACGTGAACTGTAACAACATTCGCAGATGTCAGGATGATTTGAAGTAATAGGAGTGAAGATGCTTGGCATCCCCAGAGAAGCCTCACAAAAGACCACCATCTGCGTATGCAACAAGAAAGAGCGTTTTTGTTATCCCAGTATACTGGGGCTGGCTAGCCTGCACAAAGACAAGAGGGCAACAACCCTGAGCAAGATGTGGAGGCTTCTTTTAAGCCCTATTTGGAGGAGTGTCTAAGGAAGTTAGGTCAGGTTAGATGTGATTGGCTTATGCGGACGGCAATCTTCATTAGTAATTCCTATTGTCGAAAAGTTAGTTAGGGGTTGTCTCAAGTTACAGACTCCCATGTTTGGCAAAGCCTGGATATGTTCCAAGCTCTGTCCTTATTTGATAATTCTCTTGACCTGGCCTACACCTGTGTAGGTGCTATTCCTTTCTCTCCTCCGTGTTGTCAGGGGCCTTAGTGATTAATGACCCTTTGTTCTCAGCCTCAGAAAGCAGGATGCAGATCCCAGTAAGTTCTTGGCCTTCAGGACCTCCATGTTCTAATGCTTGTCCTACCGTCTCAAACTAAAATTCTATACAACAGAGAACAAATATTTAGCCAATAAAAATCTATCTTCATAATTCGCCTACGTGAAGATTTAAAATGAGAAAGACAACAAAAACAAAACATTGTCTTTTTCTAATAGAAAGAATACTCATTAATTATTTTAGTTGGAGAAACAGAACACCTTGTTTTCAGGAAAAAAATGTGAAGCACTGTGAACATGGCACAGTACCTCATAGAGCAAGTGTCTGCTAGTTACAACATGCTTTAACATGTAGCAGGCAGTCTCCATAAACTGAAACAAATATCCAGTTGCTCTTTTAGGGAGGGTACATTAATTCAGTTCATTTTCACTCTCATTGTTCATTGCAATGAACAGTTGAAAAGTCTGTAGCTCAGTTTCCAATAGGCCATAATTTCTGCCTATGCCACCACATGGAGCATTGACAATAAGAAACAGTTCCATTCTGACCACCTGCTATCACTAAATGTACTCATGACTAGAAATTTTCTTCACCAATATGGCTTCTTCAAATTCCAAATTTTATGCTTTTAGTTTTCCAACTACCTCTGAACTAGAATATTTTTGTTTGATACTTTGGGATCTCTTGAATTGATCTTGTAAATCAATTGCCGGGAAGAGAATGAACAGCTAATTGATAATGCTGAGAAAATGACACTCAATCAACATGATTACTGGAATAAAATGGAAATGGTTGCATGGCTTTTGTTATTACTGCTGAACATATGTTGGATAATATGCCTGATATATGTCAAATAAGCAATCATTTGAGACTCTTCTTAGCCAAGTGATGTCGCAAAGCATATCAAAGCATTCTAATTCTGACAATATGTTCAGTGAGACTTTGAAATGCAGTCTATGAAATATACTCCACTGAAATCACTGTGTATCTTCCTTTGGTTCTGAACCCAAAGGTCAACACATGCAGAGTCAAAGAAAGCCATTTTCTCATTCTAAGCTTCCATTTCTTTCTTGGCAACTTGTACTTATTCATAGCATGCAATTGAACTTCCCCGTACTACAGCTCTATTGCATGCTCCTCTAATTTCTTATTTATCCTCAGGAAAGCCACATAATACATCTGTGTGATGTAGTTATCATTAGCGACCTGGGTTAATGCTGTACCTATGTTTGTATCAATACCGTTTTGTGTTCAGTGTCCTGTGTGGTTAAGTTTGACTGCTTGTAGTAATAAGCTGTATTAGACAGAGCACTATTACCTACTATTCTGTATGATTATAGTGATATATACTAAAGGATAGTCAGATTTAGATTGGATTTATATTCCATAATAGGTTCGATTTTTATATGAAATGAGGTTTATTACAATTAGGAGAAAGCATAAGAAGTCTGAAATCTTGTTTAATTTCAACAATCAGATCTATGTCTGTCCATGAATTAACTCTATTGCTGAAATCTTGTTTTCATCATATAAAGTAACATGTCTCTAAAGCTATGTTCCTTACCTTCAGATTTTATTTTATATTAAGTTTTTAAACCTCTAATATGATAGTTGAAATTTTAACTATCATTGCTCATTGAGTTGCTTTGTTCGATTAAATGGTAGTAATGTCTGATGACAGAAAAATGATTTTGAGTGTTTTCTTTTGCCTGGATAAAACTATAAAATGAATCAATCGTGCTTAGAGCATGTGCTGAATGTCCTTTGACTGGTGTGTTGGTTTGATTTTCCTTTTAAGCTGAACTTTGAAGAAAAGTCAAAATCAAAAAGAAATAGTCCTAAAAAGAATAAATATTTGACTGTGACAACTAGTTTTTTTTTTCAATTTGAAATGAACTAGAATAATCTGGGAAGAGGGAACCTCAGTCTAGGAATTGCCTCAATGTGATTGGATGTAGGCAAGTCTGTGAGGGCATTTTCTTAGTTATTGAAACAGGAGGGACCAGCCCACTGTGGACAAGACCACCCCTGGACAGGGTTCATAGGTTGTGTAAAGAAGGCCACTGAGAAAACCATGCAAAGCAAATTGAGAAAACCATGCAAAGCAAACCAGTAGAGATTCCTCCATGGTCTCTGCTTCTGTTTCCGCATCATCCTCAATGATAGATTGTAAACTGTGAGCCAAATAAAATCTATCATTACCTATTTTATTTTGTCATGGTGTTGATTATAGCAACAGTAAGCAAACTAGGGCGATAATGTACCTAAAAATGACTACAGAGCCTGTATGATGGCTCATCAGGAAAAGATAGTTGCCATCAGTCTTGACACTTGCATTCAATCACAAGGATTCACATCATGGAAGAGGGAAGTGACTCCTGGAAGCTCTTCCTCTCCACACACCTGGCACGTGTACACACCCACTCTAAATAAATGCAACAGAAAATTATATAATTGCTTTTTCAAAGACTCAATGATTTTCTGAAGAATGAGCTCCATGTAGGATATCCAAACCCAAGTGGTTTTCTTTGGACACATGTACATGCAAGGAATAATAAATTGTTTCCATACATGTATTTCTATATGCATAAAAATGTGGGTGTGTATGAATTTGTGTAGCAATAATAATTAAATAATTATTTAATTATGAATTTGGGAGGGTGTGCATGGAAGAGTCCAGGGTAAGGGTGGTGATGTAGGGTAATGTATGTGTGTATTATAATATAGCATACACACACACACACACACACACACACACACACATATATATATATATATATCAAAAATTAAACACCAAACATTTTTGGTATTTTTTTAAGCTGCTTTCTTTTTTTTTTATTGAGAAAAAAAAAGTTTCAGCCTCCTCCCAGCCTCCCATTTCCCTCCCCCTCCTCCCACCTCTCTTCCCCTCCCCCAACTCCTCTCCCCCTCCCTCTCCAGTCCAAAGAGCAGTCAGGGTTCCCCGCCCTGTGGAAAGTCCAAGGTCCTCCCCCTCCGTCCATATCTAGGAAGGTGAACATCCAAACCGGCTAGGCTCCCACAAAGCCAGAACATGAAGTAGGATCAAAACCCCGTGCCATTGTCCTTGGCTTCTCATCAGCCCTCATTGCTCGCCATGTTCAGAGAGTCCGGCTTTATCCCATGCTTTTTCAGTCATAGTCCAGCTGGCCTTGGTGAGCTCCCAATAGATCAGCCCCACTGTCTCAGTGGGTGGGTGCACCCCTCGTGGTCTTCCTTGCTCATCTTCTCCCTCCTTCCGCTCTTCATTGGGACCTTGGGAGCTCAGTCCAGTGCTCCAGTGTGGGTCTCTGTCTCTATCTCCATCCATCACCAGATGAAGGTTCTATGGTGATATGCAAGATATTTGTCAGTATTGTTATAGGATAGGGTCATTTCAGGTTCCCTATCCTCAGCTGCCGAAGGAACTAACTGGGGACATCGCCTTGGGCTCCTGGGAGCCACTCTAGTTTCAAGTCTCTTGCCAACCCTAAGGTGGCTCCCTTAACTAAGAATTGTGCTTCCCTGCTCTCCTATCCAACCTTCCTATATCCCAATCATCCTGTTTCCCCAAGTTACCCCCATCCTCCCCTTCTCACTTTTCTCTCCCAATCTCCCCTTACCATTTTTGGTATTTATTAGTAAAGAAAACTTTTTAAAGACTCAATAAAATTCTGACCAAAATCTAACAGTGAAGTTAATTTGGTTTTCAGAATGTTTGTCTTTAAAATGTTCTATGATTTAGCCATTTGTATATTAAGGATCAAAAGTCAGAGGCTTGCTGGTTTCTCTGGCAGAAAAGGCAGGGATAGAGCCAGACCTGCTAGAAGGTGAGAGTTGACAGCTCAGACCTCCCCTGGCCACCGGGGAGAAACACACACTAAGTCAGGAGTCTGTCAAAGCAGGATCTCCTTTAATTGTATTAGGCAGGACTTATATAGGTTGTGATGAGGGTAGGAACCTTAGGATAGGTTGAGGCAGAGTAAGGAATAAGGCCAACAATATTCTGCCACGTTAGCAGTGGCCGGTCAGGTTTAAGTCAGGCTGTGCTGAGTCACTCATATGCGGAAGTCATGGCCAAAGACTGGTCTCCAAACTCCAGCTAGGCTCAGGAAGTTACACTGGGCCTCATGCCTAGGCCTTAAAAGGCCCCACAGAGTCTCATGCAGGCCAGGTAAATGCTGCAGCGCTGAATTGTACACTCAGGAAGGGGACGGAAAATAACAGAGTTGAGCAGGCGTCTTTCATTGCTCTGAATACTGATCACAGACTCACGAAAGCAGAGTGGAGCCAGATTGCAAGCTGAGTTCTCTGGAGACCTAACTGAGCTGGAGTTTAACTGAAAAATACCTGTCACTAATTGGATTATTAATAAAAATTAAAAGATGAGGACATGAAGTTGGGAAGGAGACATTTAAGAAGACCTTGGGGGAGCTAGAAGAAGACTTTATGATATGATAATAAAATACTTACAATTTTCAAAGGATATATCTAAAACTTTTTTTAAAAAACCAATATATTTAAAATATTTTATATTTTTAAAGAATAATTTATTTTCTGAAAAAGTAAAAAAAAAAATAACACAAAGCAGAACTTGTGATTCAAGCTTAAAGACAGCCTCAGGGAAGCTTTGGGGAAGTAGAGTGGGCTTGGCCTATGTGCTTGGACTGGTCTTTCATGGATGCATGCTACCTTGAAAGGGGTCTGACTACTACAGCTGCTGGATATAGATAATACTTGAAGGTGACTGTTCTACTCCTATAGATAAGACACAAGCAGCTCCTGGAGAGGGAGTCGAGCCATGGTGTACAGTCCATAGGTTCCAGAGGATAATGGATGGAGCAAAGGCTGAGAGGTGTCAAAGGAGTATGTAGAAACAAAAGTTGATTTTTATTTAATATTTACTATGTTTCAAACACTGACCTAGGCACTCTGTTGATAATCCATTTGATATATTCAATTCTCTCTGTGTATAAGTGGCACTTTGGTTTTCGAGAAGGAAACTCTTCTTCAGTGGACAGCCATCATAACTGAACCCAAGGTTTGGAAGGCAGCCAGAGCACAGGGCTGCAGTCTGGGTTCTCACCATAACTAGCATAACTCCTATGCTGCAGGGAGAGAAATTTCTGAGCATCCGGTGTCAATCCTAAATAGCACTAAACTTCCATTGCCTCTACTTCATTTCACACAGTATAACCCAACATCCTGATATTTTAATTTGGAGTCCTCATGAAATGAAATACTTAGTGCCAAACAACTGAAAACTCATTCTGGAAAAATTTGATAGTTAGATTGTTTGGGTTTCATTTCCAATATAAAAATTTTATTACAAATACTAAAAATCAGAAAATTTTATATTTTGATATAAACCAAGATTAACATCTGGGTTTGGTGACTAAGTCAAGGAAAGTCTAAAAGTAGGGAAGAGAGTGGATTCAAGTTCTCACAGTCCAAAACGCTGTTGATATTGTTAGTATTTTATAGCAGTTCTGAGTGAACTTATATTTAACAAAATTAAAAAAAAACCTCTTAACAGTTAAAAAAAATGGATTTCAAATGGTAAGCTTCTGATGTTTTGTGTCTTCTGGGGAACCTTCAATGGCCTGAAAATTGGGGAAAACAGGTATTTTCTAGTGAGAATTGTAGTAAAATTTAGCGATTTACAAAGATGTTCTCCCTCCAAAGCTGGTGTAACACCAGATAATAATTTACATGAAGATTAATCTCTTTTTTCCTTTTAGTTATTTAAACTGATAATTTATCATGCTAATGGAGAATTTTAATGCAAACTGTTATTTAAACACAAAAATTGAATACTATTAACCCATACCTCCTAAATTTAAAATGTGTCCTTATTTTAAATTTAATTTAAATTTAAATTTAAGAATTTAAAATGTGTCCTTAGAACAAACAAAAATAGATACAAATAAAAATGCCTCTGAAAGGAAGAAACTGCCCTTACTACTCCCTGTGCATTGTTTTCTAGCAATTTTGTCAACATGGAACTAGGGCAGCACACGAGGCACCTGAGAGGTTAACGAAAGGCAGTCCCTCCCCATCATTGCATGGCATCGTGCAGGCTTCTCTGGCTGTGTGAGATACCTGATTTCAAGGTCTATTGACTCTTATCAGTAGAAATGCAACAGGATTTAAACCTTAACTTTTGCGCTCATCTATCCCATTTACTACTTGTTTTATCTGAAAAAATCTGACTCATCTCTAACCTTCAGCTTTTTTCATTTTTAACTATTTTATTATTATTCTTTCATACAATATACACTATCCCCTCCCTCCACTCCTCCTGGCTTTTTCCTAAAAGAATTTTGGTTGAAGAACTTTTGTTAGCACGGAGCAGAACCTTTAGTGAGAAATCCCCCTTAAGGGAGCTGAGCACAGAAAAACAGCAGAAAAAGTTGCATCTGCTGGGAAATTCCCTTGGGAGTGGAACACAAAAAGGAGATTGGTACATTTCCCCTTTAGCGGAGTGAAGCAGAAGTAACATCTTGGGCCAGAACTGATCAGAGCAGAAGAAACCAATATTTCTGCTAGGATGTTCCCTTTGGGGAATAAAGCAGAGCTCAGCTATACCAGCTCTCTCTTGGATAAGAGCAAGATTGCTACATCCTGTAGAGAGACTATTACAGACAGCACCCCACCTTCAGGTATTGCCTAACTTACTGACAAGCCAGGCTATCTTTCCCTTCAGAACTGTAACATTCCCAGTAAGACAAGTGAATTTCATGAGTGTGGGCCCACTGTCACACTTCTCTGGCTGTGAATTGAATAAGAAAGCCTTATCTAATGACATGGAATTTCCCAGTCAGAAATAATACTGTGTGAAATAACATGTTGTTGGATTCTACAAACCCATAGATGCTGGTTTGGGTTAGAAACATCATGTGAAGGAAAGGAAAATCCATGACCAAAATTAATACCTGCTTCTGTAAGAACAACACTTTGCCTCATGGAGGAAGTGGTTCAATGCAATCAACTTGATCACAGGGAAGACCCTATGAGGTATAGGTGAATACGTGACTGGCTGGTCACCCTGGCAAATGGTGCAGTATCTAGGACTTAGTGCTGGTCTCTGGTGTTGACAGATCAGGCATTTGGCAGCAGCTGTAGCCAGGTCAGCTTTGATGAGTGGAAGTCCATTTTGTTGATCCCATCTATAACTAACATTTCTGGCACCACAAAAGTTTAGATCATGGGCCCATTGGGTAATGATTGGTGTGGGTGGGGAGAGAGGCTGACTGTTCAAAGTACATGATACCCTATCTACTTGATTCTTAAACTATTTTTCTACTGAAGTCACCTTTTGATGAGCATTTACATGGGACACAAGTATCCTCACAACCTTCACCCCTTAGGAGAGATCTAGTCACATTCTTCTTCCCCAGATGTCTTTCTCACCAATTTCCCAATCATGCCCTTTCCAAGACTCTGACCATTCAGTCAATCCACTGGTTTACAGCCCATGGATCAATGAATGATTACACATCTGCCCATTTCTTCTTCCAAACAAAATGTGTGACAATATGTGTTGCCCAAAGTTCGGCCCACTGCAAAGATTTCCCTTCGCTGGTGCCATTCAAGGTTGTCTACGAAGGGGATTGTAATGCTACAGGAGACCACTTCTGCACTGATGGTGCCTGCAAAATGTGCAGAACTATCAATAAATCAGGCCCTAATAATCTCTTTCTCAGTCAGCCGATCACAGGGAGCACCCCATGAGGCTGTAGGTGAATGTTTGGCAACAGACAGCATTGTGACAGTAGTAAAAACCTTAGGAATTTGGGTAACTTGTTTGTGCCTTCAGGACCTGCTTGGGCCCAATATCATATATATCCCCAATTTCTTATATATTGTGTATCTGGAGCCGGTCAATTTTATCATTAAGTACAGTGTTGTCCTTCACTATATTCTGAAGTGCTAGAAACTGGTTAATTTTATTATGTTGCTCATTCCTTTCCTTTGTCAGTTAACCCAGAAATGCTAAAAGCAACCAATGAGCCTCATCCTTATCTTATTTTCCCACAAACTATAAAAAGTTTTGCACACAGAGTAAACAAAGCTGATGCTGCCCACAATTGGTGAATCAGGATAATCGAATGCATTTATTTCCTTAAATTTGTAATGGGGTTTATACCGTGGGCTTTCAGTACTTTCCAAGCTACCAGGAGAGGCTTCAACAACGTGAGGGCCTTCTTAACTGTAGGTATTAGCAAATTGACAAACCTATTCTAAAATACTTAAAGGATTCATCCTTGTTGATCTAGAACCACTTCTGGTACCCAAATCTGTATTAATCAGGGTTTCTAGAGTAACAGAACTTATAAATGAATTTCTCTATGCATGTGTAGAAAGGAGATTTATTAAAATGACTTACAGGCTGTGGACCAGCTAATTCAGTAATGACTGGCTATAAACAGAAAATCCAAGAATCCAGTAGTTGCTCAGTATATAAGTCTGTCTGTCTCAGCTGGATTTTCAGGACATGCTGGAATCCCAAAGAAGTAGCCTCTAATGCCAGCAAAAGAAAAGACTTGCTAGCAAGACAAGAGGAAGCAGGCAAAATGCAAAAGCTTCCTTGTCCCAACTCATTTTATAGGGTTCCAGCAGAAGATTGGGCCCTGATTAAATCTAGATTAAAAGTATGTCTTCCTACCTTAAGGATTTTGGATTAAAAGAAGATCTTCTCACTTTAAATTAAGTAGAAATCCCACATTGGTTTGATCTTTATTAATCCCATATGTAGTCAGGTTGACAACTGTTAATAGTCATCAAGTAATCCTGTTAGATCACAAGAAAATAAACTAGAACTCAACATTGAATAACATACAAGTATTTGAATACTGAGCAACTTAATTTTGAATGATCAGTTTAATTTTAAAGGAGCAATAGAGGTGGAAAATTTAAATTTCCCAGAGTAAAATAAAAATGAGATCACAAATTCTAGAATAACCCAAGAAATCATGAGAAGAAAGGTTGTGGCTATATTTTCTCATATCAAAAAGTAATAGAGCACCATGTACCAGGTCTCTCGCTCAGGCAAGACAAAAGATCACCACAGGACCAGCTTTTATACCCCAGAAATCCCACAGGATAGTGAAGGTCACTTGCTTTGGCTCAAGTGGGATAAGAATTCTCTGAGAGACCAGTGGTCCTAAAGTTCAGCAAGGCACAGGAGTTCTTATTTGTCAGGTTTAGTGGTCTTTATACTTAATTGAACCTATTGGTCACCCTGGCCCTGTGGTTCTAACTGCAGCCTCCAGATCTAAAGAATCCAAAGTTTTGGATTCTTCCCTAAACAGAGTTCCCAAAGTTTGTGAAAGTAAATAACTGAAGGAAAAGTAAAGTTATATTTAAAACTTGCTGAAGAAATAAGGGTTATTCAGGTCAAATAGAAATAGGGAAAGAAATTTGTGACATGTAGATTCACAATCATTCAGGAAACAGCATTAAAAATTGACAAATGGAAGGAATTACAAGAAATTAAAAAGTTTCTGTACAACAAATGAAAGCAGAATGAACGACCTATACAACAAAAAGACAACCTTCAAGGGTTAATATCTAGAACATACATGGAACTAAAAAAATTAATTTGCCTTATACATTCATGTTGCATTCTGTTATCTGGGGAAGCTATGGTAGGAACTAAAAATCAGGAACCCAGCTGCAGAAATTGAAACAAAGGCCATAAAGGTACACACCACTTAATAACTTGTTCTCCATTGGTTGCTTTTTATATCCCCTCCCCACAAAGATGACACTGCCCAAAGTAGGTTAGGCCCTCTCACAGCAATATTACTCAAGAAAATATCACAACAGACTTGTTTATCAGCTGATCTTATGGAAGCAATTTGGCAATTGGGATCCCTCTTCCAAGGTGACCCTAGTTTGTATAATTTTGACAAAACTAACCAGCACAACTAAACACTAAAATAAAAAGAACTTCCAATCAATAGATGGGCTTATAATCTAATTGCATTTTTTTTAAAAAAAATAAATGACCAATTCACAGTTTTAAAAGTGTCCAAAATTGTGATCCATCAGAGAAATGCAAATTAAAACTATTGTAAGATAGAATCATAATTGCCGTCATCAAGCAAAGTCTTGATGGGATTGTAAACCACTAATCTTGATGGGATTGCAGCCATTATGGAAATTAATATGACGTCTCCTGGAAAACATTAAAAACAGAACCAAGAGACACACCATACTCATGCACATAGAATTGCAAAGGGCTTTATATCATACAACAGAGAAACATGTGCCCCTGTTTGTGCTGCGGCAATCAAAGCAACTGGAATCAACCTAGATAAACAGAAGAATGAGCAGTGCAATCTGATATGTTTACACAGGGCAATTTTACTCTGCTGTAAAGAAAAGTGAATTTTGCAGGTCTTCTATGAAAGAAATCAGTAAGGACTATGTCATGGTGTCGCCAGCATTGGCTGACACATAACTTCTTGATTACATTGATCAGTCATGTTCAAACTGCCTGAATTATTAACAGCTGGGTTTTTAAAAATAAATATTGATATTGTTTTGGCTCTTGATTTGTTGATGATTTCTGCAGTGGAAAAACTAGAGCCCTATAGAATCTAGAGGCTCTGTAACACCCTTTGCTCACTGAATAGAAAGAACAAGTAGAAGTTTTTCAAACCTCACTGCTCATGCCCTTAGCTACCATTTTATCTCTGCTCAGGATGTTAGTTCTTTAGATTTTCTCAGCTTATCTCTATTCTTTCATACCCGTCATGATATATACAATTCCATGGTATACAGAATAAAAAGTTCATGGAGGACATCATTCTGTTATGTTTGCATACATTATTTTTTCTTCAGAAATTTAAAAATGTTTGCACATTTTAAAGGACTAAGAAATCGTCTAGTGTCTTAAGACAGATTTCTATTGTTCAGATCCTATTATGTCAAATTTTGTTTAGAGTTTGGCTTCTTATTAGAATAATTTTTTTCATGTCCCTCTAAGAAAAGGGAATAGGTAACTTAGACTTAGGTCAGTGGACCATTGTAGGAATTCTAGGACATGCAATGCCATTTTGATAGCATAAGTTGATAGATCATAATGGCAAAAAAAACTTCATAAAAACAACCATTGTAATTTAAATATACCTTTTCCTAAAAACTATGAGTGAAAAACACTCTACATGAGGCTTTTTGTGCTGAATTTTAAAATAATGATCTTTTTAAAGGAAACCCTATATGTTTGTTGTATTGAATTAACCAGATTTTTCCATTGTTACCTCTTCTAGCTCACACAATAGAATATGCCCTTATACAAAGTTTAATATAAACACCATTGTTATATTTTTTAAATAGTAGTAATAGATTTTAAAAATCAATTCTTTAAATCTTAATCGTGTGTGTGTGTGTGTGTGTGTGTGTGTGTGTGTGTGTGTGTATGTACAGTGTCCATGATACTGTGGAATCTTTGGGTTCCTTAGTGTTTTTAATAACAGAATTTAGAAATAGACTGGGTGGAGCTTGAGGGCAATTTTACTAAAATTTGAGAGAAAAATAATAGAGCAGCAAGCTGTAAATCTTGACAGTTGCCAGGAAAAGGGAAAGAGATGTTAAAGAATGCCATGTTGTTTGAGTTAGGATCCAGAGTGTTCAGCTACAGGCACATGGCAGATGGTAAGGAAGACTTCAGAGAAAGAGCAAAAAGATCCAGCAATCCAGGGAAAGTGTGTTGGCTTTGATCAATATTCAAAATTGGGATAAGGAAAAAACTTATGTTTTCCTAAGTCCTAATTCTGAAAGGTGGGCCTGCTGTTTGACAATCTCCACAGTGCTTTTCAGTAGGAGCAGATGGAAGGGTCTGCACTGAGCTGAAGTTCCTGGGAAATAAAAGTGCATTCCTTCATGAAAACAATGATGATTCTTCGCGTCTACTTTGGGGCCACTCTGAATGAAGGTCATTACCCAGAGTTAGAGATGGAGCTTAGAATTCACACATTGATTTAAGTTCCAGGATATGGAAAAGATAATTTTGACATTTCTAGTATGACTAGATAAACAGATGGGATTCAAAGTTTCAACAACCTAAGGCTAGTGTAACATATGTGTGTGTGTGTGTGTGTGTGTGTGTGTGTGTGTGTGTGTGTGTGTGAGAGAGAGTGTGCTAGCCCACACATGCATGTTTGTGAAGAAAGCTGAGATCTATGTTAGATACCTTCGCCTAGAACTCTCCATCTTATTTCTTTTTTTTTTCTGGTGTATTAACTTTTTTTTTTAAATTTTTTTTATTGATAAAAGAAGAATAAAGAAAAAAAAAACAAATTTCCACCTCCTCCCAGCCTCCCCTTTCCCTCCCCCTCCTCCCACTCTTCTCCCCCTCCTCCCACTCTTCTCCCCCTCCTCCCACCCCTCTCCCCTTCCCCCCACTCCTCTCCCCCTCCCTCTCCAGTCCAAAGAGCAGTCAGGGTTCCCTGCCCTGTGGTAAGTCCTAGGTCCTCCCCCCTCTGTCCATATCTAGGAAGGTGAACATCCAAACTGGCTAGGCTCCCACCAAGCCAGCAGATTGCATAGGATCAAAACTGCGTGCCATTGTCCTTGGCGTCTCATCAGCCCTCATTGTTCGTCATGATCAGAGAGTTCAATTTTATCCCATGCTTTTTTTGGTAATAGTCCAGCTGGCCTTGGTGAGCTCCCAGTAGATCAGCTCCACTGTCTCAGTGGGTGGGTGCACCCCTCATGGTCCCGACTTCTTTGCTCATGTTCTCCCTCCTTCTGCTCCTCATTGGGACCTTGGGAGCTCAGTCCATTGCTCCAGTGTGGGTCTCTGTCTCTATCTCCATCCATCACCAGATGAAAGTTCTAGGATGATATGCAAGATATTCGTCAGTATTGCGCTAGGATGGGGTCATTTCAGGTTCCCTATCCTCAGCTGCCCAAGGAACTAACTGGGGACCTCAGCTTGGGCACCTGGGAGCCCCTCTAGGGTCAATTCTCCTGCCCACCCTAAAGTGGGTCCCACCAACCCCACAACAGACAAAGGTCTGATCTCCAAAATATATAGAGAACTCAAGAAACTAGACTTTAAAAGGCTAATTAACCCAATTAAAAAATGGGGCACTGAACTGAACAGAGAATTCTCAACAGAAGAAGTTCAAATGGCCAAAAGACACTTAAGGTCGTGCTCAATCTCCTTAGCAATCAGGGAAATGCAAATCAAAACAACTTTGAGATATCATCTTACACCTGTCAGAATGGCTAAAGTCAAAAACACCAAGGATAGCCTTTGCTGGAGAGGCTGTGGAATAAGGGGTACACTCATCCATTGCTGGTGGGAATGCAATCTTGTGCAACCACTGTGGAAGTCAGTGTTTCGGTTTCTCAGGAAATTCGGGATCAACCTACCCCTGGATCCAGCAATACCACTCTTGGGAATTTACCCAAGAGATGCTCTATCATATGTCAAAAGCATTTGTTCAACTATGTTCATAGCAGTATTATTTGTAATAGCCAGAACCTGGAAACAACCTAGATGCCCTTCAATGGAAGAATGGATGAAGAAAGTATGGAATATCTACACATTAGAGTACTATGCTGCGGTAAAAAACAATGACTTCTCGAATTTTGCATGCAAATGGATGGAAATAGAAAACACTATCCTGAGTGAGGTATCCCAGACCCAAAAAGATGAACATGGGATGTACTCACTCACAATTGGTTTCTAGCCATAAATAGGGGTCACGGAGTCTACAATTGGCGAACCTAAAGAAGCTAAGTAAGAAGGTGAACACAAGGAAAAACATATCGTTATCCTCTTGGATAAGGGAAGTAGACAAAATTGCCGGGGAGAAAAGTGGGATCTTGGGGGTGGGGTGGGAAGGGGGTAAGGGAAGATGGGGAGAGAAAAGGTAGAAGGGAAGGAGGGGGGACTTGGGGAAACAGGAGGATCGGGATAAAGGACGGTTGGATAGGGGAGCACGGATCCATCTTATTTCTTGAGGCAAGTTCTCTCCCTGAACCTAGAGGCCACTGTTTGGGGCAGACCAGCTGGCCAGGGAGTCCCAGGGATCCTTGGATTTATTCCTTTACCTCCATGAAGTACGGTTGCAGATGCGAATGCAATACCTGGCTCTCTGTGCAGTCTGTTTGTGTGCATGAAGAATGAAGGCGGAGTCACCCATAGTGTGTTGGTGTCACCTTAAGAAAAGAAATCCAAGTGCTTCCCCACAGTGTCATTTCACCCAGAGTAGTCCTGGTTCAAATTCTCTGCTGCAGGATGCTTGCTGATTCTTTCCTCATTCCTGCCTGCCTGTTGTAAGTTCAATATGTACCTGTCTGCAGACTGCTTTGTGAATCTGTCCCTGTATCTATGTATGTTCTCTTATCTGGGGGTAACTGGAGCTTTTGTTCTCACTTTGCTGAGAGCCAAGGAAGGATCTCATGGGGGAAGGAATGAGAGTATTTCACAGATATCTTTGACAGATTTTTTTTTAAGGGATTCAGTTACTGGCTTCTTCTTACCCTAACAGACACAGGTAACAAATGCTGGTCTTTATCAAAAAATACCCACATGTTGCTTTCATCATGTATGGTGATTATTCATTCACAACACGGTTTTAAGCCTATTTTCTGTTTCCAGCAAATGATTATCATAGTACGCATGTGTTACTCATGGGTAGATGAATGAAGATTGTAGCTATGTATTGGTTGGGGTTATAAACATTGATTACATAGGAAATTCAAGGCAACTAAGGATGGTGGCTCCATCGTTCTCTCTTAAAGGGAAGTTAGACAGGCTAAGTACACTAAGATATCAGAGTGAACTCATGGCAGAGTATTGCCTCTGGCTATGAGGTCCAGCACAAGTTCCAGTCTCTTAGTATGTAAGCGGGATTTTTATTACAATACTGTACAGCTAAATTCCTGATCATGAAGCAAGTGCTTCATCTACTGAACCATTTCCCTAGCCCCTCTTGTCTCTAGTATTTTCCTTTAGTAATGATTTCCTATGTACATTTATATAAGAATGTTCTAAAGTGGTTGCTTAGCTCTTTCTGTTTAACTATGGATGCAGCATGCTCAATTGCCTGACATTCCTGCCACCATCCTACCTGTTACCTTGAACCCTATCCCTTCTCAAAATAACTCCCTTTTCCCTTCAATTGATTCTGTTAGGTATTTTCTCACAGCATCAAGAAAAAGAAAGCAGACAAGAAAGCTGTGAATTAGAGAGCCCAGCTGGAAGTCCTCTCACAAAGACTTTCTGCCAGCTGCTTAAATAAGGCTACCTAGGAAAGAATAGCAGAAACTGCAAGGAATTTGCTGCTGCTCACACACACCTGGCCTGGTAGACCAAAAGAGACCTTGATGGGGTGAGAGGGAACTGTAAGGAAAGGGCTAACAATGCCCTTCCCCCACCCCAACCAACCTATGAACTCTCAAGGATATGAATGCCTGCCCAAGACCTGCCATGCTCATAATATTTGGCATGCCCCAAACAAAAAAGGATGAACATCTGTCAAGGTTCTACCACTAATTGAAAAGCTATTAGCAGTCAACAAAATTACAGAAGAGTTCATGACTTTAGAACCATGGTGGGGTTAACACAGAAGAAAGAGTTGGAAGTAGAAAAGCATGGTGTGGGGATGATCCAAATATTTGTACTAAAGTATGAAATTCTCAAATAAATAAAAATATTAATTTAACATTTTTCTCAAATAAAAATTGTTCTCAAGAATTAAAACATTAATAATTCTTTTTAAAAATGAAAATTTGCTCTTCGCATTATATAATTAATGATTTAAAATAATTTAGAAATATTCAGAAATAAGTTCAACGTAGTAATATGAGCGGCGGGGCTGCGTCCCCGGCACCCCGGCCGCCTGGCTATCTTATGCCCCGAAATAACAACACACAAATTGTATTCTTTTAAACACTGCTTGGCCCATTATATCTATCCTCTTCTAGGCTAACTCTCGCACCTGGACTAGCCCATTTCTAATAATTTGTGTAGCCCACGAGATGGCTTACCAGGGAGATTCTAGCCTACGTTCATCCTGGGTTGGAGCTTCATTGCGTGTGTCTGCCCGGGAGCGGGGAGCATGGCGTCTCTCAGCTCACTTCCTCTTCCTCCCAGCATTCTGCTCTGTTTACTCCTCCCACCTATGTTTTAACCTATCGGGGCCAACCAGTTTCTTTATTGCTTAACCAATGAAATCAACAGATTGATATATGACACTTCCACATCAGTTCAACTTTAAATTCATGTAAAATCTCTAAATAATATACTTCAAATCACTTAGTAGATAGAACATTGCATATGGCTTTGGAATATTATATTCTCAAATGTGTACTTAGAGTTGCTAGTCTCTTCAATTCTGTAATAATAAATTATTCAGATTTTCGGAAGTCAGCATTAGTAGTTTTGTCCACGTGCATAGGTAAAATCTAAAATCTTCTGAAAATCAACACACACCCATAACTGCTGAGAGTCCTTGTAGAGTATTAAGTTAAGCAAGTGCTTTCTTTTTTTTTCTAATGGTATAGTGTCAAGTTTTAAATAGAATATGTAAGTATATTTGAATTCAATTTGTCTTCTTCATATTACCTATTCCAAAAATAGTGTATTTGTACAGTACCATGCCTTTTTGTGTGTCAATTTTGGTGCCTATCAGTCATATATATAGAGAACATGTTTGAGGTGTAATCTGGGGACTCTACAAGAAGTTCCAACAACTTCCGGATATAAGCAATCTGAGTTGTGGGCTATGCCTCCTGACCTTTAGCACTTGAGATACAATACAAGGTGCTCCATGACTTTTAACCTATGACAGCATGGCATAGCTGGGCGCCGTCATCTAAAGCACATGTCCATATGCCAGCGTTTTGTGATGAAATCTAAAACACCGAGTGAAACAGAATTAAAGCGAGGGCATGCTCTTTGAAATGGCCACTTCTTGTTCCCAGTAGCTTCCGGGATGAGAAATGGAAAAAAAGGCATAGGAATGGGTATCTAGTCATATTCAATAGAGGGAAGAGGAGGACCCAGAAGTCTTATAAAATACCCCAAATACTGTTTGTTCAGTTGATTTTCAATCTTAGCCTTCTCCCAACCCAAACATACAGCTATTATTTTTCTTTTCTCTGCATCCTGGTCTTTATTTCCTGACCATTCAATTTGTTGTTCATGCCAGAGAATAAACTTCACTAGATACCTACTAGATAAGGGCCCTTGTTACATGAGCACACACATGTTCACAGCTGGAGGACAGCCTGCCTTACTGTATTGTGTTCTGGCCATCCACTAAGAGGATTTGTAGACTAAACAATACATGGTAGATACTTATAACAAAAAACCAACTTTACCTATGACTCAAGTTAATAACTATAGGATGAGTACAAATGAGCAGATGGCAAGCAAAGGAAAAGAAGAAAAGTAATACACATCAAGTTTCATGGTTTCATTTTGTTCTGCAAGAATGAGATAAGGAAGTGGCACAATTAGACTCAGCATAATGATGGGATTCATTTTCCCAGTGAAAGGGTGAGCACCCGAGTGATCGATGTTTCTCTATTCCTTATGTGTTAATGAATTTACTTTTGAAAAAAACTGATTTATAATCTGATGAAGTCAAGGGCAAATGAAAAAAAAAACTTTGATATTTATGAATCAGATGGTGCCAAGTACGAAAAAAGCCATGGAAGTGAATGCGGCCATACATTTTAAAAAGTCTCTATTATGACAACAATTTTAAGAAATAAATCTTGAAATGTTCCAAAGAAAAAAATAATACATGTTCAGACTTGAATGCACAATGAGACATTAGCTAAGTACAAGACTGGCAGAATGACCTGACATAAGGAAAGGAGCAGCGATGATAATTTTGCAGTTGATATGCTATGTGCAAAGAAAGAAAGGAACTTTAGGACATGATATTCTTTAAGACAAATGAGCCTCAAGGAAACACTGTGAAATGGAGCAAGTTGCAAGCATGCATCTACCAAAGCCATTTGTTCCCCTTAGTTTATCCAAATATGAGAGCATTATGTTCTTCCTGATGTAAGTAGAATATTTCCCTCCCGAAGCATAGAATGCTGTTTCACTCTTATTAAAGAAGTGTCCCTAGTTCTTATTCACAATGAAATAGCAATTTCCTCTTTTGAGGAAGAATTTTCTATTGATGTACCTAATGCCCAAATATCTATAACCACCTGCTTTGTTTATTAATGCTGCCTAAGACATAAAAGTAGTTGGTCTGGGAGTACTTAAACCCATGGGCTAGATATTTATTCATTTATTAATTTCATAATGGGCCAGTAGTCATACACTGTGAGAATCCTAAACCAAGAAATTAATGTAAGAATGCCCAACCTTAGTAACCCACAGGGGTACAACCCACAGAGCTGAATGGGATAACCACCTGGTGTATGTTTCTGCACTTCAGAATGTGGTTCCCAGGATGATCTCACAGCAATTCCAAAATAGATTCAATAAAATGGATCAAGAATTTGTTCATTAGGAAATTTAAAAAAGTCTGTCTACTAAGGATAATTAAAATACCCAGAGGCATAAAAAAACAGGCTAAAAGTAGAAGATAAGAGCATTAAAGAGGTAAATGTGTTTTTGCTTTATTTTAAGAGCATGTATGTTGTGTGTGCCTGGCACCCACAGAAGCCAACAGAGATGTTGTAAACTGCCCCAGAGATGCTTAAAACGGAACATGAGTTCTTCAGGAGAGCAGCCAATGCTTTTAACCACTGAACCATCTCTTCAGCGCTGAGCTCAACTTGGAAATTAGTTATCTGAATTAAGGATGGGGACTTGACACTTTCAGAAAAAAAAAAGAATACTGATGGTACAACAAATAGTTACATAACTAGTTACTTTCCTTCATTATAAAGTCCCAATGAAAATAATTTTGCAAAAATGTAAGCCATCTGGGAGAGTTTTAGTCTCTTGACAGACTCCCATTTAATTTATGACTTCTTTCTTCCTAAGGGTACTGTGTACTGATTCCATGGACATCAAAGCTGTGTATGAAAGGTGGGAGCTAAAGACTGGTCCCTCATTGGATTTTAGAGCAAGATCTTACCTGTGTATCATTGTGACTTTGTGTTACTTGAAAAGTGCACACACAGGAGGGGGGGGGGAGGCAGACAGAGATACTGCCTATACAAATTCAGTTAAGCTGCTATAGTCCTTCTCCAGCTTCATGAGACCAAATGTAATTCTGTTACAACAACAGAGCAACTAAGTTGAAATTTCTGCAGACTCTGCATGTTCAAGCAATAAAAGAGAAATTTAAAGAATTGCATAATCAAAAAGTTTTAGGACATAGGTCCTTTTCCAAATTAGGCACATGCACACCAAAATATGAAAAAGTTAATTTTTGTATTCTCTCTCTTAACTTCAGTAGAGACGATAACATTTAGCTAGCTCTTTGAAATCTTAAACACATAATTTGTACAAGATTTTAGAATCAAAATTACATTTGCCGCTGCAAGAAAAAGCATTAAATTATAGTCCAATCAGGACTTGAAGTGTTCTGTGATTCTCTTAGAATATTTGATTAAAAAATAGATGCAGGTGTAATCAATAATGCATATACATTCAATCAAGAAACTTAATTTTTCTCCTTTAGTCTTTTAATTGAAACCTCAAAGAGGAGCGTGTTTTTAAAGTTCTGTTATGCCAAGAAACTAGCTATTGCTCTGCTGCTATGTATTTTTAATGTTCCTAACAATTTTCTTCAAAGGAAAGATGTAAAACATTGGTGCCCATGAAATATCCGTCTGTGTATTGCATCAATGGAGTAAAAACAAAACTGGAAGTTCTGTTTCCTCTGTCTGTTAGTCATGCTATTCAGGGATGGAAAAATACGCCTACATTATTTCTCATTTTCTAAAGGGGCGTGCCCTCAGGCTCTGGGAAGCTCAGTCCGTGTCAAGTCAACTTATGTTACTCTTGGTTAGGTTCAATCAACACATCCCATATTTACAGATGAAGACTTGAAATGGGTAGTGATCTACATCAGAGAAATACCCTAAGCCTGGACAATTTCTGTGAATGCTTCCCCTTTGTCAGCCTGTGTCCTTATTCTCACAGATTTTGGAACTTCTCTGGTGTCACTCATGGAAATCTCCCTTCTCCTGACATCATTATCTCCTAAAGGCTCTACTTAACACTTTCCAGTTGAGAGTTGAGTGTTAGGGTTTGAGTCCAATATTCTGTCTCCTAAAATCATTCAACTAGCAGAATATTTATTATTCACTATTAGTGATAAAAGATGAAGTGCAAATAGACACATTCTCCACATCAATTCCAGCACTCCCATGCAACACCAGCAGGAGTTTGCCTATTGCAGATTTGGAACAGGTCAGCCTGGCCAGATCAAAAGCATGTTTTAGAAGTCATTAATGTCAGTTAATGCACAAAGCACACACAAGGGGGAGGAAGATATCTTGGTTATCATTGCGGGTTCAGATACACAGATTTAATGTACTATCATTAAGAACAGATCTACGTTTATTTTAATTGTAATTAAATTTATTACAAGGATATAGATGAATTACAATTAAAATAAATTAAATATTATAAAACAAGAAAAAATTATTCATATTTGTTCGGCATGCTAAGATTCCCTGAAAAAGCCATGAAGTAATGCTGATGTGCAGAAACATAATATGAACTGTCTGCTGGAGAAGGAGACTCTGCACATCAGTGAGTGGGAACAGGAGTTACTTTGAAAGTGAAAGAGATTAAAACAACTCTGTACAAAAGCCACTGGAATGGTTTTCATCTCCAAATTTGGTCTCCAGACCATCTGCCTCAGTTAGAAACCAAGATGAGTGAAACAGAAGAAAACTCACATGGAATAATTGGTTACAACTAAAGTACCAAAATGTTAGTATTTCTTTTTCATTTGATTGGAGCCTGGCCTTGTATACAATAACAGAGGTGTGTTCTGATATAGTCAGTAATGGTGAAGTAGAAGAGAATCCCTGTAGGCTAGCTCTGTATGACTGTAAGTGAAAAAGGTGATTGGGGGCAGCCCGGTTGAGTATAGAACATGAAAATGGTAACTAGATTCAGAATGTCATAATCTTTGAGAAGAAAAGACAAGAATCCTCAGAAGATGCTGGTATGCACTGAGTTAATATGTATCAATAGAGCACAGTAGTACAAGTCACTGAATTCCCTGAAATCTCTTTAGATGACTATTAGATGTATACTTCATGCATTGTATACTCTTCTACCATTTTTCACCAAATGTTTGTCCCTTCATGAGAACTCATTTCTGGGAGATAAAAGGAAATAAAAAATGAAAATTCTTGAGAAAGCCAAACTAATAAGCTCTACTCCAGTAGATAAGACTTGGATGAGATTGTTCTGGAAAAAACATACAGAACCAAAACAAAATATTTAACACAATGATTCCAAACAGTCATGTATCAAGAACATTGGTGATAAATTCATAGGAGCAATCCAGTCACAAGAAAGTTGAGGACCATTATCAGCTCTCAGCTTCCAATAGTGTTAATATAAGTGTCAATTTGTCAAAGAGTAAAAGCAAAAAGTAAGACAATAAAGAAAGTATGGAACTTCAACTTCCCCTTAAAGTCAACGAACCTTGGTGACTTTCCAATGTGGACATCTAAATGGCTGCACTATTCATGACAAAAGTGACATTCTATATCATGTTTCACATATGCCAAGAAGACAAAACAGTGAACTAAGTACTGCCTAGTATGCAAACAACCACTTCAAATAATTATGTTAACTTATTTCACCTATTAGAATTATATATTTCTAATAATACAACCTTAAAATTTACTTAGACAACCAGGTTGTGTTTTTGTTTATATATATGAAAGCAATATAATAGCTTATGTAAATATGTTTTTCTGTGTAAATTATCTACCTTAATAAGAAGTACAGTGGATATCTCCCTTCTGTTTATACTTTATATATTTGTTTAAATGTCATTTACCTAAGATATATACCATATCTTTTATACTTTAAATAAGTTTTTCCTTTTTGACATTGGAGAACATACTATATTTTTAAATATAAGGAAGTTACTTAAACCTAACTATTCAAGTACCTTTCACACAAGGAATAAAAGGAATAAGTAAAAGATATGTTTTATTCCCAAATGCTTGAATCTTTAGTTTCTCCATTTCTCTTGCTAATGTGTGTTTCATTAATTAAAAAGGAGTATAAGAGGGGAGAAGGAAAAGTAGAAAGGAGGAGGAAGAAGGAATGAAAAGGATGATTATATGGGCAAGGATGTGCAAATATATGAGTATGGGTCCAAGGATATGAAAATGCATGGTAAGTTTAAGAGCACATGTCACAGTGTTTTAACAAAGATAAATATGAGACATGTTTCATAGCAGCAGTGAGCTTGGATAATCTTTAAGTGCATAATAGAGATGAGTTTCTAGACCTAGATGCTTCATGGTGAGGACACAGAACCATTGAACAGTGTAAGATGCCTTTGAAAGAAAACTATGGGGAATTGAAAACTGGAAAAAAATATTGGAAGATTGCTAACTGGATTTCAAAATAAAATGTGTGAGAATAAAATGTTCTGTTAAGAATAGCAAACAATAATGTCTTAAAAAGCAAATATAGTCTACAATGGACAGTCATTGAAAAGTATTAGGATGACTATTTTTTACAGTGTGTGAAGTTTTTTGATCTGCTGCTGTCTTCCTCAATTTATTTCTTTGGTATTTTAAAGTTATATTTATATAGGTCTTCCATTTCTTTGGTTATGGTTAGTTCCATATGTGTGTGTATATATATGTGTGTGTGTGTGTGTGTGTGTGTGTGTGTGTGTGTGTGTGTTTTGTCTGGTATGAATGAGTTTGTTGTCCTGATCTCTTTTTCAGTCTGTTTTTCATTGGTATATAGAAAAGACACGACATTTTGTGTTAATTTTTGATTCTGCCACTTTTCTGAATTTTTCGGATCTAAGGTTTTTTTTTTGTGGAGATTTTATGGTTTCTTAGATAAAGAATCATATATAAATAAAGAGAGATAGAGTCATAGATAAAGTATCTTTTCTTAGTTGCATTGTTTTTTGTTCCTTCTCTTGCATTAATGCATTTAATAAAACTTAAAACATTGTATTGGACTGAAAAAGGATGGAAAGAATGGACACCTTTGTTTTGTTCCTGATCTTAGTGAGAACTGTGAAACTTTTAGTTTTTCTTCATTTTAACATGATGTTAGCTGTAGATTTGTTGTCTAGAACCATTATTAGTATATAGTGATTATTCTATTGATTCCATTTATTCCTAGTCCATCATCACTTTTTTCATGATGGATATTGAATTTTGTAAAATACTTTTTCTTTATATAGTAAGAAAGCCATATAATGATGGTCTGAATATGTTTCTATGAAGCATAACATTTATTGATTAATATTCATATTGAACCACTCTTGAATCTCTGCAATGAAACTCACTTGTTTGTGGTGAATGACCTTTTTGATAAGAACGTGAATTTGGTTTTCTGTAGTTTTGAAAAGATTTACTTGTTTTGATTTTATGAGTATGTGTTTTGCCTGCATAATACAAGTGCTCCGTGGGTATGCCTGGCACCCATGGGGGCCAGAAGAGGGCACTGAATACTCTGAATCTTAAGTTATGGATACCTCTGAGCTACCATGTGGGTGCTAGTAAACAAACCTAGGTCCTCTGCAAGAGCAATCATGTTCTTAACTGCTAAACCATGATAAATCTTAGTTTGGCAGCATTTTATTGATTTTTTTAAAAAATCTATATTCATCAGGAAGTTCAACCTATAAATTTCCTATTTCTTTTGACTTTATCTGGTTTTGGTATCAGTGAAATGTTAGTTTTATAGAGTGAGTTTGGAATCCTTCCTTCTGTTTCTCTTTAATGAATGATTTTAATATTATTGGTAGTAATACTCTGCATTCTGGAATAATTACGAAGTGAATCTATCTGATTCTGAGATTTTTAGGTGATACTTTTGTTACTACCTTGTTTTTTGGGGGAAACTTTTTGTTTGTTTTTTGTTTTTAAAGGAACAGAGCTGCTACAATGAATGAATATACATACACAAATGTGTGTATGTGTGTGTGCATGTTGTAGAGTATTTGTTTGACTATGTCAAGAGGAGTTGCATTTGTTTAACTGTGTAAAGATGTGTTGCATTTGTGTAGTTATGTAAAGATGTGTTACTCATTTACTTTTTCTCCCTAAGACACCTGATTGCTCTAATAAAAAATAAATGGCCAATAATAAAGGAGAAATTATAGCAGGACTTTCAGGCAAGGAGAGAGGAGAATAATAGGACATTCAGAATGAAAAAAGAAGCTATAAAGGACCATGGCAAAATGGAGATGAATAGAAAGAGATTAAAGCAAGTTAAAAGAACTACTGGGAGAAACCTAACCTAAGGCTAAGTGTTTATAATTAATAATAAGTTTCTGTGTCCTTATTTGGGAGCTGGTTGATAGTCCAAAAGAATGTGCCGGTGACAAATGGCACCCAATGTAGGGCCCAAATTTTTACACAGGGCCTCAGAAAACTAAAACAAAAACCAACAAATAAATAAACCACCCCCAAAAAACAACCCACCAACCAAATGATACAGTTTCCTTAAGAGACCCTAGTAGGCAGCAGAACACTTGAGCAGCTGGCATGCTCAGTAGAAAAAGCAATCTAAGTAAAAACACCTGCCACATAGCAAGCACCAACTTCCTAAAGCTGAGGTGGTGAATACAGCTTTATTTTTACTATCTTTAAATGTATGACTACCTATACTCTTTATATTACCTTTACTGTCTGTTTACTCTTTTTCATCTCTCTCCCAAGCCTATATATATTTATCCAACACTGTGACCCTTTTAGAGTTTATTTTCCATCTGAATCTCTCTTTATTGTATATCTGTAATTGTTTTCTGACCAGGAGTGCACTTTTTTCTTTTAAATGCTAAGGAGACATGGCTAGGACCAACTTTGTGGTCCTGATTGTTGGCTCTGCCTAGTCCAATGTGGTGGAGGTATGTTTGCTGCTCTAACTCCAGAGTCACAGAGTCTATGTCATCATTAAGCAACTAGCAGCATGCTGCTCACAAATACCATTTAAGGAGTCAGAATTCATGATGCCATCACAAATGAGAAAGCCATCATTTCTTTTTTTTCTTTTTTATTTATTTATTTATTTATTTATTTATTTATTTATTTATTTTTAAATTTATTTATTGATTAAGGATTTCTGCCTCCTCCCCGCAACCGCCTCCCATTTCCCTCCCCCTCCCCCGATCAAGTCACCCTTCCTCATCTGCTCGAAGAGCAATCAGGGTTCCCTGACCTGTGGGAAGCCCAAGGACTGCCCACCTCTATCCAGGTCTCCTAAGGTGAGCATCCAAACTGCCTAGGCTCCCCCAAAGCCAGTACGTGCAGTAAGATCAAAAACCCACTGCGATTGTTCTTGAGTTCTCAGTATTCCTCATTGTCCTCTATGTTCAGCTAGTCCGGATTTATCCCATGCTTTTTCAGACCCAGGCCAGCTGGCCTTGATGAGTCCCGATAGAACATCCCCATTGTCTCAGTGTGTAGGTGTACCCCTCGCGGTCCTGAGTTCCTTGCTTGTGCTCCGTCTCCTTCTGCTCCTGATTTGGACCCTGAGATTTCTGTCCGGTGCTCCTCTGTCTCTGTCTCCTTTCATCGCCTGATGAAGGTTAATATTCATGAGGATGCCTATGTGTTTGTCTTTGGGTTCACCTTCTTATTTAGCTTCTCTAGGAACATGCATTATAAGCTCAATGTCCTTTATTTATGGCTAGAAACCAAATATGAGTGAGTACATCCCATGTTCCTCTTTTTAAGCCATCATTTCTAATGCTGAGTCAGTAAGCTTTCTGGTAAAGGAATCATGATGCTCCTACTTACAAACAGCAACAGCCTATCTGAAAAAATGTGGCTACCAAGAAACTACTCTTAACTTTGTTCTTTTGTGCCTAGAATGCCATTTTAAGCTGACTCAGGTTTTATATTCATGTAGTTGCCCCATGTTAGGTGCCAATCTCTTATTAGAGGCTGCTCATTTGTATTCTGGCTGCCCAGATCCCAAATAATCACACTGAACTGTATTAATTGCATCACTGCTTGGCCAATGACTCTAGTGTATTCCTAGCTAGCTCTTATACCTTAAATCAACCCATTTCTATAATCTGTGCATTGCTACATGGTTGTGGCCTACCGGTAAGGTTCCATCTGTCATCCGGCGTCTGTCTCCTGTGGCAGTGGCTGCATGGCATCTCTTTGACTCTGCCCACTCTCTCCTCCTCTATCTGCTTGAAATTCCTTTCTTGCCTTATTCTTCACTGCAATAGGCCAAAGCAGATTTTTTTTATTAACTAATGGCATTCACAGCATACAAAAGGGAATCCCACATTACAAATGACCCAGGGAATTTTGCTATTTCTTTTCATATTCTTTGAGTGGCTCTTTGTATCTTTTTTAAATTCCTTGACTTTTTTTGATAAAGCATATGCTTGTTCTTTTAAGCTTTGTGTCTGGGTGTTCTTCTAGATAATTCTCATTGGGGAGAATTTCTACAGGGCTGGTAGATTTGGGTGTTTGAGCGTGTCTGGGGAGAGGCATACTGTCTCAACCTTTCATATTTTTTCTGCGATTAGACCTTGGAAAATGGGTTTCTTGTGTTGGTTTTGTATTTGTTGTGGCCAGAGCAGGGTGGGCTGGCACACAGGTTGTGCCCACCTGGCCCAAAACTGCAGGTTAGGAAAAACACAGGGGTGCTCAGCAATTGGAAGTGGGGAGCTTGATGTGGGAACCAGGAGAAGTCTTAAAACAGGGAACAGGTCAAGGTGCAGACAAGGTAAGGTCAGACAGATTTACCGGGTTATGCTGGAGCACAGGATATGTAAACCTATTTGGGCCTGGAGGATGTATCTGGTCCAAGAAACATGTGAGTTGGAAGTTATTCTATGGAGAACAAGTAAGTTACCTATGTCTGCACCACATGTGTTGAATAGAAGGTACCTTAATATGAAGGATGCAAGACTTGGTAAATTTTAAAGGCAAGAAAAACATCTGGAGAAAGTTGGAGTTGTAATGAAAGGAGAAATGGAAAAAATGGAGGGGGGAACAAGAGCAATACGGATGGAGGGGCATGGAAAAATAAACTAAATATCTTTGAAAAAGCCATAGAGAAACAGTATATATTTTATTATTATATTATAGATTATATCTATAATGAGAAAATGAAGTTATAATGAGGTGATATATAAGTATACATATAAATATATATCTATGTCTATGTCTCTATTTCTTTCTCTATATCTATATCTACATAGTGAAGCTATTTCATTTGAGGTGGTAATGGTCTCCCCAAGAGTCACAGATTAACAAAAATCCCCATTATCAAGTATTAATTAGAAACTTCCCAATATCCCCCTTGATCTGTTGGTCGGCAAAGTCCAAGCAAGTTAAAAACAATATAATGTACTGCTATTGTCCTTGCTTGCTTTCCAGAACTTGAAGGTAAGTCTAGAGACAACACATTCTTCAGACGAAGGACTTGGCAGAATTGAGTTAGCAGTGATCTGGAAGCCTCCTCCCTGAGGACTACCTCTCAGTATATGGAACTTCTACGCAAGCTGCCAAGAATAAAAATCAATCAGTTGTCCTAATCAGTTGTAAAGTCCATGAATCACAGTGGCCGGCATCCAAAATATCCACAAGGCTTCAATACTGGCACATATATCTTGTGGGGAGAGGGGTAAAGACAGCTGTTTAACTGGACTTAAGGTCAGCACAATAGGAAGAAATTCATGCTTAGTACTGGAAACTGAGCCAAGTACCTGCAGCTGATAAAGTCATTTACACTAGAGAAGAACCTATCACTACCGTTTTCCTAAACCAATATAATTTGTAACTGTATTCTAAGTAACTATCTTTACTCTCACAGATAAGTGTAGCTCTCATCATTTATCAAAGAAGTTCTTTTTGCATTAAATAAAAACTAAGAGAAATACACAGCTGCTCAAAATACAGGGAACAAATGGCCATAGGTTTCTAAAACTTTTGAAATATAGGATCTTGAAGTGGAAATTTTCCTTCATGTTTTACCCATATGTTTGACCATAGTGGAAAAGTGATAGGAATCATTGATGTGAAGAGTTAGTAGATGACTCCATAAATAGCAAGAGCGAGACTACAGCTGGTATAGATAACAGAAAATGAAGGCTGTAGGGGGCGATAGTCTCTTACGGCACTGTTAAGTCGGCTCCCAGTGTTTCCTAAGCAGCTGTAAGACAGATAAGGCATGGTTGAAATTGATTTTACTGATAATACCATATGTTAGCACAATGGCAACATCAAATGAAGACTATGATGAGGTGATATCCAGGCCTTTGACAGATCAGCAAGAATAGGAGTCTATGGATGAATTGTTATCCAACATGAGCTTTAACAGTCTAATAACACTAAGAAGTACCCATCTCTGCCCATCAGACTTATAAAAAGCAGCAACAACACAGATTGTTGGTGATATTTTATATTATTAATTTCAATATGACAGTGTGTGATTTGGAAGGGTTTTTCAGTTCTTCAAAGAAGCTAAGAGCAAAAAGGAATATTTACTCATTATGCCGTTATTTCAGCCACATTTACCTTAAAATATAAGGTATATATAAAAGAAAAAGAAGGGGTGCAACTCAGTGTGTGAGTGGATTTTGAAGAGTAGTATTCTCTTCATGGACATTTATTATGTTCCCATATTAATTTCTCAGATTTCCTTTGTACATTAGACAAATTAAGATGGATGTAATTTGAATGTTTAGAGATGAGTTTTCTATTTAGAGATTTCAATGTTATAGTACAGAATAGCACGCTGTAGAAACAATAAACAATCTTATTGGCTTGAAGCTGGGCATTTGAACTTAGCTGTTCAACTTGGATGTAACTGGTAAACCTTCCCTTTCTCTAAAACAGAGACTTATGCCTCAAAATTGATTTTTCGGTTTCTAGTTTACTGTTGATAGTGTATATGAGGCTAACATGCTGTGTTGTTAGTTCATGCAGTTTATATGTGGTTGCTTTACCAAACAAAGTTAAAGGAAAAAAGGATTTTATGAGGACATTCCATGTAGTTTTCCATACTGCCAGCAGTAATGTGCACCCCACCCAAAGGGCTCAAGGGTTCTTAATTCTTATTCTTGAAGATTGTTTCTTTCATTTTTTATAAAAGCATGAGAAAAATAGCTCATTTTCATTTTAATTTGCATTTCCATAATGATGGAGTTGAGCTTTGCTCATGTACCTCTTGGCTATTGTTATGCCTTCTTTTGAGATATGTCTATTCCATTCCCTTGCTCATGTTTAAATTGGATTATTCATTCTTCCAAGGAGGTGGATGCACTGAATGCTGTCAGGCGACCTCAGCTGAGAATTCTTGGAATTAGGTTGCATGGTAAAGAGAGAGAAGAAAGCTGAGATTTCTGGTTTTTGCAGCTTCCCTCTGTGGGTCTCTGTGTATCAACACATATTCTCTGTGGATTCAGAGACAGCTCAATTACTCTTCAGTAACCTTGTTTATTCAAATTTGAAGGAGATTGGTGTTACCTACAACCAAAATATCCTTAATTAAGATCAAGCTGTAATGTATAAACACATCATTTCCCTTTCTTATTAAGAAAGGTTTCGTAAGGACACAGCAACCATCTCGCGTGAATGAGGCTAGTAATGGCACAGTCTTAGACAAGCCAAGGAGCCAGTTCAGACCTTTTAAATCTCACTGGGTAAGTGCTGCCTGTTCCAGTTCTACACAAACCCAGCTCGGGATTATGCAGAATCAAAGTCGTTTGTCCTTCCACTGAAAAAAGGACATGGAAAATCATCTTCTTTCTCTGAAGCATATTAGACCTGATGGCCTTTGTGACCTCTAGGCTGCTCTACTTTTTCCACTGCACAGCTGGCAGAGCTCCTTAAGCCATGACCTCATTCCCTAAACTAGGGGATTCTTTTTTGTAGTTCTTGTGCTAAGTAACTTTTTGAAACCTTCTGGGTTTGATGAATAGTTATTGACATAACGATTAAGCAAGAGGTGCAAGAGATGTTGTGTCCCCCCCCCCAAGAAATTCAGAATTCCAGAGAATAATGATTCCCCCAAAAATGTCAGTCCTGGGTAAGAGGAAGATTGTAGTGTGTATCCATACCCAAGGACAGCTGTTCCTCTTTGTATTGTGCTTTCTTGGTGCTAGAGTTCATGATCCTCAGTCTATTGACACCAGGGTTTTAAGTATGCAAGATAGATAAATTTTCTTTTCTTTTTCTCTATATCAAAAGGAAGGTCCCAGTAATACCTACGTATTGCCTTTAAAATCACCCCACACCCTTGACTTCTCTGTATAGACTTGTTTGTTTTTCTGTTTCTGATTATTCACCCAGAATAAATTATGACATATGGAGAAGCAAATGTGCATTCATTTAGTTTCTCTTAATTGAGTCTGTTTGGTCATAATTTTGTCTCAAGTTCCATCAATTAAATATTAAATATTTAAAATATAAAAACAATATAACATACAAACAATTTAACTCATGCAGACTTTAACATCACTTCTTCTCAGTGACTATTGCTTCATCATGCTTTTCTCCCTTGTGTGCCTCCACCATGTCTCACTTCCTCCACCCCATCCTTGACCTGAACCAGCATGAAAAGTTCTCAGCAAAGTGGAAAATGTACTGCGAGAATGCTCACAGGTCACCAACAATACTCACAGGTCATCAAAAACATTCACAGGTCACCACCACTACTTTCCCCTTACATACAGGTTTGAGAAGTATTTTTGGACCCTTCATTTATCCTTGGTTTGTAACAGATGTTAGTCATCCCAGCAGATATTGTACTGGTACTGTTGTTAGCCTAGATTTCTTACTGCCACTATCTTCCTAACACTGAGTTAGTATACAAATAAACTAATAAATAACTGTGTTGGTTAGGTTTTTTGTTTTGTTTGTTTGTTGTGAAAAGACACTATGGTCACATCAACTCTTGTAAAGAAAACCTTTAATTGAGGTAGATGACTTAGAGTTTCATAAGTTCAGACCATTATCATTGTGATGATGAGCATGGCAGTGTGCAGGCAGATGTGGCAATGGAATAGATGAAATTCCTGTATCTTGCAGCCAACAGGAAGCCAACTGATTTACTGGACAGTATCCTGAACATAAGAAACCTCAAAGCCCACTCCTTTCTCCAACAATGCCATACCCACTCCAACAAAGTCAAACTTCCTAATAGTCCCATTCCCTATGTGATTATTGGGGTGAATTGTATTCAAATTACCACATTCCATTCCTTGACCCCCCCATAAACTTGTAACGATATGATAATGCAAAATGCATTTAGCCCAACTGAGTTTATAACAGTCTCAACAATGTGTAAAAGTCCAAATCTCAAAGTCTCTTTTGAGATTCATGCAATCTTCTAACCGTAATCCCTGTAAAATCAAAATTTGAAAAAAAAAAAAGATCACTTACTTTCAACATATAATAGCACAAGGCTTACATTATCATTTCAAAATGTAGGGAAGGGAGCATAGTGAGTAAATACTGGACAAAAACAAGGTCAAAAGCCAGCTGGGCAAACTCCAAATTCTGTATCTTTGTGTCAGATGTGGAAAGGTTCCTCCGATCTCTAACTCCGTTCAGCTTTGTTGACTGCCACACACTTTTTTCCCTCAGGCTGGCTACACTCTCTGTTAGCAGCTCTTCGTGACAGGTATCCCATAACTGGATCTCCATGGCAATGCAGTTATCAACTTCACAACTTCACACAATGGCCTCTCTACTGGACCTCCATTCGGGAACACCCATTGAGAATAAGACCACTCTACTGTTTAAAGCTAAATTTGAAACAAGTTTTAGTTAAACAATGGCTGGTGTATGGGCTCTGACCTGGTCCATACCCAGGTTCCTGGAGAAAGGGCCCCAAAACAGAGTTTGCAGCTACAAAGAAATACTCATAGTTTATTACATTCCCCATCAGGTTCAATCAGGGTCAAGTATACATCCTGACACACCTCTAGCCTACATCCAGTCAAGCATGTATCCTGATGTATTTCCTGCCTGTGAACCTCCTGGCAAATGCAGTCAGGCTCATCTTGAGCAGGTAAGTCAAACAAACATTTTTTAGATGAGTGGAAAAAAATATGGCTTGCTTATGTCCCATAAAGAATACCATCCTGCATTTCAGGAACTATCTGTCTTTGGGCAAAGGGCTTATAGAACAGAGGCATTTTGTTTTAAGGATCTCTATGACATAATAACTAAAACTTAAAATGTAACTTTGGCTCTCAGACTTTGCTTTGTTTCAGCTACTTTCTTTGAGCATAATGTAAGTTTCTTAACCTTTTTTCTTCTATCCTTAACTCTAAAGCCAAAACCACATGGCCAAAATGGCTAAGTTCTCTTGTTTACTGGGACTGGAACATGGACCCCTTCATTCAATTACATCTTCACCAGATTTCTGTCTTTCACTCTCTAAACTGGGCTGCCCTGAAACTTGCTCTGTAGACCAGTTGTCCTCAAACTCAGAGATCCACCAGCCTCTGCCTCCCCAGTGCTAGGATTTAGTGCTGCACCACACCCAGCTCTAAGTTTTTATTTTTCTCTTTTCCAAAAGTTTAAAACTTAGCTGTGTGCAATCTTACCCTGAAGATCACCCCCTTTTTTCTATTTCTTATTCCATTTATCTCCTTAGACACAGAACTTAGCTCTTTTCCACTTTCTGTTGCTTTTTTTCTCCTCAAATATTTTTTTCTTTCTAGCTTGATCCTTCTCATTGTAGATCTTCATTGAAGCTAATACAAGTAACCACAAAACAAAGTCTAGACTAGACTGTTTTGAGATGTTTTCTGCCAATGGACTTAATCCAAAAGACTTCACTTTGGCTTCAAGCAGACTCTTGGACATGTGCAAAAGGTAGAAACTTTCTTCACCAAAATATCATAAGAACAATCTCCAGGCAACATACTAAAATTCTCCTCTTCTGAATGCTCTTGAGCGAATCCTCCAGAAGTCAAATAACTCTTAGCACCTCTGTTTTCCATGCTCCTACTAGTATGACTATTAAGCAGCATTCCACTGTTTTCAAAACCCAAAGTACCAAAGTCCAAATTCCTCCAAGCAATAACATGGTAAGGTCTATTACAGTAATATCCTACTCTCTGGTGCCAACTTCTGTCTTAGTTGGGTTTCTACTACTGTTAAAAAGACACCATGACCATAGCCACTCCTAGAAAGAAAAGTAATTGGGGTAACTTGCTTAAGGTTTCAGAAGTTTGGTCCACTATCACCATAATGGGGAACCTGGTCGCATGTAGGTAGATGTGGTCCTGGAATATCTAAGAATCTTACATTTTACAGGCAGTAGGAAGTCAATTGACACACTGGGCAATATCCTGAGCATAGGAAGCCTCAAAGTCTACCCCCAAAGTGACATGACTTCTCCAATAAGACCATACGCACTCTAACAAAGCTACATCTCCTAATAAACTATGAAGTTATGGGGGTCAACTACATTCAAGCTACCACAATAACTGATTTCATACCTGCTACAAGGTAACATGGAATTCTTTAAAAGTAAAATTTATCATCGTTCTTTGAATTTTCTATTTCAGGGTAATAATTTACAAGCCTCTATTTCTCTTGACAGATCTACAGAAGAAGAAACACCGAGGAAAGGTAAAAACTATGTTACATTGCCCAGTGTTTCAATAAACAGTATCCTTTCTTTCAGGAACATCAGACTTCTCCATGTTCTCTCTGAACTTTGTAATTGCTTTTCATATCTCCTTAGCTAGATGCCAGATATGAAATGGATCCAATAATCATTGCAAAATGAAAGCATTTTCACTACTTGCCTTGAAGCCAGTTGCATCTTAAATTGGTGAGAAATTCTGAGTAAGCCCCAAGCACTGCTAGCTATGCTACTGGACTGTGAGGAGCTGGAGATGTGGGGAAAGTTTTAAAAGGTGACGGTATCTTATGATTTTATTCCTGCCATTTCCTTAGAAATTCACGCAAGAAGCAAATATATGACATGGAAAGGGGAGGAAGAGAGAGAATGAGGTGGGGGATTTATTAGATACCAGGGTTCAAGGTTATCTTAACTAAATTTTGATCCCCTAAGCTGTCCAATTCACTGTCAATGAACTCTGATAAAGCAACATTTTTATCCATCTCTGTCAGGGAACATGACATGGCACAATGATCGAGACCATAGCTCAGGTCAGTCAAAGGCCACAGGTCATCCATGGGTATGTTGGATTTAACTCTCTGTTGTGTTTGAAACCTTGTGAATGAGAATGTTTTTATATGGAACGATTGTGCTTCAGACCCAAATGGGATGTCTCCATCAAATCCCTCCTCTCAGAGCTCTGGGAACCTTGCAGTAGAGGAAGCATAAAGAGTGTATGAGTCAGAGAGGATGAAGAAAAGCAAGAAAACAAGGCCTTCTAAATCCTATGATTGAAGCTCCTATGAACTCATAGTGACGGAGACAGCACGCACAGGGCCGGCATGGATCTGCACCAGGTCCTCTGCATACATACATATGATGGCTTCCAGTTTAGTGTTTTTATGGGATCCCTGAGTATGTGAACAAGTGTGTCTCTGTTTCTTGTGCATTCTCCTGGGCTTTTTGCCTTCTGTTTGTTTGTTTTGTCAAATTTTGATGTTTTAGTTTTTATTTTATTTTTATTGCTTAGAAGTCTGTTCTTTTCTAATGAGAAACAGAAAGGGAATGGAGTGCAGATGGGGAGCAACTGAGAGGAGAACCGATAATCAGGATAAGTTATATGAAAAAATATTTTAAATAAAAGAAAAATAAACAAGCACAAAAGAGTGTGTTTCAGTTCCAGCCCCACTAGTACGTATTATTCCATATTCTAACGTATACCTCATTTTTTTCTTTCTTGAACCGGTGTTATACATGTATATCATGTGCTTTTGTCATATTCGCCCACCACCTTCTTTTGTCCCCTTACCCAGTGAAACTCTTCTTCCCAATATGCTCCTCTTCCATATTTGCGTCCTATACTTGGAAGTTTCTCTCATATCTTCCAGTTTCCTAATAAACATTTAGAGCTTTGTTTGGCCTATTAGCTCAGGCTTTTTATTAACTTTCTTTTATCATTTTTATTAGTCTATATTTTACCACAAGACTTGTGGCTTGCTACTGCATACCTTGTTTCACCGGTGGCTGTTGGCATTTCCCTCAACTATGCCTTCTTTCTCCCTGTATTCAGTTTAGCTTTCCCATCTAGCTATATTCTGCCCTGCCATATGCCAAAGCAGATTCTTTATTAACCAATGGTAATAAAACATATTCATAGCATACACAGGGGCATCCTATATCAGTATCCTTTATTATGACTCCCGGTTTTTAGGAGGGCTGCTTGCATGCTTATTGTTTAGGAATTATTTACTAGAACAATGGCTACACCCCTGAAAACATTGACACTCCCATCCACAGGAATCCTTAACTGTCAATATTTCCTTAGAGATGAGCCCTTTCCCTATTCATTATGAAATGATGATGGGTATAAACATGGTGCACAGGTTTGCATGCAGGTAAAACACCCATGATCATAAAATGAAAATTTAAAAAAAAGACTCTTATAAAGAAACAACCCTTGAATTTTTTTTCATTATTTTTTAATTTTTATTGAGCAAATGAAGATAATTTTGTTTTCTGAGTAATTCTCAATAAATAAAAGTGTAAGACATTTTTTAATGTGTTTAGAATTGTGCTCTTTAAATTGTGCACTAAAAAGAAGAGAAAAATCTGAAACTATTATGATATTTACTATATTTCAGTAGTGCTACAAATTCTGCCCTCTTGAAGAAGCTTATATTATTCATTCCAGATTGTTCTTTCAGGAGCTTGTATTATATTCTCTTTGGAGATAAAGATGTCAAATTCCAAGGAAATCCCCAGAACTATAAACAAAAATGTAGAGTGGGGGCACACAAATCTTAATACTTAATGACATTCTGAAAGGACTTTTCAATCCAGTCCTTGTCTTACTGTTTCCTTGGAAGCAATAGCTTTTCTTAAATGAAACCAGGAAGAAAACAAGGATTCATTACTCACAAGAGCAATGCTAATTGTGAAAATTTAATGTTTGTATTCTTGAATACAAGGAATTTAATATGAGTTACTATTTCTGCCTAGACATGAAACAGTAATTATTGTCGGGAAGTATGGGAAACAGGGACTTACTTCACTTGGTAACAGTGTGTCCTTTGTAGACCAGTGGAAGTTTCTGGGCATCAAAGGGCCAGTGGGATTTTCGGGCTAAAAATTATAAAAGGTGAGCCTGACCTGAATTAATATGATTCCGATCTTGTATCAAATTACTGACATAAATTTTGGATTTGCTTGTTAAAACTATTAACATTAGAGAAGACTCCAGCCATTGTATCCCTGTAGGTTCCCCTCTCTCTGTTTCTATCTGTTAGCCTTGTGAATTGTTTCACTTATCCATTACAAAAAATACGTTGGGAAGGATGAAGGGCAAAACAGAGAGTCAGGAAGTTCTTTCTTATATTAAGCTGAAACATCATCTCTTATAGCATGTTCCTGCTTTCTGTTTTAGGAAATGAAGATGATTAGATCTTCATGACATATTCATAAACAGCAGTCTTGCAGTTTTAAATTCTTCCCTTCTTTAGAACAGACTTCATAAAGCATGCTTAAACTTTCCTTCCAGCATGTGCTTCTCAGGACCTCCTCCTAGTTCTGATTGTCTGTTAACTCTGAAGTTCCGTGGCATCTCATCTAAGTCATTCAGTGCTTCCCTTCAGTAGGAAAGAATTTCAGACCTTGAATTTTAATCACCCTGCACAATACTTGTCTGTGAGAATTTGCAAATATATTTTCAAATGACTCTAAGGAACAAAGTTTAATATAACTAAAGAAATGTACAGCGCTGTGGTTTGAATATTTGCATCCACCAAAATGCATCTTGAAATTTAATAGCTATTACATCATTAAGTTTAAAGCGGTGGGGCCATCAAGATGATTTAATTATGAGCTTCCTGCATTTACTGGAGAAACAATGCCTTCATAAAGGAAGGTTTAGTGTTTCATCTGATAATGCATCAGATAACACGTCTTGGTTTTTTTTTTTAATTGCCTGCCTCCAGAATTTTGGAAAATGAATGCTTTCTTCATTAGTTACCCATATTCAAGTATTCTTTCACAACAATGCAAAATGCATGAAAGGAATATTGTGTGCAGGACAGCAGTTAGCCCATATTTCGCTATCATCATATGCCCTTTGCAAAAATATGTGAATCCCCCAGGGAATCAACATTTGCACATACATTGGACTGAAATTTAGAAAACAATAGCATGTATTCTTCAATTCTTAAAAATTGCTATTATACAAAATAAATTAAGACTACATTTAGGACTGCTAACTCATCATGAATAATACAATAATTTGTGGTTGTTTATTAGATTTTGTGAGAAACTGGGCCTGTGGTGTAATTGCCCATTGTTAAAATAGTTTAAAATAGTTAAAGCATAAATGTAACAAAAAATCAATTATCCTTTCATCCTTTGTTGCCCTGTTGAGTAGCAGTCGTCACTTATTAGCGTAAACCAATCAATGACAGCAGGTGTCAACTAAGCAGTCCCAGTGTTAACCTATGAATGCAAGTATTTGTAATGTACTCTTCATTATTTAATATGAGAATCATCTGCTCACTATTCAGAAGCAAGTTGAGTTTGTCAAAGACTCACAGTAACAGAATGCAAAGAATTGCAAAAATATAAGTGCAAGGTCAAAATATACTTTATTACTACATTGATGAATTTTGTTCATTTTTACTTTTCATTTATTCTTTGAACCTTTCATACATATATACAGTGTATTTTGATCATACTGAACAGCCTACCTCACACACTGGATACCTCCCTCCAACTGCCCCCAGAGTCACCAACCCATCTCTCTCTCTTTTAACACTATTTTATTAATTATTTGAGAATTTCTTAGGATGTATTTTTGTCATATTCATTCAGCTTCTCCCCTTATTCCTTCCAGATATGCCCCACCTTCCTAGCCTACTTCGTATCCTCTCTTATGTTTTTACTTAATATCCCATGAACTCCAGGCTGTTCATATACTTCTGGGGAAGGCATCTATTGGAACTTAGTCAGCTGACCAGGAGTCACACCCTTAAAGAAAACTGACTCTTCCCCCAAGAAGCCATCATCTGTAACTCAGTTGAGGTCGGGCTCATGAACTTTTTCCTACTCTATGCTAAAATGCTTTCTAGCTTGACCTGTACAAGCAATCATAGGTGCTATGAGGAGTGCAGTGGTCCTTTCATGTCCAGAAGACTTTCTTTTGGTCCAGTCCTTCCCGATTTCTGGCTCTTAGAAGCTTCCTGTCCCCTTTCCACAATGGTGCCTGGGTGTTGAGAATGCAGATGTCCTATTTGTGGCTAAGTTCCCGACAGCTGCTTATTCTCTGAATTTAGACCAGTTGAGAGTGTTTGTATCAACCACCATCCTCTGCACAAAGAACTTCTCTGAGAGCCGCACTAGTCTACAACTGGAGAAATAGAAATCCAGAGACCAGTTTGCTACATGACCAGTTAACAAAATAGTTGTACCGGGTCACCCCTGGGGTCACTGAGCTTGCCAAACCTTGAAAATGTACCTATCAATTGGCTCTTCAACCCTCCCCCCACTGAAGGCACAGCAAAAGCAAATGAAATGAGCATGTTACAGAGACATCAGCCCTCCAATGTTTTACAGCAGCAGAGATATTAAGTCAACTTGCATCTATCACTAGGTGATTGTATAAAATATTAGAACCCAAGATATATATCCATGGTGGAATGCTATTTATTAGAAACATACAGCTGTCATTTACAACATGTAGGGCAGGCATAATCTGGAAATGAGCTAAATATCACATGATCTCTCCTCTAGGTGTGATATGAGACTGTCAGTCTTGAGTAGAATAATGGTTATCAGTGGAAGTGGGAGGAGGAATGAAGGGAAAAATCCAGAGGAAGACTCTGAAGTCTTTTTTAGCCATTTGTTGAGTAGGCTTCTGTGGGGGATTTTATTCTCATGTTATGCAAACATTCCTCCTTTGGAATTTAAAAATTATCCCAATTGTAAGCTGAAGCACTGACATTCATAAACCCTTCCAGAAAGTCAGTGAAGATAATTAATGACACTCAAGTCTTTAACTGCAGAGACATGGAAGAAAGGAGAAATAAAAATAGTTACCAAGAAAAGGAATAAAATAAAGAAAAAAGAGAACACCCACAGACTTCAGAATGTGTTTTCAGTTGAATGAACCATTCAAAGCTGGCCTGGACCACATTGCAGAAGCAATACCAAAATTATGGGCTGTATTTGATATTTATTTTTAAATATTTTATTTATATATTATATGTAGAGTGTTCTATATGTATGTTTGCATGCCAGAAGAGGGTGCCACATCTCATTACAGATGGTTGTGAGCTACCATGTGGTTGCTGGGAATTGAACTCAAACCTCCCGAAGAACAGTGAGTGCTCTTAACCTCTGAGCCATCTCTCCAGCCCCCATATTTGATATTTACATATAAGTATATTCAAAACATTTAAACTGTCTCATCTCTGTTTTCAGAATCAACTCTGTCTCAACAACAAGTAAAGCTTGGTGAAATAAGGGTTAAGTAATTTGCAAAAAATAGAAACAAGGAAAGATGCAAGGAAGGCTTATGCTTGAGGGTCTAGAAATTATCGTTGTGAAAGTAAATCAATGGAGTTTATTCCTGGGTGTGTGGTAGTTGATTTGATTGCTTTATGTTATTTTGTTTTTCAAGTATGACAATCACTGAACCAGAGTATTAGCATGAGATCTTACTTGACCATTCGTCTAAACATTGGTTCAGATTCCAGAGCTCGGGAGCAGGTACTGTGAGAACCTCAACTGCCTTAGGCTTCTACACAGATGAAAGAAAGCCCATTTCTGCACAGAGAATCCTGACACACTAAAATCCTCCACAATCATCTTACTAATGAATTTACTTACTATTTAGTAAAAACATAGTATCCATAGCATAACTATACCATCCATTTCTTCCAAAGTTGCTGTTTGTCTTTGTCACTTTAAATTTCACTAATTCAGTGTTTTAAATATATCAAATCTTCATAGAAATTTCATAGAATAAACAGGTTTGGAGGAAGTTCGATTTCTATACATGCCTTCTACCTGGAACTGTGACTTTCTTTTGACTACTGTCATCTGGGATTAATTGAAAAAGTTGTGACTCTGAACTAAAATCTGTTCTTTCCTGAGAAAAATCAAGGTTGAGAAAGGATGTGACATTTTAGTTGTCTTGACTTTGCATAGAGCTATTCCTGATAATAGGTACAACTTTCTCATTATTTCTAACATATCTTTGAGAGAAAATGATCTATTTAAGGTGTTAAGACTGTCAGTAAACATCTAAAGAGAGCCACTGGGTGCCCTTGATTATTTCCTCATTTGTAGTAGAGAACATCTCATTGTAATAAACTGATAAAACATTTCCTCTGCTTCTCCCCTCTGGGAAATTTGTCATTTTGTCAAGGGGGTAAAAGGAAGGAGGCTCAGCTCTACTTTGTTACTCTCAGTATCCTGCAGAAGTCCCTTAACAGAATCTTGTAGAGATCTTGACTAAGGTCAAAACAATTTGTAGATTCCACACACAAAAGTATTCCACAAGTAACCAATATGTAGCAGAATAGAATTTAAGTAAAAATGTTTTAATACAGGCTTAAGCATGACTATTAAGTGAGAAAAGAGATAGTTAGAAAAAATGACACATCCCAGAGCATGGATGTGGGCTTCTCTAAGTAAGTTGAACCCACTTAATTGTCTTTACTATAGTACATATATAGAATTTTGGCAGTTTTGACTATGTTTCCTTCAAAGGATTGCTAAGGAATCTAAATGAGATGATTTCTGAGGGACTCTGCCAGGATCACACAGGAGTGGAGAAAGGTAGGATAGCTTCTCTATAAAATTGACAGTCTGTGTGAGTGTCCCTAAAAGTATCTAGGACAAGGAATGCAGCCTACCTACGGCCATTTATGTTCAGCCCTTAAGCCAGATTCATTGCTATTCTAACAACAATAACAAAAACCGTTCTAGAAATGAAAAGAGAGTTATTTCCATGGCATCAGCCTTGCTGCACTGTTGATAGCTCTGGGGCTCTTGCTTCTCAGCCAGTTAGGGCATCAGTCAGATTCCAGAGAGATGGATTCTTTCCTGCTACATGCATACTTGATGTTCCTTATCCATGGTGCCACACTGCAGAAATGACCATGATGAGGAAAACTGACATTTGACAAAAGAGTACTATTTACTGTTAAAAAAGTAAACCTTAGGTTCTGGTCAAGAATAGTGAAAAGCATGTTGGGAAAGCATGTACCTATAAAAGCTGAGACTTCTTGGATCTGGAAGGGCATGAAAAAATAACTTCACCAGCTCTATATTATTAGGTGAAACATCACAGCACAACGGATATCTACCAAAACAAAAACAAAATCATTTGATATTGTTTCCTAAAGAACAGAAGCTAATGTTTCTTTAGTTTGTTTTTGTTTTAATTTTAGAATTACTTTCTTCTTTTTTTTTGTCTCAATTTCCTATAGACTGGACCAAATTTTACAACGTAGTATATGGGAGAATGAACAAATTACAACATATAGTGTATCTAAAATATTTCAGGGTACAGGGTGAAGACTGGTTTTTCTTAATAACACATAATTTGTTGTGTTCTCAGGTCAAGGGCAGTACTTCATCTTGTACATGAATTGGATACAGGGAAGCTTATGATTTCATATTGATTCATTACAGCCATGCTGGTTCTCTGGAAAATTCCAAAAATGAAAATCACTCAAGTATGGATATAAATAAAGACTTTTGAAAGTAAGTAAGAATGACTTGTGAAATTGTTCATATCACTTGGCAGTCCTGACACTAAGTGTGCCTGTGGGAGAACGTGGAGACTGGGTTAGAAAAATAAGCATAATGTCTTCCCCAGCTAACTATGCCTTTGTTTTGAGACACAGAGTGCCTTTACAAAGAGGTACTTTTCGCAAAGATTACAGACACAACGAGAAATTTCCCTTGCAAGTGAAACATGGATTATACCTGTCGCTATAATTTTCTTTTGAGCCTATTATTACTGTAGGAACTTGGTTCATCTCAGGTCTTGATTTACAGAGAGCTCATTGTTTAATGTTGGCGAAGTTTCGTCACCTTCTCCAAAGGGGTAAGGATATATGTGAGTGCCAGGAACTAACCATCACCTACATGTTTAAAAGTCCCTATGGCCTTTGACTCATCTTTAGTAACTCTGAAATTCCTATGGGCATTAATGGGCTTGAGAAAGATATTGGTGTCATATCTAGGTGGCCTTGCATATAATAACGAGCTGATGGATTCCCAGAAGTACAGTCAACCCCCCAAATTCTTAGCACTCATGAGGTTTCTTAAGAAGATTCTATTTATTATTACAGTTCAGTTTCATATGTTCATCTGAAAGGTTTAGGGATGTTATTTAAAAATGCAACCAAGAACCATAATAAAAGGAAAATAATTCAACCAATTTTGCAAGACTTTAATCTGAAAATATATAAATTAAACTGTGTGCATCTAGATACTTTTACATGAATGCTTTTCTGTCTCAAATCTGTATTAGCAATAACATGGATGGAAAACATTTCCAGCTCATAGAAAGGGTCAGCGACTCCATTTTATGGGCCACAGAGAGTTGGCCACGTGATCTTATGAATAAAATTTTATTAAAATACAAATACATTCTTTTCCTTACAATCTCTCCTCTCAAAAGCTGTAATAGGTATTTGGAACAGAAACTAGATGGCCCCCAAAGCCCAGAATAACTTGATCATTTTCAGAAAGTTTGCCCATCCTTGCTTTTAATTAAGGCATGCATCTGGAGGCTTAGTGTTACCTCCAGAGAGAGGGGCCATAGTGCAGAGAATTATCTCTCTTCCAATGCTGTTACAATTATTAATAAATGTATTTTAACTAAGAGTCAAGAAAGCTTTAACTTTTCTTTGTATTTAATCTCTAGTTTTAAATAAAGTAAAGTTAAAACTTTAATAGAACATCCATTAAAACCACCAGCTAGCCAAAAGTCTCCCTCCAAAAATAAATGTGATCAGATAGCCTTTTAAGGTATTAGAGAATTACTTCTCTCTAGTGTTTCTTTTCCCTTCATTATCCTTCTCCACACTAACTCTACCAGGGAAACTTGTGGGATAGTTGAATATGATGCTTTCACTTCTTGACTTTTAGATGAATTGCAATTTTGCAATTTTCCCATCTAAGGAATCATTCCTTCCATAATGAAGAGAGAAGATATCACATAGTGAAGACAGAAAGCTCACTCTTAGAATGCTCTTCACTCTCTTAAAAGAAAACCTCCCCCATCTTCTCTTTTACAGTTAAAACTCCCATTCATTTGTATCTGTTTCCCCTTCAGATCCATTCTTTTCACTTTTTCACTGTCTTTGTTTAATCAATGCTCCATGTTAGTTCCACTAAATTTTCTTCTATCTATCAATGTTTTCTTTCCAAATTTTAGACCTAATCATCTAAGTTGTCTATCTAGGTGCCTCAAATACTCCTCCATGATGGGAGAATAAAAGCTATGCCCTCAGTGTGTTTTGTGGAAGACTTGCATAGGTAGATTTGGTCTGAAATGCCCCTGCATTTGTCTTCACCTTCAGGGCTCTTTTTCAATCATACAAGACGTATCAGTTATTACCAGGGAGTTGTTACGAGAGTAATAGTTCCGGCCACATGGGTTCCATCAGTTTGTGAGCCATCACTGGGAGTTCTTAACTTCTATGTCCATTTCAGGAGACCTTTACAGCATCGTGGGGGCCAGACAATTTGTACTTTTTCACTCAATCACCCTGGACTATAATCAGAAACATGATGTAAGATGCATAACACATACTCTTAGGTTTCAAATGTTTATATAACTTGGTAGAGGAAAGCAACTTAAAAGTTATTCTAAGACCAGGTGACAGAGACCTAAGTGAGTTAGGTACCAAAAGTTGACACTATTGTTCTGTGAGTTGGAGGTAACCTAGGCATGGTTGGCTTTCATTATGTTTCACTCATCAAGCCTCATCTGGTAATTCTTTAAATAAGCTAAACTATCAATACAGTCCAAATTATCTTTGAAACTTTTATTTTTTCCAGGCTTGGCACTTAATAATGCATTGAGCTGGTGAGAACACTACATAGCTGTAGGCCCAAGCAACCAGGAGACAGAGATAGAGTTCAAGGTCATAGTAATTGCAAAAGGAACTTGAGGTCATCCTGGATCATTCTCAAAACAAATCAGAACAAATTATTGAATATCTTTCCATTTATACAGCTATACACCAAGCCCTATCTCACCTTCCTGGAACACCTGGTCTCAGTTCTTCCAACATCTCAGTCTTGGTGTAAGTCTTAACTAAAATGCCACCTGCACTCAGAGCTTTGAAGAAAAATCTCCTCCTATATTTATTGGATGCTTGTTTTCCTATCAAATTGATTGACATCTTCTTATCTTTCTTCTCTCTCTGTGATGACATGTCACTTGTATAACATTACTGTTTGTCAGAGTGATGGATATATAATGGAAGGTTGATACCTATTGTGTTTGTAGCACTGAAATGGACACTATAAAAACTAGAACTTAGTTATTTATAAATAAAGCTCTTGAAAACTCTGCTTTAACCCTCTACGTCAATGCTGCTGCTCTAGTTTATTCATTTAACTTGGATTAACTTGGTATTAACACATAACTCACTTTCCTTTCCCAGAATGAGCTCTTCAACTATCCTTTGCAGCTCCTTTATTCATTGTTATTCAATGGAGTCTCTACTCAGCAGCACAAACAGAGAGTCCTTGGGGGGGGCTGTTTTGAGATGTTTTGAGGTGTGCTTAGAATGGTGTTTACCTTTGGGTTATTGCTAGCATTAAGCCATTCAAGGCTATTGGAAAATTCCCTCTTCAGTTATATATTCCAGTCTGTGGATTATCCTCTGTACATGAATATTTATTATAATTATCTGAAATATTAATGTATACTGTATATGATTTACCTTCTCTGTTTTATAAGATACCTAGTTACGTTAGAAAATAAGAAATTTTGTGACAGTTCATCAGTTTTAATGAGGCTGATATAATCTTACCCAACATCTCCTCTATGGATGTAGATGGAACAGAATTTTTCCCCATGGCCTAAATTCACTTTCCTTTGTAATGATTTCTTTCTTGTCTGGCATATCTCTGCAGAAAGGGTTAGGTGAGTTCCTCCACAGAGCAGTCCTATGTCATTCTCAGGTGAAACACAGTACAGACTTCAAGAGAAGTTCAGAGTCCCCCAATGCTCTCTCCCCCATACTGATCTTTGACATTTATTCAATTGCCGTTTCAAATCCGAGTATTCATTTGTACAGTTTTCAATTCCAAGGAGAAAAGCCACACAAATCTTTCAAAAAGGAGCCTTTTAGAAGCTCTTGTTAACAGCTGTTCTGAGCAGCTGGTTTGAGAGTCAGTAAAATCTGCAAGTCATCCCGTCCCTTCTGCATGGTGTCTGACTCGGCTGAACAGCTTTAAATGTCGGAGTTGGAACACTTACAGATGGCAAGGGGTTTTTGAAATGTTTGCCTTCTCGTTTTACACTTTGTTCATCCGTTCATTTCTTATGTCAAGAAGATTAGAGGGCTGAGATAAAGAAACTACTATTGGTTGTGTGCTTCACATAGGGACAGAGTCAAATAAACCCTTTCAAGTCATTCAAGCTAAAAATAATTGAACTCTTAGTTGGTAGCATGCTCTTTTCTCATCAAGAAAAAGTGACAGATGTGTTTGCTCTGTAACACTTTAAGGTATCTTAAACCACAAATGTTATTTTATTCCCTTATGGAATTAAGCTATATAAGAATTCAAGATACTATTTTATTTTGTAAACTGAAGCACCTTGGACACTTTTCCTGTGATTCAGCAAGAAGAAACACCTCACATGGGCTTACGGAAATGACCAAGGAGTTCAACAGTTTAGATTAAATTGCCCATGAATCCAGGAAGAAATCTGACTTTATTATTGAGCAAGGCTAAGTAATCATTACCAGAGTTAATGGAGAGTGTTTTCTGACTGATGTAAACACTAAGATGGAGAATATCATTTATGTAGGCATATCAGAATTATAAATGATTGATTGAGAAGTTAATGAAGACAAATCTATGAAAGCAACTATTCAATTTTGTGATTTTTTCACTGTCTGTGAGATGTGTTCATTCTAAACAGAGAGCTTGGGTGGGGGTGTGTTAGTTTGACATGGAAACAGGGCACACTATAATTTGAACTACTTATTTCCATAGTGTTCTTTCAGTGGTTATGAGGTGAGTGATGATCTAAGAATTCCCCAGGGTTTTGTAGAGTTTCAGATGACTGTAGATAAAGGAAATGATGTCTCAGGCAAAACATTACATGGTCCAAAATTAAGGAAGTAAGAAAAGGTAAGGAGAGAGTTCAGGACCTCTTACCTTCCTCTGGTGATCTAGCGCAGACTCTGTCGAGGTCAGTCCTCAAAGCATTGTTTATGTCAGTTGTACCATTCCTGGGCATGTAAACCTAAAACAATCACAGTCTGTGTAGGAGGAGGGGAACAAGTCCTCAGCGAATGTGTATTGTTTGACATGTGCATAGCAAGGCCAAGATCCATAGCCTCCCATGCTTGAAAATGGCAGAGCCTTTCTTTTCACTTCCCACTCTGAGGCGCAGCTCAGAGAGAGGGATGACCAAGTCTTCCTCTGCTCTGAGTAAAAATGTTGACAGTGTTTTCAGAAAACCTCCACCATAGCTTTCTCCCTGGATATTAATGGCCTGAAGACTGCTCCTACCAAGCTTGTTACACCTGCCTGTTCGATTCAGCCATTTAGCATAAACCCTGCTTCCTTGATTTAAGCGTATGCAATAAACCTCACCTTCTTGTTCAGCTTTATGCAATAAACATGCTGAGTTTTGGAAAGACAGGAAGCTGAAGTTTCTCCAATGGGGAGCCAAGTTCACCTGATCCCAGCCTTTCTATATATCTGGGTATTTATCTCCCATTCTACAGTACCCCAGTCATGTTCATTCCTGGAGCCATACTGGACATGGCATCCATGTAATAAAGACACCACAACTTTTAGCACTGATGCTGCAGCAATAATCACAATATCCAAGTTATAGAATCACTCTAAGTTTGTGTGTGTGTGGTCATGAATAAAGAAATCACAGCAGCTGTGCCCTTAAATTATTATTCAGCCATAAAGAAGAATGGAATTGTGTCATTTACAGAAAAAAATGGATGCACAGGGAAATAACCATGTTAAATTAAAATAATCTCAGACAAATATCATGTTTTTTACATAACTTAAATAAAAGAGAGAGAAGATATAAATATAGAAGGATACCATTAGATTAGGCAAAGTGAGAAGAAGTATGGGAAGTCAAAGACAGGGTAAGGACAGCAGACATTATCAAGTGTGTTACATATGTGTATGGAGTCAAAATATGAAACATAATACTATTTACAATTAATACATACTACTAACAAGAGATGAATAATACTAATAAACCAATAGAGATGGTCATTTCACTCACTAGGTAAATTTAGGATGAATGCTAATAAGTGATGCTAACAAGTTCTCTTATTTGAGAACTATGTATTGTTATCTGGGAAAATATAAGTGATATGTAGCTCCTACTTTCCTAAAAGGAATGATGAGATACCCAAGAATAGTTAAGAGTGACAGGTATGGATCAGGATCTAAGTTTTCTGTAGAATTAGGTTAAAAAAGTGTAGAAAACATAAATAATTGAAGCCTTCTTTATAAAGAAGATACCATTCTGTGCAATACAAAAGATGAGGAAGAGAAGTATTTATAGCCTGAATATTTAGCTGTTCTAAGTTCCCATGAGAGAAACTTACCTGAGTCAACAGACATGCTCCACATCCATATTTACTTCCTATGAACCACATACTGGAAGTCTGTTCTACTCTTAGTTGATGCTCCTCCTGTGGAATCTCCATCCTCTCCCCATCACTCACTTTTTTTTTTTTACTCCTTGTAGCTCTGTGCAGGCTTCTTGCCCTCTTGAGTTCTGTGTAACCACTCTCCTGTCCCTCCCAATATTCCCATAGCATGATTTTCATCTCTACTTTACAGCACTTTGTAGGATTTATGCAGTGACCTGCCTTTTACAAACATGTTTGTCTAGACTCTCTTCTCCCCAAGAGAAAGGTAACTGTGTTTTCTCTATTATGTGTATTTTCATTGCTGAATAAAGTATTTTATGCATTTAAGTTTCTCTTAATTTATTCAGTACAATATAAATGTCAAAAGGTCTTAAGAAAATTAAATTTCTTATAAACTCAATTATTGTTTATATACATCATCTAACAGAGAAGAAACCAGCCAGTAAACGGTTATTGGGCAGTTGAACTATGACTAGTATAAACTAACAGTAAGCATAAAACACATTATGTTGCTGGACATAAGACATCAATCTCTCCATAATTTTAATTGATCACATGTTGATGGTTTAAATGTATCCATTTAAATAACATAAAGTATTGAATTTATCATATCATTTCTTTGAAACAGAGTCTGATTATATAGCACAGATTGGCCTTGAGCTGGTGACGACTCTTTCTCACCCTCTCCAGTTGCTATGGCTGCAGGAATACATGGCCAGGCTCCTCTTGGCTATTTCTAACTCTATAGCTAGTGACTCCTGGGTCAAAGCTCAGGCTTTCACTGGATTTTTAGAATAGTGTCTCAAAACACAAATAAACAAAATCTAACCAGTGCCACCACCAAAACCAAAACAAAACAGAACTTGTTCCTAGTGATAATTTATAGAAAGCCTTTAATAGAATATGAAGATGGAATGTTTTAAGAAAGGATTAGAGACTATCAGTCCTTATAACGTCCTAATCTATCAATTTTGTCAGCCAAGCCCCCTGTGTCCTAAGGATGTTAAAATGTAGAATCAAGTTCATTCATTTACATGTATTTGGAGATTTCTTTATATATGAGATGGTGTTACAACAATAGAGGGTGCACATTGACAAAGACAGGCCAGATCTCTGTTGAGTACCCAGCATGGAGTTTAAAGGGTAGAGGTCAAACAAGGAACAAGAGATGGTGTATAGGGTCATTTCATGTTTCTTTTGCATACTTTTGAATACACCTCATAATGACTTTTGGCCAAATTATAATGGCACAAAATCTAAATGTGACCAGAATTTTCAGGACCAGAAATCTAAAGGGAAACAACTTTGGGTTCCTGGTCTGACAATTAAACAATAACTCTGGAGCTCATTTCTTTTTTGATTAAAAAAAATCCCTGTACAGTTTCTTAGGATGGTTTCTACTTCTTATGAGTTTTACCTTGAAGTGATCAAGGTGGATGGCCCAACTTCAAGCCTCTCATCTGAAGATAAGAGAGCTTTTATTTTTTTCCTTTTAACAAGAACTTTCCAGGAACTTTCAGCATTCTTCCAATTATTGGTCATACTGGGTTACATGCATATGCCTCCTGCACAGAAATCTGATAAAAGGGGAAATGTAATCACTCCGTAGCTGATCAGCTCCAGGACTTCCTATGGGTATACTAATCTGTGGATGCTCAAGTCCCTTATATAAAGTGAAATATAGTGTCTGCATATAACTTGCATACATCCTCAAATAGCACAAATTTTAATGGGTCTTAACAATGAAATCCCAGAGTCTATATTAGTGAGTGAAAGCTGAAAGACCAGAAAAGCAGAGCAGCCAGCCACTAGAGTTCTTTTTAACTCTACCAAATCCTTGGACCAAAAGGAGGAAGATCCTGTCTCTTTGAATCCTCAGACTGAATGCCGTTAGCACCCGTCTCTTCCCATCTTGTATTCCCCTCTCTGCCCAGTCATGCCCTTTCCTGTCCCTATCTTAGTGCTGGGATTAAAGACATGTGACTCCCAAGTACTGGGATTAAAGGTGTGAGCCATCACCCTTTACTGAGGCAGAACCTATAAAATAATGGAAAATTGGCAGTAATGAGTTCCAGGCTTTGGAGTGAGGTCAGAAATAGGAAAGAAAATTAAAAATAGTCACAGGGTTGGATTTTTTTTTCTTTGAAACAGCATCTCACTATGCAGCTCTGGCTGTCCTGGAACTCATTCTGAAGAACAGGCTAGCTAGCCTTGAGTTCACTGAGATCCTCCTGCCTCTGCTTCCTGTCTGCTAGGATGGAAGGTGTCTGCGACCATACCCAGATGTTCTTGATCTTTTAATTGTATGTTAATTAATTTGTTTACTTTTATTTAATTGAATTTAATTAAAATCTATTATTTCTATTTCCTTCTCTTCCTTCTTACTCAATACATGTTTCTATAGCCATTGTCATGATGCTTTCCCAATTAGATGTGTCAAATAACAGTCAGTGAACTGTAAATAGAGGTCCAATGAAGATCTGGGAAAATGCCTGCCCCATACTTTAATCTTTTCCTTGTTTCTACTTAACGCACCTTTGTGTATTTTTGGCTTGCACTGTGAAAAGGGTACCGAAGCTCTAACTATTATATTATCTATTTGCTGAAAATATAAAAGACAGATAAATTTGCTCAGATCTTTAAAATTTCAGTAACTACTTATCAGACTTACTCATTTTACACGGGGGAATAAATCCTCTTTTCTTGTTCAAATCTTTAGCTTTGTTGTTTCTTTGCCCATGTAGATAAACAAATTTAATGATTTCATTTGATGAAAGTACTTCATGTATGAACAACCTGCTGTCAATGTAAGAAAGTGTAGACATAGGGAAAGCCCAAATCAAAGGGTTATAAGGCCAGACAGAAAGTGAGATCTAAGAAATTCACAGTTCATGGATGTATTGAAAGGGAATGTTCAAAGAAGAAATAAAGGACTTGTGGAATAAATGTTCTTTCTAGTCAATTGTTCTGTTGTTCTAAAATAGAACTAAAAGTGAAAGGAAGGCTGGATTTGGATCCGAGACCAAGTGATGCTACAGAAGAAGCAGACTGAATGAACAGTGGATAAGTGAGCAAGTTTGCAACGGAATGGAGAATAAGTGGAAGATGTGAAAATGAGGACAGGGTGTTTATGCTCATCTTTTAAGAAGGCATGGAGGTGAAAGAATAGTTAAGTAGAAACTGAAGTAAAATTTTCTTTATCTTTTGTATAACTTAAAAAAAACACAAATGGGAAGAGAATGTTTAGAGATGAGAAGTCAATGAAGATTGGAAGTGGAAAATAAATCACAGCCAAGAATATGTCAGATTTTTTCTAATCTTTTGACATGGTGACATAACATTGTCATCTACAGATGCCCTGATGTGCTTGGACCACAAATTAAATATTCCTGGGAACAGAACAACCAGAAGATTATCTCCACAAAGGAAGTGCATATCTTTCTGGAAAGAAAGACTGGGTATGGATTAGCTATGTTGCTGTAGGAAACAAAACTGCGAGGAAAAGGCCATGGCGAGTATTTTTTCATTCACTTTGTTAAAGCTTTACTAGTTTGTCATGTAAACAGACTAGGGGTGGTGCACCATCTTAGGAGTTAGGACTTTGGAGGGACACATAAAGATAAGATTGGACAAGCAACACAGCACACTGCAAAGCAAGCAGAATATTGAAGCCAGATTGGGAACACTGTGTTTCTGCCGTCTGCTTAGACTCTGGAGACTGGTCCCATTTGAGTCCCTAAAGGTAAACACTTGAAGATGCCACCAATACACTTTCTCCTGGTTTCCATCAAATCATATTTTTATAGAATTAGGCAGTTGACAGACTCCCAAGGAAACTTGGGCAGGATGATATTACAGAACAAGAGATATCCTGAGTGGATTGAGCAAATGGGTGTAGAGTGCTAGAAATGTTGAGTGTGGGGAACAGAAGGGAACACTGTTGTCCAGCTCAGCAGGGAGTAGACTGTGCTTAGTGGTGAGGGCCTTTCACACTTGTGATTCAGCTCTTGCTGTCTTTCAAGCATCACACAGGAGAGCAGCAGCTTTCCAGCAGTTTCAGAACAGATCCTGTGCAGCTCTGGATACTGTAACTTAGACATTGAAATGCATAGTATGATTACCCGTATCTGTTTATAATAAACATCTCTATGTGCTCCAGGCTTTCTGATTTGTAGTTTTCAGCCTCATAATAGAACTTATTGTAAAGTCTATGGTGAAATCTAATTTAGTAACAATGTTTTAACTTTTGGATGAAGTTGTTATATTCAGTATAGATTTGGATAATGTAAAAACAAAAAGCAAATTTCCAACTATGTATCTTTGGAGTCCATAACAAGAGGGCATTGTCTTGCTTTCTAATCAAATACTGTCAAGCATCAGATAGCATAGTCTTGAGACATGTATTTTCCAGTAATGTCTATACTGTGTGAATAGTAGTGTGCTCACACAAAACCATATCGTGAAGACCAGTCATCCAATAGGGCCTCTCCATGCCACCTAGTAATGACAGGCAGGAGGCACACATGGCTGTGCTGTCACATGGCATACATCTGATTACAAACTTGTTGTTTGTTTCGAGACAGGGTTTCTCTGTGTAGCTTTCTTGCCTGTCTTGGAACTAGTTCTTATAGACTAGGCTAGCCTCGAACATACAGATATCCACCTGCCTCTGCCTCCCAGGTTCTGGAATTAAAGGCATGCGCCGCCACCACCTGGTTGATTACAAACTTTCAAAGTAGAAGTACACTCTAACAGTAAAGCTTCTATAATGCATCAGTAATGTGTTTGTTCACTGTGATGCTTCATTTCTAGTTCTAATTTTATTACATGTATGCACCACAGTAGGTTTCTATGAGTTTCTCCATAATTCATGAGTATTGCATTATGCTATGACTTTGCCACTGGCTGCAATGTCACCAGTAGAAGGACATCTTTTATGCCCATGGTAATGTTATGAGACCTCAATTGTATTTGTGTGTATTGTTGACCCAAATGTGACTGACTGCGTGTTCTCAAAGTTCTGTCATCATAGTTTCTGAATCCTCTAACAGAGTTCTCTGGGGGGCGGGCAGGTGAGAATTCAAGGAACACTCAGCATCAGCATGTTGCGATGTCTCCTTAGTGAATGAGAAAAGCTTTTTTTTTTTTTCTAAGACAAAGCAGATCTTCTGAGCTGTGATTTCATCAGCTATGATCAGGGAAGGAAAGTCCTTGCTCAACTTGGATTGAGTGAGACATCCTTGGAACTTGTCAAACTTGTTCAGCCTGTCTAAAGTCTCACACTAGGGTGTGCACTTTACCTTGGCCAACAAGCCTGTGACTAAAGCTGCATTTCCCACCACAGCAAGTTTTGTAGAAAACCCATGAGGAACTTTTCAAAATGCATTTCAGATAATAAAGACTTTGGTGAAGTATGGACCTGCTATACTAGATGCAGGAAGTTCTCCACTCACATGGAAGAACAGCTCAAAATGGTGGAAAGTGGCATCCCAAGAATGACTGGACACAGGATAAAGCAGCACCTGTTTCTTCATTGGAGATTTCAAGTTTTGGGAGGGTGTCCTCCACATGGTCTTGGAAGCAGAGTCTGGGACAATTCTTGTGGAAGAATTTTCCAGGAATGGTGGTCTTAGCTAAACAGCCCTGAACTACTCTCCAGCTTAAGAGTCCATTAGTAAAGGCATTGTCAAGCATTTTTGTAACTTTATTCTTTATCAGACATTAATGGATATGATTACTTTACAAAATGGTTCTCAGATCAGTTTATGTATGAGAAAAAACACTATATGCATGTATATTCTATACATATCTGTAGCACACATTGTCATATTAAAACTTCAAGTAAGTCTGATTTTTAATCAAATATTTCCCCAACTTTTCTAATGCAGAATTGGTTTGTACTGTTTAAGATATTTCAAAGATAATTTTGTTATTTTGCTTTAAATTCTGCATAATATGGTAAAGATAGAAAATTCATAGTGCTTAACAGTTACAGGTGATTTATTGGCATAATGAAGCGTTTCCTGGAAATATTATGTATTTTTTTATTCAGGAGTCAAAAATGCATAAAATTTTGTCTTAACGTGCATCTCTTAGTTAGATATGATGCACACCTTTAGTCTCAGCACTCAGAAAGAATAGGGAGGCTGATTTCAGTGAGTTCAAGCCCAGTCTTGTCTACATAGTGAGTTCCAGGCCTCTCAGAGTTATGTGGTGCTACCCTGTCTCAAAACCAACCAACCAAATCCAAAACAATCCCAAACAACAAAAAGAAATATAGCATGTCCTATATTTGTCTCTAGATGTAATGTATAATTCAAATTATCTGTCATCCACTCTATATAGCATTCTGAAGGTAAGGATGTAACCAGTTGTGTGGGTGGGGTGGGTAGAGAGACAGAGACAGACACAAAGAGACTGATTCTTACTTGCTGAGTGTCTGTGAACCTGAAAGAAGTGAGGGATAATAGGTTTCCAAGTTACTCCATGTCCTATTACTGTAAAACTTACTCATGAATGATAGCAGCAGTCACTTAAGTCGCAAAGTAGAAATGATGATGGACATCAGGTTCAGAACCTTATGCTGAAATAGCTTTTAGGAATCAGCAACTTCTTTGAAAATAAACCTCTAAAAGCATATTGGTGTACTGGATTTGGTACTGGGAGAGATAAATGCATTAATGGAAAAATACGTAAAATCCAAAGGCATTTTTAATTTTGACAAATACACTATGATCAGGTGAGATTTTAACATTAGAAGAAGTCAGTTGAAAATACACACAAATTCTAGCATGTTAGAGAATCTTCTGTTTTTGTTTTGTTTTCCAAAATAAAAGATATTTCTCAGAAAACCATGAAGGGGAAGGAAGTTTGAATTTCCTCTTAGGAGTCTAAGAATCATACCTTCTGCCTTTGAGTGGATTATATGAACAAGCATACTTCGTAAAGTCGTCTTATGGCAGACTCTGAAAAAAACATGACTGAATAAACTTTACAAGATAATGGAAGGAAGGTTGGCCAGGCCTGGTGGTGCATGACCTCAATTTCTGCACTTGGGAAGCAGTGAAAGAAGCAGGTACATCTCTGTGAGTTGCATGCCAGCTTGGTCTACATAAAGAGTTCAAGGACAGGTAGTTAGACCCTGTCTCAAAACAAGCATACAAGTAAACAGAGATAAAGGAAACAATTTTATCCTTGGCACTGATTCCTCTTGTGGAGATTATTCTCTTCATTTAAAAGTACCCTTGGATAAGCACAATGGGAGGAACTGAAAAGCAGAGTCAGCCAAGAGAAGGGATTCTGTAGGAAAATCACTTTCGGTTCTTACAGGAAGGAGGAAAATGTGATAAGGAAGAGAAAGATGAAAGAGACATGAAGGATTCAGTGGAGTAGCTCGGGGCAGTAAAACTAATCAGGAGTCCATCAGGGAAAAGTTTTAGCAAGAAATGATGTAACGTTATTGAAAACAAAGGATGTCCATTACTCTTCAGCTTTTGGCAGCTTGAGTATTTGAGTGTTTATGCTTGCATGAGGCAGGTTGGAGCTTAGCGTGGAAAGCATGGATAAAGGCTGAGGTTTTGAGTGACTGGACAGAATGAATGGCAGTGGGAAGTTCAGCAAACCCAGGATAAAGACCTTGGCTACTGAAAGTAAGTCTGAGCAGCTTAATTGTGGGCATACTGTGATTACCCAGCTGACCGCCAGGGATAGCGACTGGCGTTTGTCACACGGTGAAGGAAGAAGCTCAAGTTTATTTATGCTCAAAAGAGATGATATCAAACTAAATTGATGTAAGGTTGACAACTGATTTTAATGACCTTTACCATGGTTACTGGGAGTTGGTAATGATTCTGAATAAGACTTTCCTCATATTATGCCCAGTGGTCATGAATGGAGTATCAGATGTGGCCCACACCCACACTTTTTTTGCATATATGATGTTTAAAGAAATGAATATTTTTCTAGAAAAGATGCTAGTTTATGGGTTCCTTGATGCTAGAGCAGAGTTGCTCTCTCCAAAGACTGACAGCAGAGGTCCCATTGCCGGGGAAATATCCAGACAGCTCTTTGAACATAGAGACATCAAGCTAGTGCCTATAGGGAGCCTTCACCCTTATGTTCTAGTCTCTTTGCTTCACGAAGGTACTCTGAAGGCTACCAACCCAGCCACAAAACCCTGGACCTTCTATCTGTCCTGCCTGTAAGATGTGCTGGGGCAATGGTAGCACAGTACTCATGGGAGCAGTCAACCAAAGTCTGTTTTAACTTGAGGCCTGCTCCAGAAGAGGATGCCCATTCCCTACACTTGCCTGAACAGTCTGGAATTGGAGACTGGATAGCCCTAGGGTATAATTAAACAAGAGTAACAATAACATCTAAAAATCAAAAGTCAAATGAAAGATTCCTGATGATATTCGGATATACTCATAGATTGTTGCCTTTTTCAGTCACCATCAGAGAGGCTTCCTCCACCAGCAGTTGGGAGACATACAGCCAGGAGAGAGAGAGAGAGAGAGAGAGAGAGAGAGAGAGAGAGAGAGAGAGAGAGAGAGAGAACTAACTTGGAGATTTCCATCTCTTCTCTTCTCAGAGTTCAGGGAACCCTACTGAAGAGAGGGAGGAAAGACTGTAGGAGTCATAGTGATGGAGGATGCCAGAGGAACAAGGCCCACAGAGTCAACTAAGCAGGGTTCACTTGGACTCACAGACTAAAGTGACACAGGGCCTACATGGATCTGCAGCAAGGCCCCTGCCTATGTGCGATGGCTGTCAGCTTGGTGTTTTGTGGGACTTCTCTAACAGTGGGAATAGGTGCATTTCTGACTCTTTTGCCTGCTCTTAGGACTCATTTGCTCATATTGTGTTGCCATATTCAGCCTCAATATGAGATTTTTTTTTTGCCTTGTCTTATTGTATACTGTTTTGTTGACTTTGGTTGTTGTCCCTAGGAGACCTGCTCTTTTCTGAAGAAAAAAACAAGAAAAGTGGATCTGGAAAAGAGGGGAGGTAAGTGGGGAGGTAGGAGTAGGAGGGGAAATTGTGGCCAGGAGGTATGATGTGAGAGAAGAAACCATTTTCAATAATAATAAGAAGATAATAATTTCATCATACTTCAAATCAAGAAAATAAAATGAACACTCATACATTCAAAATGAAAGAAAGAAAGAAAGGAGGGAAGGAGGGAGGGAGGGAGGGAGGAAAGAAAGAAAGAAAGGAAGGAAGAAAAGAAAGAAAGAAAGGAAGGAAGAAAGAAAGAAGGGAGGGAGGGAGGAAAGGAAGGAAGGAAGAAAAGAAAGAAAGAAGGAAAAGAGAAAGAAGGGAGGGAGGGAGGAAAGAAAGAAAGCAAGGAAGGAAGGAAGGAAGGAAGAAAGAAAGAAAGAAAGAAAGAAAGAAAGAAAGAAAGAAAGAAAGAAAGAAAGAAAGAACATCCAGAAGTGCAAAGAGCAGTGAGCCCGTTTCCTGGCGTTTACCAGTCAGATGCTGCATGGAGAATACTCCCTTAGTACCTGTAGGTAGGCATGCTCCATTCTAAATATCTCTATCAGTGTCTGAGGATTTACATTAAGAACCCCTGCATCTTTTGCCCTGCCTAGGGGATTTGAACTAGTATCCAGCACTCTATTAAAATCCCTCTTCTAATAAAGCTAGCAACCATTAATATTAATATTCTACACACGGTTCTATGCCTGGGAAATTAAATTGTACTGGAGCCATATTTTAAAAAATAAGAACCTTAGTTCTGGATTTAGATGTACAGCTCTCAATGTTTTGAGCCTCTACTTACAGCTTATACATACCAATTCTATACATATAAATAAAATTTAACATAATGGATATAATGAAAGCAGGGCTTTGTATTTCATTATTGTATTTATGATTAACCTATGTGAACTAACCAATTTCTTTCTCTGCGAAAGAGGACAGTAAGTACAACTTCATGACTTTGCAAGGGTTGAGTATAATTTTATGTTATGTCATTGGTATACACCAGGTTTTACTATGTGATTTCTTATTCATAATTTCCATTGCCTTTATCTTCAGTGACAACTGTTTTAACTTTACTCTGTGTATTTATGGAAAAGACCAACTTTGAGAAAAATTTTTACTGTACTAAATGAAAGTGATTTGTTGCTGTTATTTTACAGTGCCACGAGTTGACCTAGGACTTTGTATCTGATAGACAAGGGTTACACACTGACCTACACTATAAGCCCTGTATAGAATGTTCTGTCTTGTTTTATAAATTGTGTCTATTTTGTTTTATTTTGAGATAGAGTCTCATCATGTAACCATGGCTTGTAGGCAGAAGTTTCTGTCCAACCCAGTCCTACATCCACTCAGTTCCAAATAAACACACAGAGGCTTACATTAATTATAAACTATTTGGTCTATTGTTCAGGCTTATTACTAACCACCTCTTACAATATAAATTAACCCATAATTCTTGTTTATGTTTAGCTACGTGGCTAGGTACCTTTTTTCGGTAAGGCATTCTCATCTCGCTTCCTCTGCTTCTGGATAATGACTATGTCTTTTCCTTGGTTACTGGCCAATAAACATTTTATTAAACTAATGCTTTTTGGTTAAAAGTGTTTTTGTTGTGGGCTTTTGCTTGTCTCTTGAGAAAGACCTTATAGTTGGGTGGATAGGGAGAAGAAAAGGTTCTGAAAGGACTTGGAAGAGGGAAAGAATTTGGTCAAAATATATTTAAATTTAAAAATTGTTTTAAATATTACAATATACTAAAAAATAAAATAAAATTTCCAATAAGATGTGTCTGTATTATTTACTTCAAAATGCTTAATTTAAATCTAAATTTAATTTAGATTAGACAGAAATTAGATAGAAATTAGACAGGCCCTAATTGAAAGGTAATGTCTAACACACACATACATGTATACACTTATGTGTGTATGTGTGTATGTATATCTCCAATTTATTTTTGTTTGTATTATACACAAGTACATGAAAATATATGATTGTGTACATGTGATCAGTTGTATGTAGGAGTGTGCTTACCCATTTATGTGCTTGTGGAATCAAGAAGCCAATGGCAAGTGCTTTTCCCATTTTCTTCTACATTATTTTTTAAGACATGTTTCCTCACTGGATATAGAGCTCAATGATTGGTTAGTTTGGTAATCCCTGTGATCTGTTTACTTTCATCTCCCCATTACTGAGTTACTGAAATGTCTTTCTGTATTTGGCTTTTACATGGGCTCTGGAGATACAAACTCAGATATTGGATAGCAAGCACTCTACCCATGGACCACCTTCCTGACCCATTCCAGTGTTATTTAAATGACTGAGTAATAAAAGATGAAAACAGCTGAAATACTGTCAGAAAACGAGGAATCATTATAGACAACTACAATACAAGGTTCTAGTTTCAATTCTTGATAAAAGGGACAATGTGTGTGACTTTAATATGAAAATTAGATTTGTTAATAGTAGCATATAATTAGTTTCTGCTCCAGATCATTGTACTGTGGCTTTCAAAGATGATAACATTAGGGAAAACAGTACAGGAAATATAGAAATTCATTGGGATGTTTTGTGAATTGGAAAATTAATCAAAAGGTATTTCAAAACAAAAGTATATCTTACTCCCTTCTTTGAATTGTAACTCTAATCATCATCTACTAAGTAAATCCACCCCAAAAGTAAATCTTGTATGTTACTTTACTCTAATTTTGCCTCCATTTATCATAATTGTTCTTATTGTGAGAGCATGCTACCAGGCTGGGACTGAGCCTGTCTTTGACATAAATGGTTTTATACTTAGTAGCATTCCACACAGCTTCCCACTTTCCATGCACTTGCCTGCAGCATGTGCTATCTGTTCTACTGCTGGAAAAAAATCTGGTTATGTTGAATTCACTTGACCCCATTGCTTACCTGGTTTGTGAATATGACCATATCCTTTATGGGTTAATTAAAATATTTTCTTTTTAAAAATAAAAAAGTATATCTTAAAGAGAGAATGAATAAAGTATGGTAACTTTAGTAAGAAATTAGATTTTATAATCTACGTTTATATTTCACAGTTATATTTTAATCTAATTAATTTTCATTATTACAATTTTCTTTTATGACCTCCTATATACCAATCTTTGTTCACATGTAAGATAGCCCAGTGATGAGCACGTGATGCAGAAGAAAAGGAAAAAAAAATGACATGGAAAAGAAAGGAACAAAATCTGTGGAGAAATAGCAATGCAGACATGAGCAATCCATTATTTGAAGAACTATAAGAGCATCCTTGGTGAGAAGTCCCACCTCCCAGACATCAGTGCAGGATATGTTCCTGCTGAGCCACCATAGGCTTTCAGCTGGGCAGTCGACTTTTAGCTCAGTGACACCTCCAACTTCCTTATTCATCTCCAGGCTCTATTCGTTATCTCTCACAGTATTTGTGATTTTCTCAAAAAGGGGAGCACAATGATATTTACGAGAGGACTGATATTGTAAAAACAAATATGAGTCTGAACATAAAAATATTTTCTGGCTAAAAATGACATCTATCTGCTCCTGTGTGAATGAATGAAAACTTGATTTCATTAATGGAGAGTCAGTTGACAGCAAAGGCTAGGAACAGGTCTAAAATCATTTGCCTTTGACAATATACCCTGACAATTATGCCTTTTTTATAATAATTGAATTTCAGTTGAATGAAATGTTAATAAAGAAATGCTCTTTATACAGATGAGAAGTTAAGAGCATTACATGCCTTTGACCAAAAACATAAACATAAAAGGTCATAAACTTGAAATATTTCCCCAAACTTTAGAGACCTTAAGATTTTGGGGAACTATTCTGAAGGCTAGCCTTCTAAAAGCTTAATTTTAGAATTCTGTAAACCTCTATTGCATAAATTATTACTTAAATACATTAACTTTTATATGGTATCATTCTTCATTTAACTCCTTAATATTTTATCTTGATATCTCATTACGTATTAAATTTGAAATAGCAGGAAATTCCCCAAGTTATTAGAATTAGGTAGAGAGCCAGCACAAGGATGGTAGGAATTATGAAATCTCTCAATTTAAATTAAACCAGTAGTGCCAAAACATCTGCCCTTGCCATTAATCGACCTGTATTCTTTCTATTACAAGGTCTTCTCATTAAAATAGAAATACTACCTCTGCCTTTCCCTTAATATCTATCCATTTTTCAGTGATGACTGGTATTTAAATGTGCAATTATCTCTAAGCCCAAATGGATTGGACAAGTGACTGCCTAGTGGGTTTTGAAGAGTTATGGGAAAACTTGTCTCCTAAATCATACCTATAGTCAACAAATGCCGCATTAGCATATTTGTTAACATAAAATAAAATGAGGGATATGAGGCTTTATGCCAGGATTCACCCTTACAGTCTACCAGCTGAAGACCACTGTACAGTTTTCTCCCTGAGCGTAGCAATGCTGTGAACTAAAACTTATTGATTACAGAGAAGCAGAATTTCTCCACATCTTTGACTGATGAGTATCAGGCTTTGCCAGCACTTTTTCCTCTCTTAAAAAGAGAAAGACAGAGAGAAAGAGATCAGAGAGAGTGAATATAAGTCTAAGTTAAACTTTAATACACTTGGGCTATACCTGTTTTTATACAAAAAGGATTAGTGAGAAAGAAAGTACACAATGCTGGATATTAACATAAGACATACTGTACCTCATTCAGCGACTTCAGTGTAAGTATGGTCTATAACAACCACATTATTCTCTAGCTATCATTGTGAGATAGAGATTATGATAGAACACAATTATGTTGGGTCAGTACAATATTATAGAGAACATGTTCAAACAACTTACAGCCAGTCTGCCAATGACAGATTAAACAGAAAGCGAGAAACACTAGGAAACTAACATATGATTCTTTTCCCGAATTAGAAATCAACTGCATATGTGCCTGGGCTAGTAAATTTCCTCTTGTGACTCTCAGTTTGTTACTTGGTATTTGTCTTAGTTAGGGTTACCGTTGATGTGACAAAACACTATGACCAAAAGCAACTTGGAGAGAAAAGGTTTTAGTTGTCATGTGTATCCTGAGTCAGAGTTTGCTGAAAAAAAAAAAAAAACAAAAAAACAAGGCAGGAACTCAAAATGGGCAGAAGCTTTCGCAGATGACAGAGAATAGGGCTGCTTAGGAGCTTGCTCCACATGGCTTGCTTAGTCTGCTTTCTTATAGAACCAAGGACCTCCAGCCCAGGAATGGTATCACCCACAATGAGTGGTGCCCTCCAACATCAATCACTAATTAAGAAGGTACCCTACAGACCTGCCCTTAGCCTGATCTCTTGGAAGTATTTTCTCTGTTGAGGTTCCCTCCTTTCAGATGACTCTGGCTTCTGTCAAGTGGACATAAAACTAGTCATCACGGTACTACAATAAAGGGATGGTATTTGGCTAATTAAGATTTACTTTGTCGGTAGTAGCAAGGCTTAGTTTCCAAATATTGTGTAAGGATGGCAATATTAAAGCATAATTTTGCAAAAGAACTCTGTGGCAAGCAGAAGGTAAGATCAACAGACTGAAAGTTTGCCTTCTCATGTCTTAAACTAAAGGAGACTTGAGTGTTGAGATAAAGGATTGTCTTCTAGGTGTGTTATGTGCTTCTGGCCTCTCTGAGAAGCATCATGGAGATGGTAAAGACCTTACTTAAATCTGTAGAAATGAATTCTCTATTCTAATGCTTCAGGGTAACTTGAATAGTATATTAGTCAAGCATTCCTTTATATCATAGCTAGTACAAAAATAAAAGGGAAAAAAGAAAAGAAAAAAAATCTCACCCAACTTATAACTGTTCCGGAATTTTCAGTGCCTGGCCCAGCTCATTTCAGGGTGGTTGTTAGTTCAGCGAGGAACAGATTGCTAAGCCTGATGCTGTTGAAAACCTGTCTTCTTCATTTTGATGGCATCTCTGGCTTCCTTTTGCCAACCCACCATTCATTTCAACCCACCAGTGATATACACTCACTGGTTTGTTTTCAAACAAAAGCAAGAATTCTTAGTTTATTTCTACCTGTCTCTCTTTTGAGAGGTAGCTGCCCACGGTGAGCAAGCATCACTGTGTGTTCTCTAAGGGCAAGAACATTATTCCTGTGGGAGGACATGCCGTGGGCCAGCATTTGTGTACCTTAGACTTGCTTCATCAGTCCACCTAGTTCTGGGAAGATCTAACTTGGTAAGACATCCTGTTCAGCCTAGTCATTGTTTACATTCAGAAATGGAGAGTAAAGGGTATGGTTATTATTTGGATCCCCCCAGGAAGCATAACAACTGTAAATATACTTGACTCTTACATAAGGTCTCCATTTTTTTCTATTCTCCTCTGTAGAGAGATAGTAAGCTTAGTATTTCTAGGCCCAAGTGAATTTCAAATCATTCATGTTTCTGAATCAGAGCCTCTGGCAGTAGGAACATATTATGGAAAAGTCATTCAGGTGTAACAACACTGAGAGTTCTCTCTCATCACTCTTGCCCTTGCTATTCAAAGTGTGCTCTGCCTTCTAGCAGCAACAAACCATTCAGGAGTTTATTGGGAAGGTAACATCCTTGGCCTTGCCCTGAAAAATAACAAAATTGGGATTTGCATTTATACAAGGTTCCCAGGCATCTGTCTGCACATTAAAAATTGGGAAGCCTTTCACAGACAGTATTATCGCAACAGTCCTTGCCCAGCTGAAACCACTATGGCTCTCCTTCTTTTTCTTTGCTCTGTTTCTGAAACCTGTCATATAGCAGGGTGCTCAATAAATATTTATTGACCAAATTAATCTAGTCTGTGTTGTGCTCAGTAGAAAGTGACAGCAGCTCAAGCATTTGGTCATGATCCCCTGCATTTATCCTTTAATAAACATGACAAATAGAGGCAGCGGTTTCTGTTCTTGATAGATACTCAGAACAGCCATTGATCCAAAATTTCATTCAGTGTGAGCTCTGGACCATTTTCTGATTCAGATAATAACTGATAGCAAAAAATTTCCAGGAAATGAAGTTGCTTACTTCATAATCATACCCCTTCCCACACTCCCACAAAATTCAGTGCACTTTTCTCAGATTCATGCTCCTTGATGTTATTCTACCAATCATTTACTGCCATTACTCTCTCCATGAATGGTTCTTCATGATATAATATTTTTCATTTTCCTGCTTGTAATTCCTCATCTTTAGTTTATTGCAATATTTTCTTATCAATTCATTCTTTAGAAAAAACTTTCCCTTCTTTATACTCTACAGCTCCAATAATTAATTTCAGAATAACATTCTGGAATCTCTACCGTTTCTAACTAAATTAAGGACAATCCATTTGTGCTGGCTACTTTTATGTCAACTTATGAAAAGCTGGAGTCATTTGGAAAGAAGGAACCTCAGTTGAGAAAATGTCCCCACCAGAATGGCATGTGGGCAAGCCTGTGGCACATTTTCTTGATTGATACTTAATATGGAAGGGCCCTGATCACAGTAGGCCCTGCCTACCCTGCAATGGTGGTACTTAATGCTGTAAGAAAACAGAGCAAGCTATAAGGAGCAATCCTTGAGAAGCAAGTCAATAAACTGTGCTCCTCCATGGGCTCTGCCTCCAAGTTTTTGCCTTGGGTTCCAGCCCTGACTTCTTTTAATGACTGACAGAGAGTCACCTGAGGGTTGTAATTTGAGATAAACTCTGTCTTCACCAAACTGCTTTTCTTTCAGCCATTGTGTTTTATCACAGGAATAGAAATCCTAAGACACCATTATATAGTCCACATGTAGTCATTTAATGTTAGAAAAAAACATGAAGAACATAATATTGCTGGTTAAACAGTCTAGAAAAACTTAAAAGACATAGTGCAAGTTTAATAACAGAATATTTTTAAAACTGGGGCCATTTTGTCATGTGAAAGAGAAATTGGTGACTACCCAGCAGGGTCATGAAACTTTCTCCTGTTACAGAAATTAATTTCATCAGTTTAGAAATAGAAACCTGAAAATTATATTTTTAGAATACATTCTTTGAGTGAGTCTAAAGCATAACAGTGGCTATTATTCAGACACATATAATTTTGTAGTTAAGAATGTCATTATAGAAGAGTCTTAAAAGTCTAATTGTAGACAGTTATTCCTACTCGATAATCTTTCCTATATCAATTGGTTACCCAGTGGTGGGGCAATGCAGTGCCTGAATTTTGTTAAAGATAGATGGATGGATGGATGGATGGATAGATAGATGGATGAATGGATAGATAGATTTAAAAAGGAAAAGAAGAACTGGAGAGACGCCTTCATGTTAAAGAGCATTTGCCTTGTAATCCCAAAAATTGGAGTTCAGATCCTAACACCCACAGCCAAAGGTAGGTACCCTGTTTGTGCTGTAACCCCTGCTCCAAGAAAGTCACAAGCCTCAGCTTAAAGGAGAGAACCTATCTCAATGAAAACCATGGCGCTACAGATGAAGACATCTAACTCTTTCTGGTCTCTGCACACACACACAGCAATATGTACACATGTACTTACAGACATGTGTACATAAATAAATGCATCTTTAAAAAAAGCAGGGTAAAGATAGACACAGACACCTTAATGACCAATCACAGTCCAAAGTAATGCCCAAGTCAGTGGTTCACACTTTGTACTTTTGTTCTGATCAGAAATAAAACTTTCATCAAAAAATTGGCAGAATTTAAACAAGTCTAATAAAAATGATTCTGTAGTTTTTGGAGATAATTACATTGGATTAGCATCTAAAAAGTTTGTCATTTGAAAACAAATTATTTTCAAGTTATATTGTATAATTTTGAGTTTCTGTGACACATTATGCCCATTTCAACTATACATATAGCCATTTAAATACATGTATGCATATATATTTAGATCGTCTGAAGACTGGCCTCAACCATCGCTTATTCCCAGCACTTTGAACAGTCATAACCCTTGCAACTTTACCTTCATGCACTTCAAAGAGAGTGCTCTCTGATTAAGGATTATGGTAACATCTGTCTATGAGTATAGCTATAGGTATTTATAAGGCACTTGACAGCATGTTAATTTAGCTAAACAGTGCAACTAAATTACACCCCCCAAGGACCAATGACTTCTCCAGCCATGTATTTTTGACTGGTTTATAATGCCCATGCATGGATTCTCTCTTGTAAAACAGACTTCAAATCCAATGAGAGAGCAGTTGGTTACCCTCCTAACAGACCTTCCACTATTGCACCCACAGGCAAATTTGTCTTGAAGATTGGTTTTATTTTACCAATATTCAGCTAGTCTCTCTCCTTTGTGGCATTCCCCTTCAAAGGTCCATTTCTACTTTCTTGGTATCTGTAAGTGCCCCAAATTGCACACATAAAACTAAAGACTCAAAATTGCAATCCACATATGAGAGATATTAACTACCACAGTTCTTTGTTGAAGAAACCAAGATGCATAAAACCATCCTAAAAGGTCTGACTTTTGTGCTCCTTCTGCGGTATTGCATTCTGAGCAATGCTACCTAAGTTGGCCTTCTCTTGGCATTTATGGTATAAAAACCAGACTATTTGAAAGGTATTTTAAGACACATTCCATAGCTTGCATTTTATTTATTTATTTTCCTCAATTAGTACATAAAATAGGCAAAATAACTATTACATGGAGCAGGTATCCCCTCCATAAAAAAATTATATTTTATGGCTATTTCTGCTACTAAATGAACTGTGGAGTTGGGTGAAATGAGAGTGGAAAAGCTTTGCTCTTGGGAAAAGCTTACCTGAGAGATCCTTTTCATCTTTCTTTCAGCAATGCTTTTAATAGGCTACTCAGCCAACACCGAGGAGAGAAGTCTGAAGCGAAATATGTTTACTCATGAAAAACATGGTCTCCTAGCTGAATGTGTGACTTCCGCTAATGTCAGAAGACACCTTCATGGAAACAAGAGGTACCTTCCCTGCCTCTTCCAAAGGGGCAGCCAGTTCACTGTAATCCTGATCTGCTGCGAAGGTAAGGTAATAATAAATTTGGCCATCGCTGCTAGTGCTTGGCAAACAGCTAGAATTAGGCTTTGAAATTGCAGGCAATTCAGAGCAGAGATGCAACCAGTTTCTTAGACAACTAGACCATTGTTGCTCTACACCCCTAATCTTGTCTAGTTTGTATTTTTATTGCTGATATTTGAATTGTTGAGATACATCCTTTTTAATCAACATCTTTATTATTAGAAAAATTGGACCCAGTTAAATCTTGTTCTTTTCATTCCAAATATTTTTAACATCTATCCACTTCACCCAGCCTACCTAGTGTCAGAAAATCAGCAACTTATAGATTTCTGAGAAAGGCATATTTGATTGAAAATAACCTTATAGGTACAGATCCCAACAGTTATGCCTAAGAAATGAACGTACCTTATAAAAGCATGAGTTAATTATCACGAAGTTTATTTATTTAATAATTGTGATAATTGAAAAGAAATTCAATTAGTGTGACTCAATTGAAACCAACTGTTCCTAAGCCAGCTGATCCTCATGAGGTAAACCTAGACTCACTGAAAAAACATCAATAACTTTGCCAATGCTTTTCTCTTTCTCCTGCTCCTGACCCTAACTTCACCTGACTGGGGCATTTCCTTAGTCTGTCATCTGTGAGCACACCTCCACGCGTGTCTCTCCGGGACTTGGCTTCATTCACTTGCTGCCCTTGATGCTCATGATAAAATGTGACTTTCTGTTCTCAGCTTTCCTACATTTTCATGGTTACAACACACACACACACACACACACACACACAGAGAGAGAGAGAGAGAGAGAGAGAGAGAGAGAGAGAGAGAGAGAGAGAGAGAGAGATTCTGTACTTGTCAATGTCTGTCTTTGAATTTGCCGCTGTAACTGCCTCCAGCTTCTAGATGCCCACTGAGGCGTTCTACTCCTCTGCTCTTTCTGAAGCACTGGGGAAGCCATTCCTCCTCCCGTCTGCCTGGGTTATCTTCTCGATTCCTAAATCTAGTAGTTGGCCTAGGATAATATAAAAGTGCTAGCACTTTAGTCCTAGGAAAAAGTTGTCTCTATTAGTGAGGAAAAAAAAAATGTAAGAAAACAATGGGAAGCTAGTGCCTAATAAAGAAAATTATTCACATATGAGCCAGGCCTGGAGGTGCAAATCTCTAGTCCCAGCACTCAGGAAGCATAACCAAGCAGATCTCTATGAGTTCAAGACCATAGAAAGTTCCTGGTCAGCCAGGGTTCCACTGCAAAACCTTGTTTCAAAACAAACAAATGAACAACCAAGAGCAACAAAACAACCACATATGGTCTTGTGTATTGTAATATAAGCCACTTCTCAGGAATTAACCGGGAGTTTTCCAGTCCTATAGACCCAACAAATTAAGTTATTAGTTTGTAAAAATAACATTTCACTAAGAAACAGGAAAAATATTATATTACTCCATATACTGTTTTTATTCCTTGTTCTTAATTTGGGATTGTTTATACTTTGCAATAAGTAATCTGCTATTCTTTTTAAATTATTAATAAAAGACTCAAGATGGTAATTATTTTCTTAGCTGAGACATTTTATTCATGTTGACTATTTCTTTAATTTTTCTGTATTGACATTAAACTTCCTATGCAAATTATTTTTGGTTTTTCCTATTATAAGGCACAAAAGCCCACTGACACATAGAGGATTTCAGATCATATTCACAGTTTCGAGGACAGGTAGAGAATAAATATTCAGCTAATACCTATTAGTTGGAGACTTAGAGTATGCTAACTCCAAACCCAACTTTTATTCCTCAGATAACTTAATTTTAGTCCATTGCATTAAGTGAGAATTATTTGAAATTGCAAGTGACCAGAAAATAGGCAAAGAAGGTCTTGTGCAATGCGAGGCAGAAGCATTTCTGCACAGCTGTTGAATGTACTCACAATCACCCCAGTCCCAGCTGTGTTACAAGCTCATGAGCTCATGGGCCCTTCTCAAGCACATGCTTTCAATGCACGCCTGCCATACAAAGGTGCAGCCAAAGAATTCCAACACTAGATGGCACTATTGGAAATTCATAGCTGGTGGCTTGAGTGGTTCCCCATGCTATAGTTGTTTGTAAAAAGTCCGAAAGGTATGCGATTGTAATTGTTTTTCAGTATCACTTAAATATCAGTCAAAAGATATTTATTCGTTTAGGTTTCCATGCTCTAGAATAACCATATAATTGCTTTCCCCGAGACTATTTAAACAAATAACATTAGCACCTATTTAGTATTAGACCATCTGCTCGCATTTCTCATGCTTCTTTCTCCACACCACTCTCTCAACCTCAGTTTCCAAATAATCTCTCTCTGTGCTCTTCCTTCGCTTCCTTCCTCTGTCCCTCTCTCCACTGTCCCCCCTTCTCTCTCTCTCTCTCTCTCTCTCTCTCTCTCTCTCTCTCTCTCTCTCTCTCTCTCTCTCTCTCTCTCTCCTGTCCTTGGATTGATTTCCAGGACCCCTCACAGAGGCCAGGAAACTGCTCTCCCACTGAGCCACACCTCTGCTTCTTCCCTTCGCTTTGAAGTCTCCCTCTCTGTTTTTCTGGTGTGCTTCCAAGATTCATCTGACATAAGTGTAGGAGCAGAGACGGAATGATGTTTCAGCTGAGGAAACTAAACTTCCTCCTGTCATTCTCTCAATTAGCACATTTTTCTCAGCCCCCCTCCTTTTTTTTACTGCTCTGTTTCTCCCACTACTTAAACAGTCCAGTCAGAAGCTCTGGATGTGGTTGAATGTGGTTTCTAAGACTCACCTGCCTGGGCAGTTTACCAGCTTCAGTTGACAACACAATAGGACAATTGTTTAACAGACTTCACCACTGAGTAATGAACAGCTGTCTGTCTATTTGCTTTTGTAGCTGGTACCGAAATCCACTTCTCTAGAAATTTCAATTAGCTAAGACTAACAAACTATTTAAAAGGACCGTCCCTGGGAGTCTAGCTCTCACAGACTCTCCCAGTCTTCACATATTCCAGACTGCACACAGCAAAGAACACAAGGCAGTGGGGGTGGAGAGAGGTTGAATATAAGGGGTAGGTTACCTGGATGGTGGATGGTAAAATTCTTCCATTGAAATCTATTTCTCTTCTATGAACATTGAGTGGCGGTGAACGATGACAAAATCCATTGTAAGTTGATGTAGTAAAATCAATTGTGAAATTAATTACACTCGTATTCTCGCCTGGTGTTCTTTAGTTTCCACCTCGTGTTTCTGCTGTGTGCTTGTCAGAAGACTAACATCAAATACTCCATTCGTAGGTTCATGTATTCTTACATCTCATGGGGAAATCCTTTTTGTTTGCGCTAACACAGACAGCTAATTGGACTTAACCGAGACGACAAGAGCTTAAACAGAGACCCTCTTTCCTTGAAAGTCCCTGTGAGTCTTAAGCACCAAACATTCCAAATCCCTAACAGTTTTAGACTGTAAGACCTTGAAACCATATGTTGTTTTGCTTTGTTAACACTGCTTTTTGATGTATATTCTAGGCTGCCCAAGCTGGCCTTGACTTCACCATATAGGGGTGCATCCTGGCTCAACCTGGCCTCAACCCTCTCCCCCAGACCTCCCATATCAACTGCAGATTCACAGGCATGAGTGACATGCTTGAGTTTCAGGCTTCATATCTTTTACTATATTTTTCCTTCTTTGCACGATATCTATAAAATATTGCATATAATTTAAATCACTGGCTATGAAAAAGTGATGCTGGCATCCACTGGCAAATTAGTATGTATTGAGCACATCTTCACAGCTCTTGCTGCAAATTGCCTACATCTTTACAGAACCTTGAGCCTTGGGATCTCCAGTTTTGTATGGGACAAAATTGAAATGGAGACAGTTAAGGACATAGCAGTTGAAATGCAAGTAGTAACAACACTGTATTTCTTTCAAGTTAGATGAAGCTCTTTCACAAAGGAGATTTTAAATTCTGGTTAAAAATTTGGGCAGTGGTGGCACATGCCTTTAAAGCCAGCGTTTGGGAGGCAGAGGCAGGTGGATCTCTATGAGTTCGAGGCCAACCTTGTCTACAAGAGCTAGATCCAGGAAGCTTAAAGAAGAAACCTTGTCTCAAAAAAAAAAAGACAATAAATAAATAAATAAATAAAACAAAATTCTGGTTGAGTTGAAGATTTGGAGAGAATATATACTTAATAAATAAAGAAGCAGCCAGTTTGATGTCCCAAGGTAGCTTTTGGATAAACATATTCTGATCTCAGCCTATGGGAGCCCTTCTAACTCTCTAAGGGTTTAGTCACATTTAAAAATTAAAAATCTTTTATATGGCCAAATACTCATAAATGCACATGGTATTAATAAAAATTATTTCATAACATTTGACCATAGATTACAAATTTTTCTTTTTGTTTCTTTTTTTTCAGGATTATTGAAAACATTACAGAACAAATTCAAATGGCTCCACATGGTGTTTTGAAATTCATCCCAACCGTAGGCTGAGTGACCCGTAGGTTGGAGAGATTGCCAAAGTAACTTTAACATTTCTTTGGTGTCGAGATCTACCTCAATGATTTCCTGATCTAAGGCCGTGACCTCAGGACCATAATTATCTCTCCTCTTTCTCTTCCTCCTCCAGCTGGATAGAGCTACCTCTCACAGGACCTGTTTGAATCCGCTTCATCAGATGTGAAATTAAGAAAACGTAACTACTGTTTATTGAATGATTGTACTGGGTCCTAAACTATAGCAATTTCTCAGGCTATGTTATCTGGATCCCAATAATAACATGATAAGGTGAATGTATTAATTTAATATTTCATATGAAGAAACAGAAGTTCAAAAGGCCATGTTACTGAACGTCACTGAGCAGAGCTAGTAATAAGGTGAAAGGACACTTCAGAGACTGGTATTTTCTTTAATTTAATGGTACATGTTAATTGCATGAAGTAACAGGTTTCCTGGTGCTATGTTCATACGTGTATATGGCATACTTTGATCATGTCTAGACATCGATTACACTTTCTAATATGCTCCATACTTCCTCTGCCAACATTCCTAAGAATCCCCCTTTCACTCTCAAGCATCATTCCTAAATTCTACACATAAGAGAAAGCACACAACATCCATTGTTCTTAGTCTGTCTTGTTTTGATTGACATGATGATCTCCAGTAACATCCATTTTCCACAAACAACATAATTTCATTCTTAATTTTGAACCAAAGTTACATTGTGTTTATATATATTTTGTTTTCCCCATCCTATCCACTTACCAATCCTTCCTCTGTCCCCTCCCTCCAACTTCTTCCCTTTCAAATTGAGGAGTTACTTTTATTATTATTATTATTATTATTATTTTATTATTTATGTCTATATATACATAAATGCATAAAATATCAATACAACCAGGAGAGTTCACTTAATCCATTAGGTTTTAGTGAATATGATCTCAGGGCTGACCACCTTGTGTTAACTGGGCCTTGTCCCTAAGAAGCTCATTTTCCTTTGCTCAGCAGTCATTAGTTGCCTATAGTTTTTTTGTCTAGGGTTGGAAGCAAGTGAAATGTCCTAGTCCTGTATAGCTTGTCTATTGATAGTGTTATTGTTCAGGTCTTGTTTAGGCAGCCGTATCTTCCCTCTCATTCCTAGGAAGTACAATCTCACAACAGACTTCCTGATCCTTTAGCTACTGTAGCATTTCCTTCCCCTCCTCCATGACGTTCCCTGAGCCTTAGGTACTCCCATTGCATTGTAAATACATCTGTTGGTTCCCTTCATTATGATGAGCTGTGATCTTCTGCAGTGTCTCTGCTTGCTGTAAAGAAACGTTTATTTGTTGAAGAGTGAGTCTGTGAGTATAAAGGTAAGTTTTAGAATGCAGCCAGGTACTATGCCAGTCTTGCAAAGTGGCATGGTAGGTTCTTCTCTAAGATCCACGACCTTACTAGCCCTAGGTAGTTGGCTAAGTTTCTAGCACCAGGCATGACTTCCTATTGAGTGGGTTGTAAGCCCAATTAAACAGCTGCTGGTTGCCAGGAAAATATGATTGCCTCTATTGCACATTTAAGAATACCTTGTCATGCTGATCATTGTTGTATTTCATTGGCATCACAGCTGGATAGGACTCTTGACGGCTTCCCTAACTTGGTGGTTTACATAGTGCTTTCCGATACTATGAAAGCTAGAGTACCGAGAAAGCTTTCAGCTGAGATCCATCTCTATTCTTCTGAGTCCTGTGTCTGACATTTCTAACGTCTTCAGCAAGAAGGACTTACCTTCAACTTCTGAGAGTCAACCAAGAGCAACAGAAATAGCCTATTTTCTATTGAGAGTCACTTGGACTGGCCAACAACTCAAAGGAATGTTTTCCGTGCCTGGTACTGGAGACATTTTTTGCATAGGCTTTGGCTCTTATCCCAAGGGATGTAACATCATGCATGCATGAATGCATCCATCTATACATACACAGTTAGTATTGTTTTAGGCAAATGTAAACTAATATGATTTGTTCAGGCATGATCATGCTTGGTGCTATTTGTCCTTCTTTCCTCCGTCTCTCATATACTGAGCAGCCTCTACCCTCTCCAGCAAGAAAACCTACCTAGATTGAGTCTGTCACCTGCCTCTTGCGCGTAGTGCTTCAGTGAACATGGCCGCACAGGTATGTTTACTGTAAGCTCACTTACTAAGTCACACTCCTCCCTTTCAAACGTCATTTTACATGGCCTTGTTTTTCATCCTGATATCTTTGTAAGTTGGGTGTTAGAACTGGAAAAGCTACCATTACCTTTGTCACTATTGTGAAGCAAATTGAGATAGGGAAAAGAGGTTCCTAATTTTTTTCTAGCTCTTAAAAAATTCAAATATCAGAGTATGTGTTTTATAAGCACAAGAATGGTTGAGCAAGACCAACTTGATAGTTAACAATTAAACTGATTTCCATAAGCTCAATAATGCATTACTTAAGTGTGGGTGCTTGGAGAACACTGAAATCATTATGTCTTTCTACAGCTGGATACATTTCTTCAATGAGTCTTCATGTAAACAGTAATACCCACCCTACTTGTTTTATCTTGGCATTACTGCCTGTGGAGAAACAAGAGTCGATCTGTATTGTTGTTTGGAAGGAAAGACCAGGACTCCACATTCAGGCTTTAAGAGGCATGCCCCAACCTGACCAGGGATGACTGAAGTGCAGAGTAACCTAACACGTTGCAATGGGAATCTGGAATCACGCTCAGCTATTTGAACACGATATGGGAACCAACATTTTCCTTCCCTTTAAGTTCTTCTCGGCATGACTAAACAAGCAATCTGGGTGTGGTTTGAGTGATGATTTCTGGAGCTTGGAGCCAAGATAGAAAAAGATGCGGCACTGAAGCTTGGCTTGCTTGCCTGCATATAAAGGAATAAAGGAGAAGTGCCAAACCCATGGACTCTTGCAAAACAACACATTGTAAATGCCTACCTTATTTTAAGACCACCATTTGTAGGCTATGCCATCATGCCAATGCCAGCAATTTCCTAAATTGAGAACAGCTAAACTTTTCTCTGGAAGGTTATGGAAATTTACAATGAGAACTTAAAGTACATTTCTTCAGGTCTGAAAAAAAAAACTTATTTATTCTAAATATTTGTTTCAAGGGAAATTACTGGTGATAGTTGAATTTTCCTGTTTCCTATATATCTTTGCTTTGGGTAAAAGTTTGAAATTTTTAATCACAGAATTCTCTGTAGCCCTATTATTGGGAATGGGTAAGTTTTACATGTGGATGAGAAAGCATGTCAGTACTCCTTTCGTGAGTTACCAATCCACAGGACGGCCCCGCCTTCTCCCCTTTCCTCTCAGTTTAAAAATGGAACTTGGCACCCTAGCAGAAAACAGCAACTACATTAAACTCCTTAAAAAGCTTTTCACATCGCTTGGATCAAAACTCTGCTTTTCACCAGCTGAGTACGTTGACTGTGGCTGGCATTAAATCAATCTATTTAACACTGAAGTTTTTTTTCCATAACACAAACCCAGCCTGTACAGTCGTGGCTGAGTCTCCAGTCTTCCCTACTAAGGTCTCTTCAACCAAGTCAGAGGGCACCTCCTCCAGAAGTTCCTCAGCTTCAACATTCAGATAATATGCAGACACTAAGGGAAGGTTTTTAAAATGATATTTCTATTAGTTATGGACATTTGCCTTTTGAGCACACAAAGAATATGTACTACAGAATTTTGCCCAGCCAGCTGCAGATAAAGCATCAACTAAGTGACCACACTTCTGATATCCATACTTCTAAGTCAGAAACATAGGTTAGCAACCTACCACAAACTTGAAATTTACTAGCTTTTTAAATATAAACCTGGTCGCCAATTTCCATTTAATATTTATTAAAAGTAACCTCAAAGAGAGTTATATGACACTGGAGAAATAAGCCTATTTGTAACATCATTTAAACAAGTATTTACATGTGATTCCTGACCTAGAGGGTATTTTTTTCCTAAGTAGGCTCTTTCATTTGAAGACAAGTAATTACTTTCCAAGATGAGCTTTAGCAGGGAGAATCTGCAAAGACATGTTTAGAGTGTTATTTTAATTGCATTAAAAACCAGTTTTCTAATTGCAACAAGTCATTCTTCTATACAATAACTTCCTCTTTGTCTCTGACAGAGTGAACTCGATTTATCCAGTTCCTACCAGATAATTAAAAGTACAATTAAACATATGGTTCAAGGAGATCAAACAAGAAAAAGTGTCAAAGTCTTCACGCAATACACTTGGATCTTGGGAATAAACTGTAAGTTGCAGTCTTTCACTCACAAAATTTCCAAAGTCAATAAAATAATGTGTTATGTTTATATTCATCATGTTGATGAAAAACAGCAGACCACAATACAACTCACATTTTCCAAGATACAAATACACGTGAACAATTCCTGATTTGACAGTGGTTTTCAATATATTAGTTATATGACCTTGGCTAGTAATATAACTTCCATAAGCTTAATTTTTTCTTTTTGACAAGTGTAATTTATAATAAAGTCTGTCTATCAGATACATCTACTATATATAGCCCATGATATAATATTTTGGAAAGAAGAAAGTTTTCTCATTACTCAATAGATCAAACTTCTCATTTTAGAGACAAGAAAAATGAAACTCAAAAATTTTAGTTAAAAACTGGAGCTTGGACCAAAGATTTGTAAGAGAATTGATGAAACAGAAGAATAATCTGAACACTAAATTTATCAAAATGGACATAAATTTTAATTCAATAAATAATATACAGAATATATTATATAGTACAATTATTGATAAGCAGGAGGATATACTGGCAGCGCTGCCCCTTGAAGGAGTGACCAAGACTGACATATTTTCAGAATTAGGTTTCGGGTTACATGAACTTAAAACTATTCTTTCAGAGCTGTTACTAGCATGAATTAATTTCTGTTTATTTGAAATTAGTGTGAACATGGTGTTTAAAGTTTTAACTTAAATATGTATACATTCCATACATTCTTCATCCATTCTTCCATTGAAGGGCATCTAGGTCGTTTCCAGGTTCTGGCTATTACAAACAGTGTTGCTATGAACATAGTAGAGCATATACTTTTGTTGTATGATAGGGCCTCTCTTGGGTATATTCCCAAGAGTGGTATTGCTGGGTCCAGAGGTAGGTTAATCCCGAATTTCCTGAGAAACCGCCACACTGATTTCCAAAGTGGTTGCATGGAACTCAGGACCGCGAGGGGTGCACTCACACACTGAGACAATGGGGATGTTCTATCGGGAACTCACCAAGGCCAGCTGGCCTGGGTCTGGAAATCCTGGGATAAAACCGGACTCGCTGAACATAGCGGACAATGAAGACTACTGAGAACTCAAGAACAATGGCAGTGGGTTTTTGATCCTACTGCACGTACTGGCTTTGTGGGAGCCTAGGCAGTTTGGATGCTCACCTTACTAGACCTGGATGGAGGTGGGTGGTCCTTGGACTTCCCACTGGGCAGGGAACCCTAAATAGCTCTATGGGCTGACAAGGGAGGGGAACTTGATTGGGGGAGGGGGAGGGAAATGGGAGAAGGTGGCGAGGAAGAGAAAGAAAACTTTAATAAATAAATAAACGGAAAAAAAGATACAAAAAAAAGTTTTAACTCAAGCAATAAGACTAGCGAAAGAAATAGAGTTAACGCATATAAAGCCAGAAATCAAATAATCCACTTTTCTTTTTTTTTTTTTTTTTTTTTTGGTTTTTCGAGACAGGGTTTCACTGTGGCTTTGGAGCCTGTCCTGGAACTAGCTCTTGTAGACCAGGCTGGCCTCGAACTCAGAGATCCGCCTGCCTCTGCCTCCCAAGTGCTGGGATTAAAGGCGTGCGCAAATCATCCACTTTTATGGATAGCATTATCCTATAAAAGCATAGCAAAACAGAATAAAGAAAAAACAACCAACCAACCAACAAACAAACAAAAAACAAACACTTAAGACCAGAAGATTCTTTGTGATAAACACTTACAGTGAAATAATAAAATACAAAATCCACATGCAAAAATTAGTTTTCCTTTGTACCAACAATAAACTTTACTAAGAAAAGAATAAGGAAAGACAATTCACTCACAATAAGTTCAAATAAAATAAAAATAAGAACTGATGAGGTGATGCAGAGTGTAAAGGTGATTTCTGGAAACCTGGGCAAGATTCCTGGATCCCATATTGTGCAAAAGAGAACCGACTGCCAAGAGCTATCCTCAGATTTTCACCCTGCGTCATCATCATCACACACACACACACACACACACACACACACACTAGCTATATAAAATTATAAAACACCAAAATGCCTGATAGTAAATATAACTTAAAATGTGGAAAACCTACACAACCTATACAATGAAGTCTTTACCACATTGAAAGACTGCTTATATGGGAAGTGAAAACATATCTGTAAAATTCTCATTATGCTTAAAGAAAACAGCTAACCTTGCAAAATTCATACATATGAGGATTTGCTTATTTTTAAAAAAAAAGTCCTAGTCTGCTTTATTGTCACTCTCAACAGACCAGCCATAATCTGAAAGAAAACTGATGCTGATTCATTATCCTCCATCCAAGTAAGGGAAAGGGGCTGTCTGATCCCTCCAGAAGCCCCAAGCATGGCTACTTTAGCATTGCTCCTGGCTAAAGCAGTGAAACTTTTGTAAAAAAAAAAAAAAAAAGGCCAGCTGGACAAGTGCAGACAGTGTGACCAGGGCTGATTGCCACTGACCAGAGAATATAAGAACTAGATGGGGACAAGTGACTGCAATGACCTTCCTATTGTTTATTTTAAAAGGCAGGTTCTAACCATGTAGTCCAGTCTTATTAAAACTCTGTGAAACTCTCTGTGTAGATCATAGAGGTCTTGACTTGATAATTCTCTACTATTCACCCAGGGTCTGGGGTTATAAGTATAGTCTATTTTATCAAACTTATGTGAGTTTTGTTTGCAATGTCTTGAATAGTCTACTCTATTCCTTCATCAGGGGAGTACTGGCTTCTAGCAGAAAGTCCATGAAAGACAGTAATGATATGCATACTGGTGTCAAATCAAAAGTGGTTATCTCCTTTCTACTTCACTATGAGCAATTGATTAAAACTGCAAGGTTGTATTCACTTAACAAATACCTGCTTCGTAAGTGTTGTAGTGATTGTTTCAAGGAGCTTCGATTTTGTTATGAAAGCTATACAACCATTAAAGGATTATAAGCAATGAAGTAGTTAAATAAAATATACCTGTAGGCATAGTGCCATAGAGATTGGATCTCCAAGAATAAGTAGAACTTGGTGAGTTAAGACGAAGAAAAATGAAATGGGAATTAAGCAAATGTAAGTGAAAATGATCCAAAAGAAGGCATGGTGGTACTCTGACCAAATGTTTGACAACAAGTCAGAAGGTACAAGAACAAAATGTTAGCCAGTTGAATCTGTAATTTGTTCTAGGAGACTTTGAATGTAAGCCTATTCAGTCACATATGAGCTAGAATACATAGAGAGTCACTGATGTGTTTTTACTTTATTATTAAGATAAATCATAGTAAGAAGTATGCTTTTCATTTTCTGAAATTATAATAAATTACATCATTTCCCCATCTCATCTTTCCCTCCAAACCCTCCCATATGCCACTCCTTGTTCTCTTTCAAATTCATGGCCTCTTTCATCACCAGTTGTTATTACAAGCATGTATGCATATGTATATACATAATACCTGATCAGTATGTATAATGTTTATTTTCATATGTTTTCAGGGATGATTATTTAGTATTGAATAATCAATTAGTGTGCTCTTCTCTGGGAAAGACAATTTCTCCTGATCTCAGCATAGTTGCCTGTAATTCTTTATGTTTGTTTTGAAGCTCTTATGTGCCTTCCTCAACCATGTTAGCATGCCTGCTAGTGTTATCCTTGTTAGTTCGTGTTTAAGCATGTTTTATGGGTGTAGCTTCTGACATTCTTATGACACATAATATTACAGCAAACTCCCTTTATCCCTGTCTCTTACAATTTTTCTGCCCTGCTTCCCTTCCAAAATGATCCTTGAGCCTTAGGTGCAGGAGTTGGGTTGAAGATGTATTAGTTGGGACTGGACCTTACAAGTGTGCATTCTGGTTGTTTGTGGTTTTCTATAATGCTCTTGACCCTTTGAAAATAGCAGTTTCCTTGATAAGGAGTGAGAGCTACACTTATTTGTGGGTATATAGACAAATATTTAGAATGTAGTTAGGGACTATACTGGTTTAGCGAAGTGGCAGAGGTAGCTATGCTCTCTTCAAGATCTAAAATAATAGTCTATGAAGATTAATGCCAGTTGTCTATAGGACTGCCCAGATCTACTTTTTCCACAGTTTAAAGTTGTGTTATTTTAAAATGAGAAAAATGTAAGAGAAGTTTTACTATGAAGAAAACAATCCAAACCACTTACCTGTGATGAAAGTCCTGAGTTTCCTGTTGTTATTTAAGGACAATTGCCTACATGGACCCAAAGGTCATTGTATCTGCCCATTTTTTCATTAGCCTGATGAAATACCTGAGGTAGTCACACCGCAGAATAAAAAAGAATTATTTTATTCCCATTCTGAGAAGCTAAAAGTATGGACAACACGGTGCACATTCTGGTGAGCATTCCTTATTAGCAGCATCAGTTTATGATGCAGGACCAATAGGAGTGTTTGTAGGAGAAAAAGATTACAGGTGGGTATCCAGAGAGACCTTGAGTTCTCATGTTCTGTTCCCAGGGTTCATATTGAATTTCCTCCAGTTCTCCCCCTTGATTCCACCTCTTACATATTCAACCTCCCAACATTGCCATGCTGGATTCTTCCAGCAGGTAATCTGCCAGGAGCCAGTCCTGACAATGACAGTTGACAGGTCCCAAGAAGATGGAAGGAGAGCCACGCATGAATGGTCGAGAGATCTTGTAGCCTGGCTGACTAGCAGTCAGAATGTTTCTTTATTTATACATAATTCAATAAGAGTAGGGATCAGTTTATATTGTTCCAAAGCAGAGATCATATCATTTTTATGTTTAGATGTGTTTCACTACCTCTTGCATATCTTTTAGTCATCATTGATAAACCATAACAGAACAGAGTTATCTTTTATAATAATTTTTCCTCATTTAATCATCCTTGATAAGAAGTAGTGTAGCATGAGGGGCCACTTGTTTGTCCTAGCCGCCTGGCTAGCTTAAACCCAAAATAATCACACAGAAACCAAATTAATTAAATCACTGCTTGGCCCATTAGCTCTAGTTTCTTATTGGCTAACCTCTTACATATTTATTTCACCCATCTCCATTAATTTGTGTATCAACACAACGTCGTGGCCCACCAACAAAGTTTCAGCACATCTACCTCCAGCAGCGAATCAATGGCATCTCTCTCTCCACCTTCCTTCTCCCAGCATTCAGTCCAGTTTTCCCCACCTACCTAAGTTCTGTCCTATCAACAGGCCAAGGCAGTTTCTTTATTCATTAACCATTCAAAGCAACACATAGAGAGAAAGAGCTCCCACATCATTTTATAACCATTTTGCCCGTTAACTCCATAACCCAAATTTAAGAATCTAGAGGCATACGACAGTCTGTTCTCAGGCTAGTAGCTTTTGCGGCTACAAGGACACTAGATCAAAACAAAATCTCCATGCCAGCTAGCACAGACTGACATGTCCTCAGCAGTGTATCATTAACTCTTAATGGTCAGAGTACCCAAGAAAAACCCTCAGGCCAAAGCTTCTGCAGTTATTATTCAAATTCTGGTAATAATATAATTTTTATATATTTATAAAATCTGTTTATATGTCTAATCCCAGCATACTGTTACTCCTTGGTCACATGATACCGCATTAGCTCTGCATGTGCTAACTTGTCTAAGAAAGGGAGGCCCTGATAACTTATTCTTTTATCATCTTTTTACAATATGTTTTATATATCAATATAATTCTCCACGCAGGGCAGCAGGAATTTCAGCTAATCTAACTTTTTTGCTGTATTTGCCATGCGATTGTCTGAGTGTGTAGTGGGAAGAAGCTTGCAATCTGATTTGTGGCCAAATCTAACCCACAGAATCTTGTTGACCATTTTAAGTTTGTTTTGATTATCTTGTTCCTGAGTAAGTACATAGACAGATGTTTCAAGAATACTTCATAGCTTCATAAAGAGACCTTTTGCTTCTTTATATGTGTTACAACCTCCAAGGTGCAAGGAAGACCTCCATGTAGATAAGGATATCTCCCTAAAAGCAGAAGGGGTAACATGTTCAGGACTTTCCAGGAGAAGTTTGGAAGCAGTAATACTGGTAGAAGGCATAAATTATTCATAGAAATTTTTCCATCACTCCAATATCTCCATATTGTACAAATATTAAAAGTCCCCCAAGTGTGGAACAGGTGGAGATAAAAACCAAAATTGGCACAGCGGCTATCATGTGGCTCAGCTTTGCTGGATTTTTGTCAAGCAACTGTTCTGACCTTATGACTTTTGTTATTCTCATCCAATATGGCATGAATGAAAGCAGTAAAATAGTGCTTACCATATGAGGACAAATGAGAACAAGAAGCCTGAAATAATCAAATGTTTCAATCTTGGAAAAAATATAAAATACAAATATATCAGTCTCAGAAAAATTTAAAGGATGTGAACTACATACTGGAAAGACTGGTTGTCACACATATCAAAACCAATCATTGAAGGCTCTTCCAAAGCTTTATTATTGTTTTAGTTCAGGGTTTTGTTTTGGTTGCTCCTGCCGTGTAGCACTAGCTGCTCCGGATCTTGCTATGTGAACCAGACTAGCCTCAAACTCCCAGAGATCCACTTTCTTTTGTCATCAATGTGCTAGTATTAAAGGCATAAGAGACCATGTCCTCTTCCGAAACTTTAAAAGGCAAGATTTGAGAAGTGAGAAAAGGGGGAGTTTTATGCACAGATGGCCCTATGCTCTTCTTGTTGCACAGTTCACACTGAAAGCAGCTTGAAGTATGCTAAATAAAAATGTGTACTTCTCAGAACCACAATGGACTGTACATCAGAACTAGGAGGTGTTTGTGGGGTTTGGTTTTGTTTTTTCCAACAGGGAAGCATTTTTCTTAGAATTGCTGTTAGTTTAAAGAACAGAATAAAGCACAATCACATGAGAAGAGAAAAAAATTATTTCATGCTTGTCATGTTCTAGAAATTCAACTGGGTGGTTTTACAGGTATTTCATTCATGGGTCACAGGAACTCTCATAAATGGGAAACATGAAAGACAGTAAATACAGTTGCATGATATCTATTGATATTAATATTCTTCTTATACTTTTTTAATTGAAGTATATATTGAACAGATGATTTTTGAGTCTCTACGAAGTATCTTATAATAGGAACACACTAGAGAACAGGCAACTCTCTCTCTGACACTGTGGAGGTAGTAGGTAGAAAACTATACCTATCCTCAAATGTGGGCTAGAGAAAATGGCATGAAATAGCAGAAAGCAGCATGAAGCCAATGACTAGATTAAGAATGCAATGCATGGACTTCTATAAAAGGAGAGGCAAGCCAATCCTCTGCGAGTGGTAACATTTTCAAAATCTGAGTAAAATAAAGAAGTGAGACCCAGCACTCTGCCAAACTGCATTCCGAGCAGATGGATGGAACACAACGCGCAAAATCCAGGAGGCAACAGGGAGCTTGGTGCCTTCAAGAAATAAAATGGAGGTGTCTAAAAGAGGGGAGGGGCAGAGTTTGTAAGCAAAAATTTCTACAGAGTCAGCATTCCACTGGCGGTTAAACCAAGATATTCAAATATTTAAAATACAAACATGCTGGAAAACAGAAGGGCAAAGTCTGCAGAGGCTGAAAACGGAGGCTTCCAGGAAGGAGGCAGAAACAATCACATCAAATACACATAAAAGAGAGAATGAAGACCCAGGGACCACTGAATAGTTTAACATGGAAACAGGAACTTAGGTAATTTTCCAGATGCTCAATAGGATCTATATTTTTCAGCAATAATGATATACAATTGAGTGTCTAAGGACAAAAAAGAAATAGATTTTGTGTAAAACAAATATCTTTGAAAAGTAAGTCGAAATTGACTGTGAACTTTAATGAATAAAATTATAAAATTAAAAAAAAATAGGAGAATGAGGATACCCCATACTTTAGACACAGGGATTGAAGGATTTGAATTGAATCTGACCTGAATCCCCACCCCCCATAAGGACTAGCTTTTATAGCATTAGAATGTTCCGTGAAAGCTACCTAGGTCCTACTCAGCTGTAATGCCTATCAACAGTGTTAACCAGAAGGCAAGATATCCCTGAAGGTGGTGGTGATTGAGAGCTGTCTCATTGGACTTAAGACCCACTAACTAGGGGGAAAATCATGCGTGGTGATGGAAACCTCATCACAGTTGCACAGCTAGTGAAACTATGGATCTTAGAAGAGAACCTAAACCACCACTTTCCAGATCATCACAATTCTTTACTTTATTCTAAATATGCATCTTTCTATCCATAGATATGTGTAGCTTTCACTTCTCATCAATAACTCTTCTCTTTGCAGAAAATGGAGACCACGATAGAAAACCACAGGTGCTCAAAATGCAGTGAATGACTGATCAGCAGTGACCATTCCCAACTGATAAATCTATAACACAATTCTTATCCCTAAGGCTCAAAGAACATTGTGGAAGAGGCAAAAGAAAGATTGTAAGAGCCAGAAGACCAGGGAATCTGCTAGGAGAATACATCTTCTGGCTATGACAGGAAAACTACATTCACACTACCTCAACAATACATCTGTCTAACAAAGACCTGAACAAGGAGGGAAGATCTTCCCAAACTTAACTATAAATATGGAGAGATTTTTTTTAATCCTTTTTTTCTTTTTAATTTCATCTCTTATAACAGCTAATACTATCATCCACAGTAGCTATTTTTATTTGCACCCTTGTATTAATTTAGCGAAAAGTATGAGTGAAGTTTTGGCATAGTGTATAATTATGATTTTATGATGGTTTTAAATAGATAAAATGTACTGTTAATAACAATTTGTACAACCAATTGTGGTGCAATACTATGCCTGGTGCAACAATAGACCCGAAAAACATGTCTACTTACAACAAATAGGAAAACCAGAGTTTAACTTGGTGAACCAATGAGTTTGAATGGGTTAATTACAGAAATATGAGTGAGAGGTTACTTATAGAAAAGACTCAAAGGTAGCTGCATCACCAAAAATGCACTCCAGCATTGCTGAAAACCTAGATGTCCCAGCGTAGAGGTAGCACAACGGATTGATTAGTGTCCTCTCCGTGATGCTCAGTTTGTCTCTACTTTTTCTAGGCATTTAGCTAGTCTCTGCTGCTCGCAGGCATCTTGTCTGCTCCGAGAGTGTGTCTCGGCAGTCCTTACTGCTTATATATACTTGGGAAAAGGGGGTCCTATAGCAGTCAGCTTTGGGAGTCTCCTGAAGCTGTTTTGAGATGTTTAGCTCCTGAGCATAACAAACTTCCCTTTAGGGTGCAGTGTTTTGTTTCCCTAAGAACGTCCCTGTTTGTTGACCTCCTTTGACATTTTGTATCACTTCATTCCTAGATAGAAGGTTTTAATCCAGGAGGAAACTGAAACATAGTACCAATGACTGTCTAGTTTTATTTCTGTCACTGTATTATCTTAGAAGATTTCCTGGAATAAAATTGATATTGTCCCACAATGATGAGTTGCTCCATGCTGATGTAAGATTCATCTACATTCTTTTCTTTGAAGTTTCATCCCAGCTAATAGAATTGTAAAACCCATCTGAGTTTTTTAGGAATTTTGCCTTGTGTGACAGAGAAGGAAGAATCTGACTACACCTTGGATAAAAAATCTTTGAAGATATTTGATTTTATGTTTACCACATCCTTTGCTTTATGTATTAATTCAACATTATCAATTATATTATACATTTGATCTCAGTTATCAAAAGATTATAAAATAGCCGTTAATTCTGCTCATTTCACTTTTCAGTTCACTTATGTGATGGTATTTATTTATTCTGTCCTTATGGGTGACAGATTTATCTGTAACGAAAATTCATAACTCCTCTGAATACTGTTCACTTTGTCTACTTTTCTAATTTAAAATGTTTATCTTAGTCCAATTTATTTGTTTCAAGTGTAATTTTTTAGTAAGATGGATACATCAACTTTCTCTCTATTTCTTTAGGCTAAAAAATTTTAGTACTCTGCATTAATAAATGAATCTTATTATCAGTAGATAATTGAATTCATTTGGTGTTAACAGGATTTTAATGTCTTTGCACTTATGTAGGGACTCCAGTCTAATATACTACTCACTGCATGGATAGAATTGCTGTAGTCTGCGATTTGTTCTAGGCTTTGGGTCAGTTTCATTATTGGTAATGATGATTTCTTTCTTCTTTTTTAGTTCTATCTAGTGTCCACTCACATTTTCCTCTCAGATATCCCCACTCCTGTTTTCCCTATATTTAAATAATAGTGGTAGTGTGTGTGAGTGTGTGTGTACATGTGTGTATTTTTCTCTCCTCCTATACAATTCTTTATACATACATATACTTGACAGATCTACTGAAATAGGCTTCATTTTTCTTGGCAGAACCCTTTAATCTATGAGGCCAGTAAAATAACAAAATAGCCATTTTGATTTTACCTCACTAAGATACTCATAAGATACATAGAAAGGAGACTTTCATTTGTAGAACATTTAAAATTTGTCTCTCATAATTAAAGTCTTAGCTTATAACATTCAGTAAGCAGTCCTAAGTAGTAATTAAATTAGTATATTATTTTTATATTATTTGGAAATCAGTCCTAAGTAGTACGTAAATTAGTATATTATTTTTGCTTTTCTGTTTGTTTGCTCTTGAGACACTGCCTTCATTATGTAGCACAGGCTGGCCTTGAATTTGCAACAATCTTCTGCCATAGCCTCCCAATGATGCAGAGTTTTTTTTAATCAATGGGAACTTTTATGGCCCAGTTGTGAATTATTCATAGACCATGAATACAACCATGACCATCAAAAGTGAGCCTGGAGCAAGGGCTTCACATTTATTGTCTCATGTCAATGGAGATATAGTATGAAGTCTACTGGGAGCATAAATAGCGAGATCAAGCTTTAGAAAAATTACTATACAACAGAGAAAAATCAGAGAAAAGTGCGAAATTAAGGAGATATAAGAGAAACTTTTGAGACAGGAAATAGCTTCCAGGACAGAAAAAGTTGTTGAATAATCTTTGTCTAACATTTTATAAGCAACAGCAAAAAATAGTCACAAGCTGAGGAACCTCTTTTTAGATCAATCACTTCTCTGAGATCTCATGGGCAAGACATAAAGAACCCACAGACTCTATGCTTGTCACCCTGGACGAACCAACTGATTTTTTCACCTTGGGCCTTTTTTCCTAACTGCCTACTGTGAACCTGTTTTCTTACCATATACTGAATTACAAACATAAGCCACCCTAACCAAAAAAATTACTGTACTATTAGCATCAAAATATTGTGCGCTAAATTCCTTTTCTATGATGAATTTTCTTTACTTATTGAACTCAATGGATTTTTAAATATCATATCATTCTAGAATTTTAAATTTTATCTAATTAAATAGCTGGCATTTTACTAGTTTATGGTTATTTTAAATAAAATACACATTATAGTGATATTTTGCTTATGATCTAACAAATAAAGCTTGCCTGATGATCAGAGTGCAAAGCTAGCCACACTAGTCAGCCATACAGTCCAGGCAGTGGTGATACACACCTTTAATCCCAACAGCTGCACTACTTAGCCATAGAGGCCAGGCGGTGGTGGTGCATGCCTTTAATCTCAGCAATAGAGAGGAATATAGGGTGGGATGAGAAGGGAACTCTCTATTCTCTTTTCAGTCTGAAGACTTTGTAGAGGTAGCAGCTTTCTAGTGGTTGGTTCCTTTGCTTCTCTGATCCTTTAACTTGAAACCCAATATCTGTCTTTGAGTTTTTATTATTTGTGCTACAACACATAAAAAAATGTAAACACACAATTCACAGAGCAAACATCCTAATATACAGCACCCAAGTCAAGAAATACTTGAGAACCCCAAAGCCTTCATCCCAAGCATGCTAACACCATTTCTTCAAAAAGACAGTACTTGAATTTCATCACAGTTGATTGAGTTATGCCTTGTAAACACTTTTATAAATGTATTCATGTGGTGTCTATTCCTCCATCACTTATTTTTATATATTATATTTCTAAAATGTATTTTGGTTCTTGTATGCAGGAGACTCTATACTGTACTTTTTGCTTTGGCTATCTACAGAAGTCTACCTATGTCTCTCTAACTTCCCCTCAGTATGTTCAGCAATCTGTTTTTTTTTTATTAGCTTTGAAGGAGTTCACCATTTAGAAAAGTAAGCAATATCATTTCCTTATAGTTTTTTTTTCCTTAAGACTTACTTATATTGTGTGTGTGCATGCATGCTTGCACATGCCGGCACACATACACTTGTATGCCAAAGTGTTAAAACTATTATCTTATTTGCCATTAAGTTTTTGTCAATTCCTCTTTGAGTCACATTGTTACATAATCCAGGCACTCTTTTCCTCAATCATATATGTTCAAGTATGTACTTCTACAATGCTAGTTCCTTTACTTTCCCTGGTCTTTGTTAAAGGCTTTCAGGAACTTAGGAAAACATAAAATAACTCATGCCAATAGGAGACAAAATGCATATTGAGGTAAATTTAATAATATATTTTATAACATGACATACATAACATTTATAAACACACAGCATTAAGTCTTTTTATCTACATATAGCAAATCAGATAACCTAGTGTGTTGAATTTATGGGGCTAAATAAATGACAGAATATTCAGGAATATTTCAGAAATATATAGACACATAGAAGAAAAAAGCATGCAGTCTAGAAAGATACTTTTCCAGTTCAAACTGTTGCTCAGTTTTGCTTCCATATGACTTTGGATGATTTCTAGATCTTTCTTAGATCAAGTTGCTAATGCACAGAACAAGATTACACAGTTATTTAGATTTTTTTTTTTTGGATTTTAGAGACAGGATTTTTCTGTAGGTTTGGATTCTGTGTGGAACAAGCTCTTGTAGACCAGGCTGGCCTAGAACTCACAGAGATCTGCTTGCCTCTACCTCCCAAATTCTGGGACTAAGATCATTAACAGAATAGAAATTTAAAGTAAATTTTAGTACTTATTAAATGGCTAAGAATTGTCTGGTATTAGGAAATAATACATTAAGGGAGAACAAAATGAATAATTACAAAATATGCTAGCTGAATCGTTAATATGTTCCAATAATCTAATGAATATTCTGCTCACTTGATCTTCAGAGAGATATTATAAGAATGAGCAATTAACTTAAAAATGAGACCATCAACTTTATTGTACTTTACAGAGAAAAAACATCTTAAAAAGTGCCAGCTACTTGTGAAAAGCCATTTGTGGGCAGAGCCTCAGTACCAGAATGAAGAATTTAAATATGATCCATGCATAAATTAAGGATTCACTAGAGATAATATTATGTTAATAATAATATTTTAGGAGAATTTAATCTAGCAATGCTTTTCAGGATGAACAGAAGTATATAAAGGAAATATGAAAGACAGGACACCCTTTAAGTTGAGGAAGCTGAGCTCTAACTACAGCTCTGGGTTAGTGAGAATGTTTTGATAAACCTAAAAGTATTATATGTGATCTGAATGTTCTACCTTCCTATCTTGATCTACATAATTGATGTGTGTGTGTGTGTGTGTGTGTGTGTGTGTGTCCATCTTCTGTAAAGTCATTGGTTACTGTCTTACACTTCTCAGGTTCCACCAACAAGATATCACAGACTGGATATATGAACAGGAATTATTTGTTCAAGACCAAGGGTAGCTGATTTGTTTGCTGGCAAAAGTCCTGTGAGTGTCTCCAGAGAGAGTCCTCACTACTGTGGTGTCCTAACATGGTGCAGTAAAAGTGTTCCGTTATGCTCCTTGTCTAGGGGTAGGAGTTGCTACAGACCTAGGATTTTCTATTTGCAGAAGAGAATTAAAGTGTTACTCTACATTATCTCATATAAGTTTTCTGCTACTTTACAATATAGCATTATGTATTTTCATACTTTGGAGAAGATAACTTTCTTGAAGTCAAATACTAACTGAGGAATTAATTTAATCCTAGACTCATTAAGGTACAGATTACAGCAGACAAATGGATCCCTATATCCAGCGAGAAGGAGGAGAACTGGAATGACTAACTAAGAAAAATAGCTCACAGTGACAACAGTATTAGCCATTTTCTTTAAGATCAGCAATTAACAAGAGTACAATGACAAATCCAAGAGTAACATCTTCAGAACAGTGATATCAATGGTAGTGAAACAGTAAGAAATATTGGTATTTGAAGATACAGGGAAAACAATGTACCAACTCATTTTGAGTTAGAGGAATTACACTAGGTTGAGAGTCATTTAATTATTTTGTTTTTCCAACTGGTTGTGCCTCATAAAACTGCCTTTATAAATCTAATAACCTAAGGCAGTAGGTAGGTTTCAAACATCAGTAAGCCTTAGAATAATTTTTATTGATTTTTATTGAACTCTACATTTTTCTCTGTTCCCCTCCCTGCCTTTCCCCTCCCCTTCAACCCTCTCCCAAGGTCCCCAAGCTCCAAATTTACTCAAGAGATCTTGTATTTTTCTACTTCCAATGTAGATTAGATCTACGTAAGTCTCTATTGGGGTCCTCGTTGTTATCTAGGTTCTCTGGGATTATGAATTGCAGGCTGGTTTTCTTTGCTTTATGTTTAAAAAACACTTATGAGAGAGTATATATGATAATTGTTTTCTGGGTCTGGGTTATCAAGTTAGATAAATATAGATTAGATAAAGAACGTACAGTGAAATTTCTGTGTTCTGTATGCTTAATATGATGATTGTCATTATTTCATGAAAGAATAATTGTTGAAATAAGAGCGGCAGGCTGCGTCCCCGGCACCCGGCCGCCCCCACGGTTAGCTTTACCCGAAATAATTACACGGACACTGTATTCTTTTAAACACCGCTTGGCCCATTTCTATCTAGCCTCTTCTAGGCTAGTTCTCGCACCTGGACTAGCCGATTTCTAATAATCTGCAGTAACCCACGAGCTGGTTTACCAGGAATGATCTTAACCTGCGTCTGCCTGGAGTGGAAGAATCATGACGACTCCTTATTCGGCTTTTTCTCCCAGCATTATGTTCTGTTTTCTCTGCCTACCTAAGGGTTGGCCTATCAAATGGGTCTTGGCAGTTTCTTTATTAATAAGAAAAAAAAAAACAAAAAAAAAACAAAAAAAAGAAATCAATCCCACATCAAAAAATATTTATAATCATCTATGTCAGGCTTCCAGTAATATAAAAAGGATATAATTTTGTACCTAAGAAGTGTGTGTTAAAATTTTAAATAAACTTTACACCATGCATTGAGTTCTGAGCTATAAAAAGCCAATTATTTATTAAACTTTGTTGTTATTCCTGATCAATAATAAGCACTACAGATAAATTTGCCTATTCATTTTAATGTTATAATTTAACAATATGAAGAAGATACAGTTAGAACAATACACAATTTTCTTCACATAGATAACTAGATCAACATGAAAACAAAAACTTATAAAAAGTCTGCATGACAATGGAAATATTTCTTCATAAAAATATTTTTTTATCTCCCACTTTTCCTACCATGTACCCCTATTTCTTCTCTGTCAAATTCATGTCTCCTTTTCGTTTGTGTTTTGTTTTTCACTTGTTTGTTTGTTTCCTGGGCTTCCCATCCCAGTTCAGATTAGCATGTTTATTGTGGTTGTCTGTCTTTGCTTGGCAGCTGGTTAGGCAGTAATATTGATGAAACATGATAGACATAACTTTTGACATTCCTAGGAGACAAAAATCTCACAGAAAACTCCATGTTCCTTTGACTTTTATGATTTTTTCTGCTCTTTCTTGTGCAAGGTTTTAAGCTGTAAATTTTGGAACTGTAATAGTGTGTGTAGGGGTGTCTCTTGGAATTGGGCTTCATGACTCTGTGTTTTGACTGATTATGGCTCCGTAGTGATCTTAGATGCAAAGAGAAATTTCTTTGATGATTAGGGATGAGCACTATACTTTTCCGTGGATATACAGAAAAATATTTAGAATATAATTAGGGATTATTCCGGTTTAGTAAAGTGGCAGTTGTAGTTTTTCCTCCAAGATTCATGATTTTGCTAGTATACACCAGTGGCCTTTGAGTCTAAATTATATTCTAGTGAACCACTTGTAATACTAAATAACTTTGTCACTCAAAGTTCATCTAAACTTAGGTTCTCATCAGATAATTTTGAATTATTAATTGCTAATGAGTGTATTCGGTTTCAGAAATGTCCTATGGGAAATATGTAAAAATAACCGCCAAGTAGAGAAATATTTAGTCCCCGAAATGACACTATATAAGTCATTAGACTTGGTTTCAAAGTCTGTTGATATAGATTCTTCCATTACTGTTTTATAATAATTTCATAATATCACTCTTCAAAGTATATTAAAACACTGAATGTGAGAATGTACTGAGTCATATGTGAAATTTTGTATACATATTTACACACACACATGCTTTCTGAACATGATCTTTAGTCTGTTTCATGATGTTTTCAAAAAGGGTAATGTGATCGATAAAGTCAGAAATAACTTATGCCATACCCATGAGGTTTTCTACTAGTTCTTCAGTGTTCACATGTAAAGAAAAGCAAGAAATAGACAAGGCTTTTTATTGAAACTAATACAAAAATTGAAAATCTATTTTTACATGACCGTTGCCTAGACAACATTATAGTAAATAACACTGGGCTCTTAGCTGCCTGAGTCTGTCACACGCCCCTCTTTTCACTTCTAATTCATATGAAGGCCATTTCAATCCTAGAGTTTCCTTCTTATTTTTAAGTAACCTACACAGGTTATCACCTGACAAGACAAGGTGATATCTTGTGTTCCTTTTACATCATAATTTTCCTAGATTGTTAGCCATTAGCTTGCATTAACTCATCAAAATACCCAAGACCATTAACATCTTAATATATCAAATATGCAATGATTTTTTGGTAGTGAAGTCATTAATAAGATGGCCTGGAAATTTTTACCTCATAAAATGTCCCCACAAGTGAAAGAGGCCAAGTCAACAGGTTACAAATATCAATAAACAAGACTATATTTAGCAAATGAGATCTTAAGCACAAGTTAAGTATATCAAGTGCTTGTAATAAGGCAGCCCTGACCAAACACAGGCAGCAGAAGCTGAGATAATTTATCATATTTTATGTAACTAAAGAAACTAAGATAAATATTTTGCTCAAGGGATTTGAGAGAAATGAATTAACCTTATGAATATAAGATGTATCCTCTTTCACAGTAATGTGCTTTCTGATGCTAATTCCCTCATTTTCTTTGACATCATAATTTAATTTTCGTATGCTTAAACAATTAGCAAATTTTTGTCTCATTCTCTCTTCCACTATGTATTCAGAATTAGATTAAATTTATTTATTGTATTTTTGCTGTATGCATTGCCTGCTTCAAATGTTTGTGTACATTTATAGTAAGAGAATAAATCTGTCATTGAGACTGGCAGCATTTAATAATATCAAAATAAATTCACAATTAAAATAAAAAATTTTAAATTTAGAAAATTTTAAATACACTATAGTTGATGCTTTCCCTGAAATTAGGTCTCTGTTTTTACTAGCTACCTTATGTGTGCTTAAAAATATCCCAGTGCTTTTTCTGTTACTCTCCATTCGAACTTCTTGGGCTGTATATTGGGATAATACATTGCCTTCCCTTGAGGGTAACACACCATTTATCTGTCCTTTGTCTCATTGTCATCTAAAAGTACACAAGCAATAATGCAGTTTTAATTAACATCACAAAATTAATGATACCATGTGATCATTCCTATCTAAAGTTAATAGAAAAATGATCTAAAAGAGTTCATCTTAGTTTTTAATGTCTTGTTAAAATAAAAACAAATAGAAAACATGCAAATATCACCTGCTCCAAGTTCTGGAAATAACAGTGTATGTTGCCTGAAACAGCTATGTTGTCTCAGAAGTCAAAAGCTTTATCCTTCAGGCTGCTGTACTCTTTAGGGAGTCATAGCCTCTGCTCCCCAGCTCAGGCAAGCACCCAAAGGTAGAAAATGACTCCTTATTAGCTGTTGGAAAAGAATAACTTTCTCTTGCTTCCATTTATAAAATGGGAATAATACATACTTAAGATTGTTATATATTTGAAAATAAATAATTCATGTAAAAGTACATTATCAAATATAAGGTACAATCAAATACATCATACTATTAGTGCCTAGTAGCTGACCATATTCAAAAAGAAAAGCTAGGTCAAGAGGAGACCGGAATAACAGAGAAAATTGAACTTTAAGAGCTAGATATTATCAGAGCTGGGGTGTGTGGCTCAGTGGTAGAGAAGCTGCATAGTTCTTACAGAGCTATGGGAACAAAAATAAGCAAAATTAAATATTGTAGAAGCATTCTAAAATCATTCCTTTTTATAAATTCAACCTTTATCTAGTGATAAATTAATCATACATCTTTGTGTTGTAACAGAAATTATATTTGAAACTAACATCAGACTTAGTTAAAGTAATTAAACATCCCAAAAATGTTTGTTTATCTACACCAATACAAAAGACTACTAAACTTACTTCTTTCAGAAAGGACTTTAAGGACATGAATTTTAACTCTAAAAAAACCCTTAAAATATTTTTGGCAATATGTCATAGAAAAAAATATTCTCATCTTCCAAGTGTTTTTTGAGTGTGTGTATATATATATAATCTGTGAGTTGACATTTTTTACAAGAAAACAACTTGTTATAAAAAGCAGCTTACTATAACAATGCTAAAGAATTTTATTCTTTGTCTCAAGACTGAGATCATTTCTTGTCATTTTAAAATTTACTATAATGATAGCAAGGTTTCCTTTAGCATTTTTTAAATCTCTTGAAATGTTATTGCCAAATTTTTGCATTGAATGATGAATATTTATTTTTTCTGCTTTGACACTCTATAGCACCCAGTTAATTAAACATACATTGACTACTTTTGTCCATAAAACAAATTAGATATGAAATCCTAATAAAACTTGTACTCCCCATACAGTGACTTTCAGGTCAAGCAATATCCTTTTAGATCTCGTGCCAGGATGGAAGGTCATTGTACTCCATTTAGAAAATGAATCATGGGATACAAATATTAATTTATTTTGCTGAGTTAATACAATTTTTCAAAACAACATATTGCATATAAAACTTTTTATATGGTGTCCTAAGACCATAAAATTACAAATTAGTTCAAATTTATATGTATAAAGTCAATTTTAACAATTTATATGCAGAAGGCAGAATAAATTGAAAAGAAAAAGAGGCCTCCCATAGTTTGTAAATTATTTTATTATCTTATTGATAAAGGCACTTTCAAAATTTTTCTTGTTAAGAAAGAAAGCATGCAGTTTACAATACACTCTCTTTAGATGACCCCTTCTTGGATGACTGAATTCAGACTATTGCTGTCATGATGTGGAATTTTAAAGTGCTCAAAAAGTGACCAAAAAAAAAAAAACCCCAAAAAACAAAAAACAACTTCACTACTGTTGTTCTCAGATCTTCTGGTAAGTAGAAGAGACACCCAGTTGCCTTGGGACGTTCATACATCTACTTTGCAGTGAAAAACCAAGAGGCAACGTGGATGCTATGATACTGTGAAAATTTTACAGTCCCTCATCAAGAACTGCTATTGTTGATGCCACATGAAGAGCCTGGCACAACAATCTGTGGGCCTAACAAAGAAAGGGAGCATGGGGAAATGTGTAGGGATATGGCTGGCATATATTTGAACAGAATTTACTTGTGTTCTGCCCAAAAAACAAAACGAGACAACACAGTTTTATGGTAAATATTTCTGTCAAAAGTAGATCAAACACCTGAGTACTACATTATTTGGCAAAATTTTTATTTTTGTTTTTTGCTTAGAAATTATCAAAGCTCAACATTTCCGTCATAGTTATTATTTCTCTGCTGTCAGAAAATACCTGATATAAAATGACTTAAGAACGGGAAAATTTTAATTGGCTCTTGATTTGAAGATACAGTCTATCATGGAGGGAAAGCATGGTAGCTGAAGGCTCCATAGCAACAGAAGCATGCACTGGCTTCATGATCATAAGCCAATAGACCAGGAAGCAGAGACAGTACACAAATATATATATATATATGTGTGTGTGTGTGTGTGTGTGTGTGTGTGTGTGTGTGTGTGTATGTCTGTGTTTTAGGATTTTTATTGCTGTGAAGAGACACCATAACCATAACAACTCTTATAAAGAAAACATGTAATCTGAATGGCTCCCTTACAGTAGCAGAGGTTCAGTCCATCATCATGATGAAGCATGGTGGTGGGCTGACAGACATGACATTATAGTTCTGAGTGCTATATCTTGCAGGTTACAGGAAGTCAACTAACCATCACACTGCAGGAAGCTTGAGGAAAAAGACCTTATAGTTCACCCCAACAGTAAGACACTTCTTCCAACAGGGCCACATATCCTAATAGTGCCACTACCTTTGGGGGCCGTTGAAAACACGACAGTGTGTAAGCCTGTTCTCTCTTCCTTCACAATGTGAATTTCAGAGATTGAACTCAAGTTAACTGACAACTGCCTTTACCCACTGAGCCAACTTTCCCTCCAAGCCATGGTTTTCAACAAGATTTCAAGTACTTTTCGGGAAGTAGCTAAATGAAATCGGGCAGCTAAGTTCTCCAGTTCCATGTGCCTCCCAAGTAAAACACACAAACAAAAACCAGAAGATTAGTTGTTATTGACTTGTAAAGAAATGGCGTTTTCCCACCGAGCACGCGCCATCCAGTTCTTTGTCAATGACATTGTAGGACGCAGAAAAGGAAGAAACGCTTTGCATGGTCTTGTGGTCTCATTCTAACTGGTGTAAGAATCTTGACTTTTTTACATTTGGAAACATCAAATAAAAATGGAAACATAAAAAAAAAAAGATTTCAAGTACTAGGAATGAATTTCCTCTTGTGGAGTGGGTTGCAACTTCACGCTGAGACGGGTTGTTTGCCCCATAGGCAGTATGTCTGTGTGTGGCATGCACTTCAAAATGCAAGCATAGGAAATACTGTGCATGTGGGAATATATATATATATATATATATATATATATATATATATATATATATATATATGAAGTGCACTTCAACATACAGGCAGAAACAATGACTTTCTGAATAGGATTTTAGCAGTGTCAAAAATAAAACCAGTAATTAATAATTGGGATCTTATGAAAATAAAATCATTTAATACAGCAAAGGAAACTTAAATCAGATGAAATAGTTCACAGAGTGGGAGATTCATCTTTTCTAAAGGATTTTACAATTTATCCTAGAACAAATCAATTAGACTTTATTCAAATGATTTTGTGTTTCTTAAAACAATGATATTTTAAAGCTATACCTATCTCTGTGTAGTTTTTTATTTTGGCTATTGACTGACTCTGGTTATTGATTATTATTTGTCACACTAAAATTAAACTAACTTACAAATGAATATTCCATTTTTCACCAAACACAAACTTATCTAAAGTAGGCCTTTGGAACACCTGAAGAGTGAAATCTATAATGTAGCAAGGCAACTGTTACACCTCAGTGAGTCAGAAGGAATTTTGAGTCTATGACTTTTTGAATAAAGAATCTTGAAGTAAAATCATTCCATCTGATTTCTGGTGGGATAAAAGATCTGTTTATTAGTGAAGGGAGTATAAACCACACACCCATGAAAGAGAATTTTCTATTAATTGAAGTCATTGCGGTATGTGAGAAAGGACAAAAATTATCCTTGAGTTTCAAAGTGTCACCTCTCTTAACTGCCTATAACAATTACTTTTCCAACTGCTGTGGCAAAAGGAACTAAGAAGGAAGGAAGGAAGGAAGGAAGGAAGGAAGGAAGGAAGGAAGGAAGGAAGGAAGGAAGGAAGGAAGGAAGGAAGGAAAGAAGGAAGGAAGGGTCTATTCTTGCTCATAGTTCAGGGGAATGAAATTGGTCCTGGTGGAGAAGGCATGGCATCAGAAGTGGGAGGCCTGCTGTTCATATTGCAAATGCAAGAAATAAAACAATGAAAGGAAGTGAGATAGGACTATGAAACCTCAAGGCCCACTCCCAGTAACCCACTTCCTCCAGCAAAGCTCCAGCTTCTACTATAGCCCCTCAGATACTGCCACAGTCAGGAGAGCAATTGTTCAAACACATGAGCCTGTGAAAGACATTTTCCTTGGAAACCTCACTGCCAACAATTTCACATTATATTTAACTACTTTTTATGGACACATTAGTCTCTCTTCTTGCTTTTCCCCTGTTCCTAGTCTGCAGTGGACAAGCTGCAGCGCTGTTTCCTATTTTCTGAACACTAGCATGCATGTAAGGCGAGGTCTAACAGGCAGGGAGTGAACTGCCTGTGAAACATTTAACAAAGTATTTCAGCTAAGTATACAAGAAAAAAATCTCAGTGTGGTACCATAACTTATTTTTACTTTCTTTCTCTAAGAATATTTGTTAGGCTTATTTCAATCTTGAGGAAACTTTACATTTAATATGACTCAAGCTCAAGGAAAAATATAAATAAAAAAACAGACTGTACCAAAAAAATTAAAGACTTAAAATTCATTATTCCCATTTTAGATAGCTTCACACACACACACACACACACACACACACACACACACACACACAAACACAAACACTCTAAGCATGGAGATACATCCCTTTCTTCTTTATTTTTAATTTTGTTTATTTAAAATAGATTCTTCTCTCTTATACAATATAACCCAACCACATTTTACCCTTCCCTTCCTCTTCCTCACACCCTCTTCATCAGGCCCACTCCCCTTCTTTAATCTCAGAATTTAGGAGGCAGAGGCAGGTGGATCTCTGTGTCTCTGTGAATTCTAAGCCTGCTTTGTCTGCATATTGAATTTCAGGCCAACTAGAGATAAATAAAAAAACTTTGTCAAGTAAATAAATGGGTTTACAAACCTCATTTCCTTTTCTACTCTAGGAAGTGCTCTTCATTTCATTTCATTTATTTATCCTTAATATTTACTTTTACTAATACATAAAAAACATTAAAATTATATATATACATATATGTGTGTGTGTGTGTGTGTGTATCCAACAATATCTTCATATGTTGACAGAGGTTTCTGTCCCACCAGATCCTGCAGTTGTTCAGTCGCAAAGAAATACACAGACGTCTACATTAATCATAAATTGGTTGGCCTATTAGCTCTTGCTTTTTATTAATTAATTCTTACATCTTAACCCATAACTCTTGTCTGTGTTAGCCGCATGGCTTGGTACCATTCATCAGAGAGGCGTTCTCATCTGCTTCCTCTATGTCTGGGTGACGACTGCAGACTGACCTTTCCTCTTCCCAGCATTCTCCTGTTGTTGTTGCTCAGTCTCTACTTCCTGCCTGGTCACCCCACATATACTTCCTGCCTGGCCACTGGCCAACCAGAGTTTTATTAAAAATAATAAAAGTGATAGGATAAAAGACCATTGTCCCAAAGCACATATATACATTGCATAAGATTTGTTAATTAGTTTAAATTTATTTATGACCTCAAAAACTTATTTTTCTTATGGTTGAGACTTTCAAAATTATTTTCCTATGATTTCTTTTAACTATATTGAATGTAACTGGTATTTATATTCACCTTGCTGTACTATTAGCACTTCCAAATTTCTTCCTTCAATCTAACTACAGCTAGCTGCCCATTGATAAGTGTTTCCTAATCCTATTCTTCTCTATCAACCTCTAACAATCATCCTTTTTCCATTTCGATGTTATCAACCACTTTAGATTCCAGATGTAAATAATACCACAATATACCTATTTGTAGTCTTATTTAGTACAATAATACCTAGCTTCAACTGTGTTATTGAAATGATTATTGCAACAGTTTAAAAACTTAAAATTAATATGGAAAAATCCAAGATGATCAAAATTTCAAAATATAAATAAACATAAGCCCAGTATTACTGGTATTTTATTTTCTCTCAAATTATGATACAGCTGTTATTGCACCAGTCCATAAATTTGTAATGTCTATTAATTAACTCATGTTTATATATGAAAATAACTATTGTTTATGTATATTAAACAGAAATATTATTAGTAGGAACTCCACTATTGGCCAAACACATTAAAAAAGGAATGTATAGTTATTTAAATTGTAGTCATATGTGACAGTTCAATGGTTTCTTGGTTTTAAGTTACCATTTATACAATGATTTGCAGACATTTTAAATATATATTTAAAAATAAGGAAATTCTCACATGCACATATGATCAGGAAATTCATTGCACACAATTTGTGTACTTAACTATTTAACTAAAAGTGGGGCATTGTGGAACCTGCTTGACATCCTGAACTTGGAAAGTGGTGCATCAGAAATTAATTCTCTTTCAGCTACATGCTGAGTTGATGACTAGCCTGAACTATAAGAACATCTAAAAAAAAAAAAACAGCAATTGAACATCGCTTTTTTCAATGAAAACATTTCTAAATGTGTAATGGCAGTTGAAGACAATTACTTAATCATAATTGGAATAGTTACAGCCAATATTCTAGCCACAAAAGACTGAATCATGAGGCTAAAACAGTCTAATATTTGGGACTGAAAATACCCATTTAACAATAACACATTTCAAGAAAAATGTATTTTGAACCTTATTAAACTAGAAAGTCTATCAGAGATGTTACTAAGGTACTTCATAATCAACTGGCCACTACTTCTAAAAGTATGCTGATGTGTATTAGATTTTTCCTGCGGAAATACATTATACACATATCTGCTCACTCTAGAATGGGAACCCAAAGCAAAAAAATTGCACAAAAATCCAATTTAGTACATGGATGAGTTTTTTTTTAAAATCAGTTCCTAGCAGGAGTATGGGTGAGGGGTCACATAAAAACAAAACAACAACAACAACAAAACTAGGGATAATTCAAAAGGAGTTACACAACCAGATATCCAACCTCAATACAGGCGACACCTCCTAGAAGCTGTAATGCAGGAGTTCTGGCACCATTGTGGGAAGCTCCATAGGCCAAACTTCTTTGTGCAGTTTGACTGGTCAGAGTTTCCATCCCCAACAAACACAGTCTCCCTTCATACTATGGTTAGGCTTGTGTTCTGCCAGACATGATCCTTTGTTTACCTTCTGTTTACCACCTGAATGTCTTAAGTCTCTGCCCTTCACTCGTGAACGAAATGTTTCAATTTGGAGAGAACACTAATTCAGAGGAAGAAGTCATATATCAACTAGATAACCAGTCTCCCATTACGTTTTGTGAGAATAGGACATTAGTAATTCCTGAAGTGCAAGGATCTCAGTGATAAGAGATGGAGTGTGGGGAAAAAACAGGAAGACACAAGTGGCTGTGCTGGTCTTTGTGGTTAAAATAACTAACAACAGCTTGTAGGCAGTGGGTGGTAAGACAGTGCTCTACACATGGCTGACATCAGAAGCAACCGCGGCAAGTGGCCTACACATGGTACTCACCAGCCTGGACTGATTTATATGACTTAAGACTAAATGTGAAAAGTTACAAAGCCAGTAATTCTGCTAAAGAAAACAGCTGAGAAACATGAAAAGAAAGTTTGAAACTAGTCAGTGTGCCCAGCGGAACTGAGGAGTCTATGCATGGTAATATTTAGGTCACAGTTGCAATTGGAAGCTAAACATCCCTCTGTGCTAGCATCATTCTGTGTCTGTGGTGACTACAGCAAGGGAATGTAAAATTAAAAGTTCCTTGGGGACTCCATTAGGAAACCCTCCTGAAGCTAAAAAAACCTTGGCAGCAAACAATTCTTTGCATAGTGATCCTATTTCTCACTTGGACATTGACGTTGAGGAGAATGCTGGGTCAGACCAGAGTATAAAGTTTTAATTCTACATAGCAGGAAGAATGATAACGCCAGTGACAATCTCTGGGGATAAGAAAACAGTAGTTAGATGATGAAGAGGTCTGATGTAAGTCTACTGAGTCTCAAATGATGCTGCATCACCTGGCACTTATTTTAGGTGTCAGTTTTCATCAGGTTGTGTTCCCAAGGTTCCTTAGGGAAGTCCAGGTTGTAAATGAGGATGGAGATAAAATTATTATGGTGTTTAATGACGTGCAGTGTTCCATGGTAGCAGAGGTAGTTGTGCTTCATTGAGAATGTAATGCTGAATTTTATTTGAAATGACGAGCATAGATTTGCCAGACAAGGAAAAGATAAAAGGAAAGCTATCCAGAGGGGGAAAGGGGAAGCCAAGACTATGAATCTCATAATATATTTCGCTAACAGAAAGTAATTTTTAATGAGTTAGAAAGTGGGAACAATAAAAGATTATTTTTGGAGCGTGCATTTATAATGTCAAATAGATATTTGGATCTAAGTGGTGCTTGGATTGTACTCTGCAAGCACTGGGGTGCTGGTATATAAGATGTCAGAAGAGTAATTGATTCAACCTAAATTTTAGAAAGATCAGCTGACAAGGCAGTAAGAAGAATGAAACACGGGGATGAGATAAGTTCAGGAGAAAACGTTTATAAGGCTCTTGAAACATTTCAGGTGAAAAATGATAAGAGCTAAAAGGTCAATATCAGTGAGGCTAAGCTAGAGAGTGTGAGCTATTGAGAACACGAGCCCAATCCATCACATGTAGTGCTCCCCAATGGTGACGGCTGATGCTGAATCAAGATAAAGCAGGTGTTGCGGCTCTCAAGAGGCAAAGATATCCATTTGGATGACAGCTGATCTCTGACATGCTAGACACTCTGCTTCTTTATCATTTATGGACCTTGTGTCCATTGCTGCATAGACCTCAGTCAATGTGTATCCAATAGTTCTTCCACTATCTCTTCTAGATATGAAGTCTTCTTAGAGCTTCAGAATCAGATCATGCTTGATTACTTTTGTTATAACTTTAAAAAGTACCAAGAGATCCAAAGGTTCTAAATAAGGAGATCCCTGCTTGAATGAACACAGGGATTTCCCTGCAGTTTACGATTCTCGTCTAAATACAGTGGCATTACCACGTGCTGTGGTGTGACTCCATTGTGACTCATACATAGCACAGCCCTTCTTCTTACTTGACACTGCCAGTTTACCATGCAGTTTAGCATATTCCAATTTCCTGTTCGTATTTTTCATTAATCAAATGAAAGTGATTATTTCAATTTTACTCAAAAGAGAAAAATATATATCAAAAAATCTGAAATAAAATATCAATACATTTTTAATGGATTGGTGGCCTTATTTTTCTTACATGGTCTTATGAGAAAAGAATGTACATAATTTTTTTATTCACTTCAAATCATAACTTATTGTGAAACCATGATTCAAGAGAGCTTGCCAATGAGAGAACAGATTGTGATGATCCAAAAGAAAACTTCTACAGATTAGATCTGTGTATATGTAGATTAGACCAATATGCCAAACAGCCATGATAAAAACCCTAAGTCCTATCTATGTGCATTCACCTGGACTTGGTGAATGCTTTTCTGTTTTTCAGTGAATGGGTATAGAGGTTTCTTTTTGGCCTTTGTGGGCATCATTGGCTGGATCTACAAACAGGAAAAACAGTAGATATTTGAGATGTTAAAGGAAAAGAGCAGCTGGCTGAGAGATCTTGGGAATAATACAGAAGGTGAGCAGCACAAAAAGAATGAGGAATAAAGGCAGTATGGGGCAGGGCGATGAAGATTTTAAACTAAAGAAATGAAGATAATCGGAGGTCATACATCTTTAATAACTCTAAGCAACACTCATAATTACCTTTTGCTACCTTCCTCTTATATTCAGGCCAGTTTGTTCAAAACTTGTTTTTAAAATTGTCTTCTAATGTCATGTGCACTCACAGAAGATAAAATATCAGTGCATCTGATTGGGGTGTTTAAGCTAGAGAAACTCAGAAAAGTAACATCTGCTTAGGCTGAACTCTCAGTTTTAGATTTCTGCTAAACACTGGAATGAAGTGTCTGAAAGAAACGTAGTAGAAACGGAGACTCTGCTTGTTTACTGGGGAGGGGAGTCTTAGTCCTACATCACAGGAAAATTACAGATTCCTGCACTGTAAATAAATGTCCAAAATAATATTTGTTTCTTATAGCATTCCCAAATATTGACCTTCACTCGGGCTACGTCCTTCAAACAATAGTCAGCATTCATTCATTAACAAGGACTACAAGCTGAGTCAAGAGGTGAAGGCTCGGTCTTGCTTCTAAGGCTCACTTAATTTCTTTGCAGAACAGTCTGCATTTTGGCCATAATGCTACAAATATGCCTTGTCTTGATTAAGTGAAGATTATAACCATTATGTTAGGCCATGCCACTCATTTGCAAAGTTGGTGGTATTCTAATAAAGAGTATCATTTATCATCCATAATACTGATTTTCCCTACTTCATGCCTACCTGATTGATGCATCATATTTTGCCCAGTGAAAATTTTCCTACTTCATTATCCTAATGTCTATAGAGAAGATTTTTGTGCTAATTTCTCATCTATTTCTCTGTGTTTTTTTAAATAGTATCCTTTGAAATTAAATTTTCCATTTCAAACTTTAAATAGTTGTACAAGGGTTGACAGTCATCCTCTTCCCTTCTTTCTGCTTCTTTCTGAGCTTTCCCCAGATGCTGTAAAGAAACACAAGGCAGAGTGTGACAGATACCAAGATAATGAAGAAAATTATATATTCTCCTTACGTACTGCCAAAACACATCATGTTTATTTAGTCTATTTAAAAATCAAGTTTATAATAGCCGCATTCCTGATGTGGCCCTTTTGTAGAATTTCTTACCTCACAGAGAAGCTCTGACAGAAAACAAAATGTTTTTCAAGAATCCTATGCATTTTGAAGTTTTCAGTTTCTTAAAATGCATACCCAGCTCATAACCATGATTTGCTATTTTAATTTCATCATCTCTTCAGTCCACTTATCATCTGTTTTTGCACTTGCCCCACCATCAAACTCCAACCATAGTCTTGCCTAGACCATTAAAATAACATTTTAACTGGTTTTCATATTCATCTGCTCACTCTTACTCTATTGCCCAGCGCACATTCCAAATGATCTTTAAATTTGCAACACCATTGCTATTCCAATAGAAATCGTTCTCTAATCTTTCCATGCTTCTGATTTTATTTAAAGCAGCACCATTTTGTGGTATACCATCTTTCCAACTCTAACTACCCCAGCCTCCTTAACATTACTTGAGATTGTCAAACTGATGATGTATGAATTGAGTTTTTCTTTGTGTACAGAATATCAAATCTGCAGCCCTGCCTCCTCCCTGAGCAAGAGTTGGCCACCTTTCTTATGGAGTAGAAGTCAACAAAGGAGTCAAGTCCTTCAAGAAAAGTGTGCCTTAACCCCCGACACCAATTATATTTGCTTTTTGGAGGTTGTAATGACTGTATTTCTTTCAGATTTCCAGAGCAATTCTAATGCTATGAATTACTACTAATTCATTATAATGACTTTTTAAATTTTTGGTTACATTTTCTCTGTTTAATTTGCACACGTCTGTGGGTACTTACACATGTGGCGATCAGAGGACAATGCCAGGAGTCAGTACTGTCCTCCATCATGCAGCTGCTGGGGAATGACCTAAGGTCTACAGGTTTAACAGCAAATGTTTTTATCAATAGACAAGCTCACTAGCTTGTCTGAACCTTTTAGTTACTGTCTATTTTGACATTTGAACTTGTAACCTATGTTGAAATTTAAGAATCAGTTTGTTTTGCTTAACACTATATTTCTGACATCAACACGACAATAGTAATCCTTCACATGATTTTTTTCTAAAAAATTTACAAACTATTTCTTTTATTTTTTTTTCTTCATTCCCTCCAACACTTCCACATACCACTCATTGCTCTCTTTCAAATTTATGCCCTTTCTTCATTAATTGTTATTACATGTGTATATGTATACACACACATATATATATACATATGTGTGTATGTGCACACACACATATATTTATAACTAAATATAACAGTTCAGTTTTTATATTACTTTTATATATGTTTTCAGGGCTGCCCATTTTGTGTTGGGTAGTAATATTTTGTTTTTGTTTTAATAAATAAAGTTTGCCTGAAGATCAGTGTGCAGAGCTAAGCCCTGGACGTCAGGTGGTGGTAGCACACATGTTTAATCCTAGCATTTGGGAGACAGAGGCAGAAGGAACTCTGTTAGTTCAAGGCTACCCTGAGCTACAAGAAATTGGTCCAGTCTAAAAGAGAAACAGAACTCACACACGCCTTTAATCCCAGCTCTAGGGAGGTGCAGACAGGATGGATATGGCTGGGCAGATGTAAGGCAGGAGGAGACAGGAGCTGTAGCAGAAGTCTGAGGATGCTCTCAGAGGACACAGTCTGAGGCAGCAGTCTAAAGCAGTCAGTCTAAGACAGCAGTCTGAGGACGGGTACACCACTTTGGTCTGAGCATTGGCAGAAGTAAGAACTCTAGTGATTGGCTGCTCTGCTTCTCTGATCCTTCAGCTTTCACACCCTGATTGCTGACTCTGGATTTTTCTTTTAAGAACAATTAGAATTCTTGCTACAGTGTTGGATAATGAACTGGTGTGCTCTTCCCTGGGGAAGACTAATTCTCCCACTCTCAGTATTTATTAGTTATATGTAGTAATTTTTGCTAAACCAGCACAATCTCTGATGTCTAAATATTTGTCTTTATACCCACAGATAAGTGTAGTCCTTAGCTCTCATCAGGGTAATTTCTCTTAGCAACAGATAGAGACCAGTACAGAAAACCACAGCCAATCAAAATGCACAGCTGAGGAACCCACCCCAGTGTATACATCTACAAAATAACACCCTCACCAGATTTTTATTGTTTAAAACTACAGTCTGGATAAGCGATGATATAAAGGTCTCTCTTCCAGTTTAAAATGACAATTGTTTTCATAGACGCATTGTTGGATTAGTTTACTAACTGTATTTTAAGTTACTGCCAAAAATAAGTGTTATGTATGTACATAGCATATTTTTAATGAACAGATGATTAATCTAATATAAGAACCACTAGATTACAAGATACAAATAAAAGAACAAGAAAAAGTTCATTTAACTTGGTCAAAATGGTAGAATTTCTCTGGCAAATCTCAGGATTAAGAAAATAATCTATAGAGCAATTTATTAAGTTTAACAACTCCATAGATAACCCAAGTTTTATGTAAACAGGGAGGCCCATAAGTAAAGGGGTGGGGAGGAGCAATCAGTAACAAAAATGTTGTGAAAACAGGACAAAACTTTCTACATTGAAAAGCAAGGATAGTTTTGTTACTCAGAATCTGCATGCTACTTCAGGAGGGCAAGGGAAGGGGCAAATAAGCAGGTGTGTGCCAAGAGAAACATCACACTTTCTCCAAGGTCGGAAAACTATGGCTGAGAGAAGTCTTAGATGTGTGCCAGAGTGAAGCAGGCTGAAAGGGCAAGGCCAGCACAGGCAGAGCCAGGACACTGCCTTGCGTGACCTTGGGAAGGAGACGGTACCTTCTCTTGAGAGCCGTAATTGAACACTGAAGAACTTGGGTGTAAGCTGCACGATCAGATTTGATGCTTTCCCACGGTGCTTTCCGCAGTGTGGTGTGTCCATTTAATAAGGCCACTCCGAAGAAAAATGGGGGCACCGTAAGAGCTCCTGCTTTCCTATAAGCTGCCGACCTAATGTTATCATTAACACAGCACATAAAGCTGATTGTCTTGCATCAAAAGAACAAAGGCTGCCTTGGATTAGTGTACTAATGCAGGCTGCCCTTTCCCTGTAGATCCAAAGATTGCAGGGAAAACAATTGCGCCAGACAAAATACAATTTATTTCTATGATGTCATCTGTCTGGCCTTCAAGATGGAAATCACTGTAACAAACCAGTCTGATATGATCTAGAGCAGTCCACTACTGAGAGAAGAGCTAGAAGAGGATTGATTACTTCTGTCTGTTGGGTAGGTGATCTGCTGCCCTGGGCTGCTCTGTATTTTTATTCATGAATGCTTACTTAAAGTTTCATATGTAAGAACTTAGTTGAATTTTATAGTTTTGTAGAAAAAGTATACATTTAATTCATATTATAAAATGAAAACAGTAAACAAATATGAAACAATAAGTGAAGTAAGAAAATAAACTTTAAAAATAAGGAAGAAGAGATCAGGAATATAATACATTTCCCAGGTCATAAAAATACTCATACAAGAAAGCACATACAGGAATGCAATTATGGTACCAGTTTAACGCACGTGTATTTTCCTCTGGTAATAAATAAGGCATACAAAGAACTTAAAATATTCCTTTAGAGCTAGTGTTTCTAATTCACTCTGCAATAAGTTTGTTTAATCCCTTATTTTAATAATGATACTGTTATAATATCTAACAGTTATTAACTCATTTAGTTATTACAATAACCCTATAGTGTAGGTATTATAACACTGTTGGCTTATTATTAGTAACAGACAACTTTAATTACTGATTTGTAGTGTACTTTCCAGGGCGGCAAGGAAGTTGTGTTTTAGAAAGGGAATTTCAAAGTAATCTAAAATAATGAAAATGATGACCCGGACATTATTAATTCCCACACTTGAGTGCTTCCTGGGACCTATCAAAATTTTTATAAAGTGTGACTAAAATGCCGTTTGATGTCATGCAGAGGGGCACATCAAGCAAATCAGAGATGTCCAGCAGTGAGCAAGGAAGAATGATTTTTGGCTCAATTCATTATTTGAAGAGGAAAACTGGAAGAGACTGTTTCAAGAAAAATATTCTCTGTTCTCAAGAGACCTTTTCCACGCTGACAAGCTGACAGATGGAGGAGGATGCATCACACCATACTGACCTGGGACTTTAAATAAGTCCCCCAGCCTCATTCTCATTTACAGATGACTGTCATCCTCTGCGTCGCACGCTCTTCTGGTTCGTGTATTCTGTAATGCTAAGTTCTGAAGCTTCCTTGTTCTTGCCAATAAAAGGACTCTCGAGCACTTGACATTGTCGTGCCCCATACAATCTGAAGCAATGAAAAGATCGTCGCCTAGCCTCCCTTAGGACTGGGAAGTATTGCCATTTCAAGGAACCAAGTCTGTTCAAAGCATTTCATTGTTTAAAATGTTCATTTATTTCGTGCATGTGAATGTTTGTCCACAGTGTACATGTGGAGGCCAGAAGACGGCTTGTAGGAGTTGATTCTCTTCTTCCACTATGTGGACCTTGGAGATCATCAGGATTGACAGTAAGTGCCTTTATCTGTTGAGCCATCTCATCAATTCTAGCATGTCATTGTCACTGAGGAAACTCCAGGAAAGAATACTTGACTCATTGTGTGCTCATCCTGTTGTTGGGAAAACAGTTTCCTTCCTTCCTTCCTTCCTTCCTTCCTTCCTTCCTTCCTTCCTTCCTTCCTTCCTTCTTTTCTTCCTTCCTCCCTCCCTCTCTCCCTCCCTCCATTCCTCTTCCCCTTCTTTCTTTCTTTCTTTCTTTCTTTCTTTCTTTCTTCCTTCCTTCCTTCCTTCCTTTCTTTCTTTCTTTCTTTCTTTCTTTCTTTCTTTCTTTCTTTCTTTCTTTCTTTTTTGTTCTGGATATTGAACACATACTAAGCAGGTTCTGTACTATGGAAATACATTCCCAGGTCCTAAGAATTTTTTGGTTTGGTTTGGTTTGTTTGTTTTTTGATTTTGCTTTTGCTTCTTTCACTTGCTACTTATACAAAGCAGATTTCAAACAAGTCAAGTAACTAAAACCTGTTCTCCACATTTCGCCTGCTTCTTTTGTCTTATGTCTTAGTGTTTCTGTCACTGTGGCAAACACCATGACCAAATGCAACTTAGGGACGAAAGAATAAAGGTTTTCTTACACATCACAGTCCAACCTAGTGAAAAGTTAAAGGCAAGCAGAAGCCTTGGGTGAAAACTGTTTACTGGCTTGCTCAGACTGCTTTTTAAACACCTCTACCCATGGATGGCACCACCCAATATTCGCTGAGCCCTCCCATATCAACCACTAATTGGGAAAATGGATCACAGTCTTGCCCAAAGGTCAACCTGGTATGTCTGTGGAGAGGGACAGGGTGTGGAATTTTCTCAACTGTTAGTCCCTTTTCCCAAATGATTCTAGCTTGTGTCAAGTTGATGTAAAACTGATCAGCACAAATTTCTTTTATGAAAAGTTAACTAAAGGAAATTTAAATAATTTTATCAAAGAGAATAAGTAATATTGCTTAGTAGAGAAGAGAGTCTAGAAGGAGGAGTGCGTAAGACCTCATGCTATTTTGTTTAAAATAATTAGATAATAGTTATTTAGCCTGTTGTTTGGGAGAGAGAACAACCTAAAAGGAAGGGGAGGACTGGTGAGCCATCAAAGAAGCGTTCAACAAGTGCTCTGGCATCCAATATGCTGTGGTATTGACATGCACCATGGAGTATGTGGCTCTCATTGCAACCTTAAATCATACACTGTAATTTGCATGTTGCTGTAACATGTACCAAGAACTCTTATATATTTTCATATTCAGTTGTATTATTATAATGTGGAGGTAGGCCTCCTTCCATTGCAATATTATCGTAACTGAGTATATGAGTTCATTAAAGTATTTAGGATGAAAAAGAAACATGCCAAGCACTTCAGAATAAGCATGGACCTACTAGAAACATTAATGAGTCAAAAGCCCTGTCAGGTGTTACTCTATATTTTCGGTCAGACTAGGTAGAAAAGGGCTGGAAGGGAAGAGATGGACAGAGGTCACATAGTTTTTTTTCCTCATAAGGAAAAGTTTTTAGAACCTTTCTGGGTTTCATCTTGAAGGTAGTAGGGGAGTCATTGCATTGTCAATGGAATAGGCAGTTTCCTTACTCTACACGTGAAAGAGGAGATAAAAGACAGCTGAGCAGAGGTAAATGAACAGTCTAGAACAGTGTGAAACTCCTTCAGCTGAACTTCACCTGTGATGTGAAAATAGCTGCAAAGAACTTGATGCTGGGCAAAGCCAAGAAAAAGATTCCTGTAAGTCAAGGAAACTGCAAAAGGTAGCACTGGATTAAATGTGCGGACTTCCCCTTTGTGTCTAGGTAAGTCCTTCTGAGCTTCAAACATGGCTTAAACATTTTAGTACTTTATTTATGATATAAACCCTGGATGATCTCTCCTAGAGTCTCCATAGTGCTACAGCCAGGGTTGGTTGTGAAATTCTACTCACCGTATTCCATTCTTCTGTCTGCCTTTGCTCTTCTTTCTTTCCAAACCTGTTTTTAGGCAGTGCATGCTCGATCTGAACACTTAGATATTTAATAACCATCACATTCAATTTCTGGGATCTAGGAAAGCTGGAAAACTCCCTGTGGAGTTTCGTTAATGCCCAATATCTTCTCTGAAGTAGACTGGTGCTGCCAGGAGCAATTTTAGAGTTGTTTGCTCGGCACTTCCTGTTTACTCAAGTAATATTTTATTCTTCTTGGGTATCTGATGTGGATTGAAGGGTACATAGTTATAATTATAGTTTTCCTTGTTACCAAATTCAGAAAAATAAATCACAAAAGAGATTAAAAATAAATACATTTGAGAGACATAAAAGCTTAAGTTGTTTATCTAAGAAGGTATTTTAAGGCCTAAAAAGATATTTTAGGATGTTAATACAAGTTATGATAGAAAATTGGTTCACTTATAAAACTTTGGACTCACTAAGATAAAATAGAAAATACAGTACTTTCTCTGAATTTGCCAAATACATATGGACTAAAAATTGTAAATGTAATTCTTACATTATAGTTATTCTTATTTTATGTAGTTATACCATGATAGAGTTAAAACCTTTCATTTTTATCTAGACAATACCTAATAATTATTCTTATTACATATAGTTTTACTGTGTTAGAGTTAAACCCTTTCCTTTTCATTTATACAAAAAGGGAAAAATGTAGAATATTTGTACACACTCTAAAGATGTATCTCTGCCTAAGGCACCTTCTGAATGGTTTAATAATGAGCTGAATGACCAAGAGCTAAATAGAAGATATAGACAGGACTTCCAGGAAGAGAAAGAGAAACTGGTAGGCAGAATCTTGATGCACAATTTTGCTAGCAGACTTGGAATATTTTCGATGTGTTGTACTAAGAAGAGGTAACCAAGCCATGTGGCAAAATGTAGATTAAAAATATATGGGTTAATTAATTTATAAGAGATAGCTGGGGGAAAGTCTAAGCTAAGGCCAAGTTTTCATAATTAATAGAGTCTCCATGTAATTATTTATAGGATGACAATCCAAAGATATTTTGGCAAGAAAGCTTGCTACTACTATGTAAGCCAACTCAAATTAAAAGTAAAAACAAACAAACAAAACAATACCTTAATAGAACAGCCATATCTTGCATGGCTAGAAGCTGCTGCTCCTAAAACCCAAGGATTTTTAAATGAAATTCTTAGTACCAGGTGGCAAATACTGTTTTATGCATCAAAAAAAATCTCAAAGGCCATCAAAGCAATATTGACTCTTTCTATTCCTATTGATTTCCCACCATAATTAGTTGATAAGACTGCATTGCTTAGAATTTTAAAGTCTATTTTCTTGAGTTCTTTTTATATTTTGGAAATCAGACCTTTGTCTGATGCGGGGTTGGTGAAGATCTTCTCCCATTCAGTAGGTTGCCTTTTTGTCTTAATGACTGTGTTCTTTGCTTTACAGAAGCTTCTCAGTTTTAGGAAGTGCCATTTATTCAATGTTGCCCTTATGTCTGTGCTACTGGTATGTAGGAAGTGGTCTCCTGTGCCCATGTGTTGCAGTCTACTTCTCACTTTCTCTTCTGTCAGGTTCAATGTGGTTGTATTTATATTGAGGTCTTTAATCCATTTGGACTTGAGTTTTGTGCATGGTGATAGATATGGATCTATTTTCATTCTTCTACAAGTTAACATCCAGTTATGTCAGCACCATTTGTTGTAGATGCTTTCTTTCTTCCATTTTATACTTTTAGCTCCTTTGTCGAAAAATAGGTTTGTGGGTTAATATCCGGGTCTTCTATTCGATTCCATTGGTCGACTTCTCTGTTTTTATACCAAAACCAAGCTGGTTTCATTACTGTAGCTCTGTAATAGAGTTTGAAGTCATGGATGGTAATGCCTCCAGAAGTTCCTTTATTGTATAAGATTGTTTTGGCTATCCTGGGTTTTTTGTTTTTCCATATAAAGTTGATTATGAACTGAACAGAAAATTCTCAACAGAAGTTCAAATGGCCAAGAGACACTTAAGGTCAAGTTCAACTTCCTTATCGATCAGGGAAATGCAAATCAAAACAACTTTGAGATACCATCTTACACCTGTCAGAATGGCTAAAATCGAAAACACCAATGATAGCCTTTGCTGGAGAGGATGTGGATAAGGGGAACACTCATCCTTTGCTGGTGGGAATGCAAACTTGTGCAACCACTTTGGAAATCAGTGTGGGGTTTCTCTGGAAATTTGGGATCAACCTATCTTAGGATCCAGCAATACCACTCTTGGGAATATAACCAAGAGATGCCCAATCATACTACAAAAGCATTTGTTCAACTATGTTTATAGCAGCATTATTTGTAATAGCCAGAACCTGGAAACAACCTAGATGCCCCTCAATGGAAGAATGGGTAAAGAAAGTGCAGAATATATATACGCATTAGAGTACTACTTAGCGGTAAAAAACAGTGACATCTTGGATTTTGCATGCAAATGGATGGAAATAGAAAACACTATCCTGAGTGAGATAACCTAGACCCAAAAAGATGAATATGGTATGTACCCACTCATTTGTGGACTCTAGCCATAAACCAAGGTCATTAAGCCTATAGTTCACAAGCCCAGAGAAGCCAAATAACAAGGTAAACCCAAAGAAAAACATTTATAGATCCTCATGGAAATTGGAAGCAAACAAGATTGCAGGGCAAAAGTTGTAAGCATGGGGGTGGGGGCAGGGGTAGGGGTGAGGTTGGGGGAAAGGGGAGAGGGTGAGAGGAAAGAGGGAAGGGAAGGACTGACAACAGCTTGGGGGAATGGGAGGGTGGAGATGGAGGAAGGGCAGATATAGGAGCAGGGAAGAAGATACCTACATTAAGGGATCCATTTTAGGGTTGACAAGAGACTTGGCTCTAGAGGGGATCCCAGGTGTCCACGGGGATGTCCCCAGCTAGGTCCTTGGACAGCAGAGGAGAGGGTACCTGAACAGTCCTTGCCCCACTATCACGCTGATGATTATCTCGAATATCACCATAGAATCTTTGTCCAGCCACGGATGGAGATAGAGACAGAAGCCCTCATCAGAGGAACGGACTGAGCTCCCAAGGTCCAGTTGAAAGGCAGAAGGAGGGAGAAGATGGGCAAAGAAGTCAGGACCATGAGGAGTTGGTCCACCAACTGAGGCAGTGTACCTGTTCTAATGGGAGCTCTCCAAATTCAGCTAGACTGGGTCTGAATGAGCATGTAATCAAACCGGACTCTCTGATTGTGGCTGACAATGGAAGCTGCCTGAGAAACCATTGATAAAGGCACTGGGACTTGTTTTTATGGCATGTTCTGGCTTTTTGGGACCCTAGTCTATATGAATGCATATATAGCTCCCTAGGCCTGGATATAAGGGGGAGGGCCTTGGACTTCCCATAGAACAGGGTTCCGTGCCCTCTCTCAAGCAGGGTGGGGGAGGGAGGAGGAGGTGTGGGGGAGCGGTAGAAGATTGGGAGGAGGGAAGGAAGTGTAAATAATTGAATGGAATATATATATGGAAAATAAATAAGTAAATGAATACTTTAAAAACAAATCAAAAGATCATTGCTGAAGATACCACACATCTATGTTTTGCAACATACAGAAATCAAGCTGAACGTGAACCAGAAGCTTCCTCCCTCTAGTCTCCTGGAGGATTGGGAAGAGGCATCAATGGTCTTAGCCAACTGTCACCTCTACCAACTTAAATGCCAACCTGTCATGCAAGATGTTCCCACTGGCATTGCAGTAGCACTACTATTATGAAGGTAACCAACCAGTTTATGATTGGGCTTGAGGGTTGCTCCACAAAAGGGAAGTCATGCCTAGTACTGTAGACCTGTTTAAAAAAATGTGAGGAAGTTTGGGGTCCCAGGAAGGACATTTGCTATTGTTGTATAGCTAAATTGCTAGGTTCTCAAATGGCCTTCTAAATATTTTTATTTGTAGCCACAGACAAGCGTTCCTCAGTCAGAGTATGGCTGCTGGTGGTTTTGAAAATAAGTAATATTTGATTATATTCCCTAAACCATTATTTTATCTTCCTTCCTAAGTTTCAGACATGTTGTGGAAAAGGGGACAGAAAGATTATAAGAACCATAAGGGAGAAGAACTATAAAACGTTGTCTTCTGGGCCATTGCAATCGCATACCACAGAGGCTAAGGTTCCTTCCACTTGGCTCCCACGAGATTGGTACTGTCATTACTCAGTCTTAGATTTGGGGAGGGGGGCTCTTGGAGCTCTATATCTCCCTACTACACTGTTGAATAGTGGTGGATTCTGGAAGAGGGGCAGTAATCGTCTTCAGTTTTATAGCCAGTGATGAGTTCACCAGTACTCAATGATGCTGGCTAAATCAGTGGGTCATTAAACAAAAAGATATGAATGTGAGAAAGATACTTGTAGGAATTGGTTACAATTTGACAGGGGTGGGAAGGAGATGGAAAAATGTATATTGAAAGTAATTAGAATTTGGTACACGCAAATATGAAAATGTAAGGAATACATTTAAGAGAATTTAAATCAGTTGGGCAAGAGAAGCTATTTTTTAATTTTTTTTTTTGAGAATGAGTGGCTGGTGAGTGATTCGCCTTAAAAGGGATATCATTGTCAACACACTCTCACCCGTACCCCCAGAACAAGGCTCGGGTCATTGGAGGGGTGTTGTGCTTGCAGAAGATGTGGTTGTCTGTATAAGATCAAGTCTGTCCGCATAGTTAGGGGAGAGCTTCATAAGGTCTCACACCTAGGTGGGGAGCTACTGGAGAAGAGAGAGTCATTTGTCTTCAATATGGACACAAGAAGGTTTTCATGCTCCAGTGAATGGCCCCATTCTCCTGCATATGAGGACAGCATCAAGTGGAATCAGTAAATTATAAAAAAATGGCTTAAAAATACATGAAGTTAAAAATAAAATGTTTTGAAGAGATATCTAGAGGAGTGGAAATGGCAACTGAGAGGTAGATGCGATCAAAATTCATTGTATGTATCAATCAAATTGTCAAAGAATACACATTATTATTAAAAATCAAGGCTTTAAAAATTAAAACAATAAAATGAGATGAGACCTAGTCATATATCTTTGAATATTGGGTGAAATAGCCCTGAAAGAGTAATAGGATCTCTTTTATTCTGCCTCTCTCTATGGAAGGCAGATAACACCCTCTTCCTTCAGTCTCCTACTCCATCTCTAACACCAAACTATAAAGCAAAATAACCCTTTCCCCTTGTTCTATTGATTTAACTCAAATATGTATTACAGTAATAGAAGGATGACTCACATACAGATGAACAAGATGGATGCCCACACCCTTATCCCTAAGGATATTATTAAATGTGTAGCACAAAACCTGTTTGTGGTTAAACTTTATATAGGATATGCTCCTTTCCTTTTAGATTAGTAATTTTCCTCTTCCAATTAGTAAATCAACTAACAAATTCATGGCCTCAACTTGTTCTGTGTAAGTTTATATGAATAATAAACCTAAATTGTAATAGACTCTGAGACAAGGATTAAGCCCTTTTATGTTTATAACTTAAGTACTTTTGTTTAGTAAGTGTAAAATGTTAGAGCCACCTAGAGGGATCTCTTACTATCAGGTTGAAGAAACAAGATTAATTATCATTCTGTGACTCTTGGAAACAGTATTGTAAAAACTTCTAATAGTGTATTTCAAACATAAAAGTTTTAAACACACAAAGCAAATAAATAGAATTAATCTGGTCCAAGTATAGACAGAACTAATAACTAAAACTTAAATATATTATTTTTCATAAGAAGAAGTAGTGGCTGTGGGCAGTGTCTAAACAGATTACTGTTAGGGCACCAAAATGGCTGTAATGAGTGGACAGGATTTTCCTAACACATAATATATGAAAAAAAGAGAAAGAATATGCAGACTACTGACCAATTGACCAGAGCAATGGATGCTGGCTGTGGTCCCCATTTCTTTGTGGAGCAAGGAAGGAAGAATCTAGGGAGTCTAGCCTAACTATCTAGGAACAGAGATGAAGATGTAAATCAGGAAGGAGTGGGTCTGAATAGGAAGGGGTCACAACAAAAGGTGTAGGCACTGGACATACAAGTTGAGAGAAAGATACAGAAGTTCACAAACAAGCAAAGTACCATAGTAGAAATGCATTTGAGAATGAGTATCAACAAAGCATAGGATTCTAATAAGATTTCCATATGATTTAGCCTAACCACCCACACACAAAAATTTGTTTCTTTGACTGAGATGGCTCAGTGTGAAAATGCTTGCTGCCATGTAAATAGGAGGACCTGCATTCAGATCCTGAGAAGCCATGTAAAAAGCCAGGCATTGGCAAAGTTCTCCTGTAATCCCAACACTGGAAGATTGAGACAGGAAGGTTCTAGGGCCTTTGTGGCCAGCCAGCCTTGCCAATTAGTGAGCTCCATATTAAGAGAGACTCTCTATCTAACAATATACAGTAGATAGTGACTCAGGAAAACATCAGACAGATGTAGGCTTAGTACTGGAGAGTCACAGATTGAAGAAACATGCAACAAAAGAAGGACCAGCTTAGCTATGTGGCAATAAAGTAGTTTATTCTTGGGTTTTGGTTATTTATATTCCTTCCATATATTTTAATGCACAGAAGGATATGATACCATTCTTACTGAGTAACGATGCTACAGTAATGATGAGAGAAATGTCCCATTAAGAGCAGTACACGTTCATTATTCTTTCCTTATGTCTGTAGATTTTTTTTAAAGTTTGAAAAGATAAATTTAGATGTCACACAGAAACAATCCATTAAAGTCAGCTAAAGCAAGATAAAACTGAAAACCATTCACATTTCAGTTTGATTAATTCATCCTGAACACTTTTTGTATGCAAGATAGTTTCTGTCAATGTAGAGCGAACGAAGCAACTAGAAATTAAAGACATTTTAATTAAAGATACTTGAATATAAAAAAATAAAATGGCATTGTTATCTTGGCTGTTACACACATATTTAATCTAACTTTGGGCTCATAATCATATGCACTTTAGCCTGGCACATTCCACCAGAAATCCTGGCCTTATTAGCTTCATCAATTTTAATCTTCAAAATAAGCTTAGTATGGTAGAATATGAAACAGTAAGAATGCAAAAACATTACTTTTAGTTTCTAAGTTATGCTACAGTTAATTTAAATCATAAACATAGAGGCAATATATAAACAAAAAATTGTTTGACCAAAATACATAGTTTTCATGCGTGTCATTGGGCTGAAAAGACAATTGTTCAACTGAAAAGTATGGTATAAAAATTTTCTTCCTTCTCTAAGTAAATCTGGGTAATAAAGTACGCTCATTCTAAGAGTAACTCATTCGTAACTCATTAGTTTATAGAGCACATCTTAATGCATGCGTTTCTGGATATAGCTTTCAAGTTACTGAATCAAAGGAATCCTAAGTTGGTTGACGGCCAAGGATTCCTGATTTATTGATTCTCCCACAGTTCAGGCAATTGAAGTGACATTAGAGGTCAGTATTGACCGCAGTATTGGCACCACAGTATAATTCCCACCCAGGGTTTTACACACTCCTGGGATGTTATTTATTCTGGTACTTCTGCCTAAGTAAACATAAGGCCTGCATGCTTGACATAGCTCTGAATTACAATGTATCTCATTTCTACATGAAAAAACGAAACAGCTCCTCCCCCCACATAGAAATGTGAAGAAGACCATTAACGAGACAGATCACTGTATACACAAGTGTGATGGGAATATTCAGAAAAAAATCCCAAAAAATGCTTGCCATTTTTGAACTCTGAGATAATTAGCCCTGGGCATGAGCAAAAGCAGATGTTTCACAATGCTCAGTAAACATTTGGTTTGGGATGGTTAAAAGTAACTCCTTTTCAAGATTTATTCAATTTTTTAAATTTTTTATTTTATTGAGCTGTACATTTTTTTATGCACCTCTCCCTTCTTCTCTCTTCCCCTTCTACCCTCTCCCATTGTCCCTATGCTTCCAATTTACTCGGGAAATCTTGTCTTTTTCTACTTCCCATGTAGATTAGATCCAGGTAAGTCTCTCTTAGGGTTCTCATTATTGTCTAGGTTCTCTGGGTTTGTGAATTGTAGCCTGGTTTTCTTTGCTTTGTTTCTAAAAGCCACTTTGTTTCTAAAAACTTATATGATGTTTGTCTTTCTGGGTCTGAGTTACCTCACTTAGTATGGTGTTTTCTAGATCCATCCATTTGCCTGCAAATCTCAAGATGTAATTTTTTTTCCTGCTGTGTAGCACTCCATTGTGTAAATGTACCACATTTTTTTTAAAAAAAAAAAATTCTTTGGCCAAGGGGCATTTAGGTTGTTTCCAGGTTCTGGATATGAGAAATAATGCTGCTATGAACATACTTGAGCACATGTCCTTGTGGTACAATTGAGCATCCTTTAAGTATATATCCAATGGTATTGCTGGGTCTTGAGGAAGGTTGTTTCCTAACTTTCAGAGAAATTACCATACTGATACCCAAAGGGGCTGTACCAGTTTGCACTCCCACCAGCAATGCAGGAGTGTTCCCTTTACCCCACATCCTCTCAAGCATAAGTTGTCATCAGTGTTTTTGATTTTGGCCGTTCTTACCTGTGTAAGATAGAATCTCAGACTTATTTTGATGTTCCATTCTTTGATGACTGAGGATGTTGAACATTTTCTTAAGTGTCTTTGAGCCATTTTAGATTCTTTTGTTGAGAGTTCTCTGTTTAGGCCTGTACCCCATTTTTGTAAACTGAATTATTTGTTCTTTTGATGACCAATTTCTTGAGTTCTTTGTATAGTTTGCAGATCAGCTCTCTGTCTGATGTGGGGTTGGTGAAGAACTTTTCCCATTCTGTAGGATGCCGTTTTGTCTTGTTGAGCATGTCTTTGCTTTTCAGAAGCTTCTTAGTTTCAGGGGGTCCCATTTATTAATTGTTTCCCTCAGTGTCTGTGCTGCTAGGGTTATATTTAGGAAGTGGTCTCCTATGGCAATGCCTTCAAATGTACTTCTCCCTTTCTCTTCTATGAGGTTCAGTGTGGCTGGCTTTATGTGGAGGTTTTTGATCCATTTGGACTTAAGTTTTTTGCACACTAATAGATATGGTTCTATTTTCATTCTTCTACATGTTGATATCCAGTTATGCCATCACCATTTGTTGAAAATGTTTTCTTTTTACCATTTTATGTTTTTTGCTTCTTTGTCAAAAACAGCTGTTTGTAGGTGTGTGGATTAATATCTGGGTCTTTGATTCAGTTCCATTGGTCCTCCTGTCTGTTTTTATACCAATAGCAGGCTATTTTCAGAACTGTAGCTCTGTCATAGAGTTTGAATTCAGGAACTGTGATTCCCCCAGAATTTCCTTTACTGAACAGGATTGTTTGGACTATCCTGGATTCCCCCCCCCCTTCCATATGAAATTGAGCACTGTTCTTTTGAGGTCTGTGATGAATTTTGCTGGAAATTTGATGGGTATTACATTGAATCTGTAGATTTGCTTTTGGTAAAATTGCCTTTTCTTTTTCTTTTTTTTTTTTTTGTTTTGTTTTTCGAGACAGGGTTTTTCTGTGGCTTTGGAGCCTGTCCTGGAACTAGCTCTATAGACCAGGCTGGTCTCAAACTCACAGAGATCCGCCTGCCTCTGCCTCCCGAGTGCTGGGATTAAAGGCATGTGCCACCATGGCCCGGCTAAAATTGCCATTTTTATTATGTTAATTCTACCTGCCCAAGAGCATGGGAGATCTTTCCATTTTCTGGTGTCTTCTTCAATTTTTTCCTTTAAAGATTTAAAATTCTTGTCATGCAGGTCTTTCACTTGTTTGGTTAGAGTTACTCCAAGATGTTTTATGCTATTAGTAGTTATTGTGAAGGATGATATTTCTCTTATTTCTTTCTCAGCCCATTTATCATCTGTGTAGAGGAAGGCTACTGATTTTTTTAAGTTAATCTTGTAACCTGCTACATTACTGAAAGTGTTTATGAGTTGTAGAAATTCCTTGGTAGAACTTTTGGGGTCACTTACGTAAACTATCATATTATCAGCAAATAGTGAAAGTTTAACTTCTTTTCTGATTTATATCCCATTGATCACCTTTGCTCTACCTAGAACCTCAAGAACTATATTGACTAGATATGGAGAGAGTGGACAACCCTGTCTCATTCCTGATTTCAGTGGGAATACTGTCAGTTTCTTTCTATTTAATGTTAGTTGTTGGCTTGCTGTATATTGCCTTTATTATGTTTAGGTATGTTCGTTGTATCCCTGCTTTCTCCAAAACCTTTATCATGAAGGAAAGTTGTATTTTGTCAAAGGCTTTTTCAGCATTTAATGAGATGATCATGTCGTTTTTATTTTTCAGTTTATTTATATGGTGGATTACATTGACAGATTTTCATATGTTGAACCATCCCTGCATCTCTGGAGTGAAGCCAAATTGATCATGGTGGATAATGGTTCTGCTGTGTTATTGAATTCTATTTGCCATTATTTTATTGAGTAATTTTGTGTCAATGTTCATGAGTGAGATTCATCTGTGATTTTCTTTCTTAGTAATGTTTTTATGTGGTTTAGGTGTCAGGGTAATTGTAGTCTCATTAAAAGGTGTTTGGTGGTGTTCATTCCATTTCTGTTGTGTGAAAAAAATTGTGGAGTATTGTTCTTAGTTCTTCCATGAATTCTGAGCTGATGTGACTGCCCCACCATAAAAGGTACCGAGCCACGTGGCTTACATAGACAAAAATTATGGGCTAATATAAGTTATAAGAGTTAATAAAAAGCCTGAGCTAACGGGCCAATCTGTTTAAAACTACTGTGGACTTCTGTGTGATTTCTTTGGGACTTAATGACTGTGGGAACTGAGCAGGAAAGAAACCTCAGTCAACACATATATAATTCCTCATATAGCCTACAAATATCTAAAATTAAAATGCCCAGAAATAGTGCAAAGCATAACCTAAGGGCAACTGAAGTACAGCACCACAGTGCCCTACAGAGCCAATATGTCATATGAGTTCTCAGTGCCTTGAGTTTTTGTTCATAAACTCTCAGTCCTATAATTATAGGATTGTTTTCTTATTCATTTGTTTATCATTCACTGATCGTATCCACTAAACTGGCTTTCAATGTAAGAGAAAACAGACATATGAAGGGAATGAGGAGATAATGCAAGTGTGCTAACTTTGCTAGTGAAACTTATTATTAGAACAAATCAGAACTGAATTTTGATGGCATTTGATAGTGAACTGATGTATGTGGCATATAGCATAAATATACAAATACAAATGTTAAATATGATAAATCAAAAGAAAAGAATGTTGAGAATAAATGTGACAGAAGTGTTAAACTATATGTGTCCTGTGAAAGTTGTCATAAAGCAAGGCATTGGCTTTAGGAAGTCCAGTGTCTGGTCACTCATTAGGATCCTATTGATACTTATCTAATCTCTGACTGCAAATTGAAAACTAAAATATTCAAAATATAAAATAGCAACAACAATTTTCAACATTTACTATTAATTTTCTAGCATTTATTGAATCATAGAGACTCTACCTGAATAATTTGGAGTTGATTACTTTTTTAACTCTACCAGTGTGGGCCCTGGTAATATTTTGCTCATTATAGAACTGTAACATACTCTATATGTCAGTCATTGAATTATGCCCAGAAATTTAGTTAGATTCATCCCAGATGATTTATAATGGAACAAAATAAAATATAATCCATTCATCAGTTTCAAAATGAATCATGAATATAAAAATATCTGTGAAATTATATCTTTTTAGTTAGAATGCTATTATTATCATGTTTCTCTATTTTTGGCACAAATTGATCAAAGTGATAGAAGGATATGGAAACAGGCAAAAAGTCAAATGGCATTAAGAATGTCAAAATTATTAGAATATTAAATGAATGACATTTGAAATATCTATTTTCAAAAAATCCACAGTCATATTCAATAAATGAAGGACTTGTCACTCAAATGAATTTAACACAGTGAGAAAAGATTTGGCAACTCCCTTTCCATGAACCTAAGTGAATTTAATATTTATGTGGTGTCTGAAGCATGGGCCAAATTTCAATATTCTCTTTTTCCGTGGCATAGCTAGAGCTAATAAAAATTATTAGAATGAATCCTTTTGTGGGAATTTCAGATATCAAGAGAAAAAATAACACAATATCTAGAGAGATCACATGAATAACACAGTCCCAGTGCCTTAGAAGTGGTGTGACAGTGGCCATAACCCAAATGAAATATTAAATTATTAAATTAAAAAGACATTACTTCCAGTGTTTACTGAAGTATTGTTTACAATAATCAAATATAGAAACAACATATATTCTAACCAATGAATAGATAAATGAAATGTATTGTCATAGAATACTACTCAGACATAAAAAAGATGACACTCTGTAATTTTCAGCAGAAAGGATGCAAATATAGAGCATCCCATGTAAACCCAATCAGGCTCAGAGAGAGGATGTCAAGAGCTTTTTTTTTCTCAATAAGTCAGTAGTGTTTTTGTGGTCAACCAACTTGGACTTGAATTTAAAGCCGGCTTAACATGAGGGGGCTATTACAAAGGTTCATAATTGTTCAAAAGGCAGAGATTAAGTGATATTGGGATAACACCAATTGATATGCCAATGTAGATAGGGAAATTTTCACAAGGCTTCATTCCTAGAAGAAGAACTACAGGCAATTAGTGAAAGCTGAGAGAGGAAGAATCACTTTTCTTCAAAGACGAGGTCCCTGATAGGATAGCCAATCTCAAGAGATCAGCCCTAAACAATATAAGCAACACTAAATGATACTAGCAGGTTGTATTTATAAACATGTACATACACAGACACACACACACACTCACACAAACTATTATTCAATAATTAGAGGCCATGAATTTGAGAGGTGGGAGGAACAAGGGAGGAATTAGATGGAGAAGAGGGAGAGATAAATGTAATACAACTCTTATTTCTAAAATTCTCAATCAATAAATTAAATTATATGTAAAAAGGAAATGTCTGAGAATTAGCTCTTTACCTGTTTCAAAATACACATTATCATATTTTTAAGTAAAAGAGGTGATTGCCAAAACATAATTTAGAAGCCATGGAAAATATAGTAGGTGACCACATTCATAAATAACATTTTTACGTAATTATTAAGATCACTATATTTTAATTTTAAGACTTGAAATGAAACAACTAATTTCATGGCACCCTATTTATAGAAGAGTGGAGAAACTCTAACACTGAAACTGACTCCGTATTTGAAGCCATCCTACCATGTTCTCCACATCCTCTGTACTCCTGCAATGGGCTCTTTTTTCCTCTGCTTATTACCAAACTCTGTGACTCTGAGTCATTTTCATAGGCTCTTCAGTATAGACTAACTACATTGCTTAAGAGGGTCAAAATGTCTTGCAACAGAAATACTTTTACCCTCCCAGAAATACTAGCATCCAGGTCAGCTCTTTGCCTGGCAAAATCTCTCCAACTGGCTTATATTAAAGTATCTTGAGGTTGCCATGGTGAGGAAGTGGGAACCTGCAGTGAGGGCATTCATTAGCGTGGACTTTAATTCTACCTTTGGAAAGGAGCAGGGCTGGAGTGCATATGATCCAGAAGAGCTGCAGCTGGATAGCCCGGCATAAGGAATATGACTACATAAGACATGATGGCACAGTAAAGGGTGGCTGTGGGCCACCATAATGGTGTCTTGGGGATCTCGGTGGAGAGAAAGCCTGGAGGATAGTCTGTAAAGTAGATGGGGTATGGTGCCAACTGATCCTCCTTACCTCTGCCAACTCAGTCTTTCAGAGTTATATATTTCAACTAAATGCAATTCCTCAGCTACCATGTATGCAGGTCAGCTCCAGCAAAGGAAAGGGGGCGTGAATTAAAGAGGGGTAGGAATGTGCCTTCTGAAGGCAGCAAAGGTCACTGTGCCTTTCGAATTCTCTTTCAATTTCCTTGACTTTAGGATTTTCCATGTTAAAATAAAATGACATGCTATATTAAAAATAATAGTAACCTATGTCAAACGCAAAATAAGTAGTGGCAGGAGAAACCCTCAAGACTGACCAGGTCTTAGAGATAAGTGAGCTGCTACAAGTCAGGATGGCCAGGAAACCTAGGTCACACCTTGTTCACTCTGTACCAGTAAGAAGGTAGCTTAAATTGCCTGATTTGCAGGTGCTTCCTTTACAAAGAAGTATAGTAGCACCCGATTCAAAGTACACAAATATAGGAATTACCCAGCAGGATGCTCAGAAACTGGTAGCTTGGTAGGCAGCTGTTACTATGACTGCTGCATTTGGAGCACTTAAAGCACAGATTTTGTGCATTTCTGGCATCTAAAGGAAGCACAAATTTTGTTTGCTTGTTTGTTTGGATTTTCGAGACAGGGTTTCTCTGTAGCTTTTGGTTCCTGTCCTGGAACTAGCTCTTGTAGACCAGGCTGGCCTCGAACTCACAGAGATCCGCCTGCCTCTGCCTCCCGAGTGCTGGGATTAAAGGCGTGCGCCACCACCGCCCGGTGGAAGCACAGATTTTGTGGCCCTTAGGACTGATGGTGTTTCACTGAAGAGGTGGGGTATGTGCTGGTGTTTGGTTGAGGGGATTCCTTAGGTAGAAAGGAGTCTGTGCATGGAAGAAGGTCATATTTCACGAAACAAGATAACAGGCAAGCAGGTGGAAATCCTCATGATCTCTCTTAAAGAGGCAGTAATAGAGTGATCTCATAAGAGATCCAGGTTAGATAGACATGGATAGTAAAGGGGCATGGTACATTAAAGTTTACTGAAGATAATTGATAATAATCTGGACTATCCTTAATGAACTACTGTAAACAGAAACAAGGGGATAGTACTTAGGGATGTTCAGTACTGTCATTTATATATTTTAAGGAAAATTATGTGTATGTGTCTGTCTATGTGTGGGTATGGGTATATGAGTATAGGTGCCTGCAAAGTCCACAGGGGATCACTGGATCTCCTAGGGGTGCAGTTAAGGACAGTTATAAGCCACCTGAAATAGGTGCTACAAACTACATTTGAGTCCTCTGTAAGATCAATGTGTGCTGTTAACCTATAAGCCATCTTTTCAGCTCCCAGGGCTAACATTTTAAATCCAATGCCAAAGACCTATTCTCATAAATTGTAGGCTCCTCCACAGACACAGAATTGAGATCCATGCTCTATTCCTCACTAGCCGACCTACCTGCAGCAGGAACCACATCCAGAAAAGACAGAACATGCAATTACTAGACTAGAAAACCTGTTGAAAGGCAAAAGGCAGTGACAAAATGCTCAGTTGTGTTGTCTTACAGGTGACTGAAGATTATTTTCATTTCTTTATGATTAAATAGCAAACTTGCAAAAATAGTTTTAGGTTGTAATAAAATAGCATTGCGAAGTAGGAATATTAATAATGTTTACTGTACAATGTAACATACATATTGACTATCATATTTGTTGTCGCTTACTATATAATATACTTATGCTTCAAGCATTTCTTTAAACATAGTCCAATTGTATAACATTTTATCAATTGACGTGGACCAGTGTATCCTGGTTTTGATAATAAGAAAAAGAGACATTCTGCTTGTCGATATAAAAGAAGACAACAGCCTCACCTCAAGGAAAATAAAACATAGTTTATTCTGAGTCAATTAAGAGTAACCATGGTCCAAGAACACACTCGGGTTGTTCAAGATAACATGTGTCAATGTATAAATGATATCATCATGTGTCTATACTTACAAAGCAAAAAAAAAATTCATAAGCTAAGGCACTAACCCAAGTATGTTGGTGGGAATGTGAAGTAAGTAGATGGTTATAACAGAAAGTGGTTT